>NW_027176428.1:6156920-6756920 GCF_023349555.1 Cebidichthys violaceus
TGGCTCTTTCATTGACCTCGACCTGCTCCCTTTAACATACATCAGTGTACATTCTCAAGTCAAGGTGTGGAAAACTACGCACTCTGCTCAACGTGGTCTCAGCTGTGAATCCAGTTTCCCAGAAAGGGACAGAGTTAGATATTTGACGATTTATGATCCAAAAACATTTTTTTTCTGAAGAGGCGGACAAAAACTCAAATATTCAAATGAGTATTTAAGATGGAATAACATTGTTGAAATTGTTTTTAAATTAACCAAATTTATGAATTAAGTAATTATCAAAGTAATTTGTTTGTTTTCTTTCTGATTATCACTTAGTAACACTTCGACTTTAACCCTGGTCAATTAAAAAATTAACTTGTTTTTATTTTAATTGACAGCAACTCAGTCCAGTCTGGGAAACTGGTCAAATACACACATGGAAAAAAAAGAAAGAAAAGGAAACATGTCAAACTGTATGTCCTGCTTCAATGAGCTCAAACACTTGCAACAAAGATTTAGCTTTTCAAACTACCAGAAAAAAAGAGAAAAAAATGATGCATTGCGATGCCATAATTGTGAGAGCTGGGTTTCTCCAGAGTGGAACTCAAATGTTTTTTCTAAAATCTGTCACTCCTTTAACATTCCGATTCTACCAAAAAAATCTTAAATTTGCAAATGAGCCGTTAGCTTAGCGAGCGACACCCACTCAGCTGCAGGAGTCTGGTTTAACCACCGATGACTGTTCAACATCCCTCTGATATTAATACAGGGGCGGTGTGCAAATTAACAAAAACATTGAACATGGTACTTTTCATGATCAACTGTCGATATAAAAAAATAGCTTTTATCAAATGCCTTATCACACAATTGCCATTTCACTACACTCACACTCTTCACATATCAGGTATAAACAACAGCTCAGTGTTCTTAACTTAACCTCTGATGAAAATTAAATTATTTCTATGCAAGAACCATATCAAGAAACAAAACCCAAAATACAACCTATTATTTGTCTGACCCCTTCAGTAATGCATGGAAACCAGTCGTTTAGCTTTAGATTAGATTTTCTGTGAACCTGTGACTTTGACATTTTGAAAGCTGAAGCACATCGAGGTGGAAGTATTAACACCTCACTGCTCAACCTGAAGAATAAGATTATTCATTTATGTATTTGTAAGACTTTGTAACAATATTTTTTAAACTCAATAACCTAGAAACATGTCTGAGCTCCACACACTAGAGTAAGTGTAAGTTACACTATTATTTATGAATGTTTATCTTTCTGTGGTTGATGTTGAACAGACTAGTCCTGAGCTGGGTGGCTGATATAGAAGTCGTGGCTGAAGATGCATCACCGCAACATCACCGCTGGCATCAAACGACACTTAACAAGCTGATGAAAATAACGTTCAATTTAGACGACTGGAATGTATATTTTTCAGTAGCAGCATGAACAACTCAAATAAACTATATGAAATTAACATATCACATATGTTGCAAATTGCAAAGTCAGTAATGAACAAATGAAAGTAATGCTGATGGGGGGGGGGGGGAGATATTTGACAGCATTGTAAGTTTACATACAGGTCAGGCTTGCTTTAGTATTAGATGTTTCCACTGTTCGGTTACACTGTGAATCAACAGGGGGGAGTGTAGATCAAATATATGTGCTATATGAATCTGTGGCCCAGAGAAATATCAACATTTCAAAATGTCAAGGTGTCACTTTTAAAGTCGAGACCTTCTCAGCTGGTGTTCAGTATAACAGAAACACAACTGAACTCATTCCTGCTTTTGAACCGGTAATTATAAAGTCAATCTGGAGCTGAAACAATGAACAGCATATTAGAATCAGTGCAGCCCAAAACATGAAACGCTTTATCATTTTCAGTGGCTCTTGAAGAGAGAGGTTTATAAATATAGGAAGGGATTCTCTTGTAATCACGACAAAAATATCAGCAAGAATTTTAAGATAACTAATTCTGCACAAATGGCCAAATCTTCCAATATTAATAACTTTGAATGTATTGGTTTAATATTCTGCGATATCTCGAGAGCACAAGTGTGTTACTCTAGAAAGATTCAGGTAAAATTTCCTTATGCATCGTGTCAGTTAAAGAGACAATATGCTTGTTTATAGTAATACGAAAAACTAGGAAAAATAGCACAAATGCTAGTCGTGGATCCCTAAAGCTGGAGGTTGACTTTCATTTAAGTCTGTACACTGAAATCCTGCTGTCTGCAGACACACTACCAGAGAGTCACTCCTTACCCTCTGATTTTACTGTAAACTCTCTCTAAATAAATATTTTCTGCACTAAATTTAGTTCAGATGTGTTGAGTTGAACTGGTTTCCATTCATTCCTGAACTATGGTGGGGGCAAGGTGAAGCTGCTCAGATCAATAACTTCATCATGTTGATTAAAGTGATCCATAACTCTCTCCTCAGGTGTCACTGTCTGGAACCAACGTCGTAATCTAACCTTGTACCAAAAAAAAAAAAGAACTAAAGTGAGTAAACCGAAGTATTAAAATGCAGGTGAATAAATCATGCATTGCAGGATTTGGCAGGAATTTATGAAAAGGAAAACATTTCATTACAGCATCCCGATAAGGATTTCAATGCCAAGGCTACTGTCGTCTTAAAGACCAACGAAAAAAAAAAAGAAAAAAGAAAAAAAAAAGAGGTGACACGAGGTAAAGCACCATCACCTCCACCTCTTCAAGCCTCCTTCAATACTTATTCAGTCAACAGGCTCCTCTTCATGATCCAGTCTCTCTCTTTCTCTCGCTCCTCTGGCTGATCTGACCACAGCCTTACAAATTATCTCCAGTTCAGATCTTGGCATGCCGACAGGCAGGCGAGAGACAAACATGGCCATTAATTATTGTGTCTCTGTGTTGCTATGTTGATACACTGAGGGGGTCGACAGACTTCACCTCTGGAAGGGTTTGCGGACCTTCTTCCTCCTTCTGGGGGGTTTGCCGCTTTCAGCCCATGTCTCGCCGGACTCCGGCCGTTGAGCCCCCGGATTGAAGAAACCTGTCTGACTCGAGGGAGGGGAGAAGGGGGGCGCTCCGGCTGCGGCTCCGGGTGGGTGATGAGGGGGCGGACCTGAGGGGAAGAAGCCCCCGTTGGCAGCCATGTCGTTAGGAGGTCCTCCCTTGAAGATGCGGTTAAAGAAGTCTTGCAAATCTGCCGGGTTGGTGGGACTTGTGGCGTGCTCTGAGGGCGTCCTGAAAGGAAAAGTTGTAAAGTACAGAGATCTTTTGTGCTGGAGCCTCAAGCGAGATGATGGTCTTCTCTGCTTTCACAGATGGACATATGGCAACAGCATATGAGCAGAGTAAATTCTGGTCAAATGTAAAAGCATTAGGGGAGGAAAGATATTCTATTGGAACATAAAAGGCACCGTCTAGCTGTATATAGTGTAGATGTGACAACACAACATTAAATAGCACCTAGACCTGCTTAACAATCAAAAAAGAAATGGAAGTCTCACTTTCTACGTACATACATTTAACTCCTTTTTGAAGAAAACACATTTTACAAAAGAGGTGACTGGTTAGCTGTGTCCTAATTTTGTTTTAAGATATCCTATACTGCAACACTTTTCGTAGCACCATGTGTCTAAAATTAGGACTTTTTAGTCTACCTCCGGTATTTGCTTCATATTTTCAAAAACAAAAACTACAGCAGAATGTAAAATTCCCCAAAACTATCTGCCAAATTAGCTTATGAGGCAAATCATCGGCCTGGATGAGGAAGAGAAGGACAAAATAGTAAATGCTTTAGCACCAAGGAGCTAAAAAAAAAAAAACAACTCAAGTTTCACTAGAAGGGAAGTACCTGTGTCGTGTGGAGTTGCTGTTGTTTTTTGAACCGAAAGAGATGTGATAGGGCACTCGGTGCGTGTCAGGAGAGATGCCTATTCGCTGGCAACCTGCCCACTCTGAAACATGACATCATCACAACAGGTCACATGACTGACAGGAAATAGTGCATCTAGGAAATACTCTGAAACTGTGCTTTAAAGCTTTTCTTTACAGGGATACTTTACCCACATGAATGATCATTTTTATACTAATTACTCACCCCGTGTTACCTGGAATTCTCAAGAATCAAAAAATGGAAAGAAAAGTCTTGATGAATTGACAACAAATGACCAATGTTTTTAAACTCTCACACGGCTCATGCAGAATAATCCAAGTCGTATTTATCTATTCGTATGCACACCTGTATTTACATTAAAACATTACTACTATCACTACACTTTTCATTCAGACTTGCACAGCCAAAGAGTGAGACTGTTTGTGAAGTGTTTTAAATAGTAAGATTTCAGCAATGTGAAATGTGTCAGCATGTGTTTTGGAAGTGGTAAGTATACAACTGCATAAATGAGTCTTGGATTATACTGCACGAGTTGTGTGAGAGTTTGTAATCGGATGTTTAGTGTAGTTTTGCTGTTTTTAAGCGTGGCCCCCAATTTACTTCAATTCATCAAGAGTATAATAAAGTTTTCTTTAAGAATTCAAGACAACAGAAGGTGATTTTGTGGGTTAAGTATTACTTTAACCTGCAAATACATGGACTGAATGGGGTGGTTGCTGATAATACAGTGCACCCAGAAAGTATTCACAGCGCTTCACTTTTTCCACAATTTATGTTACAGCCTTATTCCAAAATGGATTAAATTCATTTTTGTCCTCAAAATTCTACACACAATACCCCATAATGACAAAGTGAAAAACATTTGTTTAAAATTTTTGCAAATCTATTAAAAATAAATTAAGTAAATAAATAAATTATGAGTATGACGCTACAAGCTTGGCACACCTATATTTGGGCAGTTTCTCCCATTCTTCTTTGCAGGACCTCTCAAGCTCCATCAGGTTGGATGGGGAGCGTCAGTGCACAGCCATTTTCAGATCTCTCCAGAGCTGTTCAAGTCTGGGCTACTCAAGGACATTCACAGAGTTGTCCATTCCCTTAATCCTGACTAGTCTCCCAGTTCCTGCCGTTGACATCGCCACAGCATCCCCACATCATGCTGATGATTGGCCTGGTTTCCACCATTGGCCTGGCTTCCTCCAGACGCCTTCTTTGTTTCAAATTCTCTCACCAGAGAATTTAGTTTCTCATGGTCTGAAAGTGCCTTTTGGCAAACTCCAGGCGGGCTGTCAGGTGCCTTTTACTGAGGCCACTCTACCATACAGGGCGGCAAACTTTAGGAAGAGTTCCAAACTTCTTCCATTTACGGATGATGGAGGCCACTGTGCTCAGTGCTGCAGACAGATCTGTCTGATTTCGGACTTCATTACAGTCATTTAGCAGAAGCTTTTATCTAAAGCGACTTACAATTCAGTATTTACCTTCACACCGTAGACGGTGCAATTTTGGGGTTAAGTGTCTTGCTCAAGGACACATTGACATGAGCAGGAGCCTGGGATCGAACTGCCGACCGCTTGATTGAAAGGCAGCCCTGCTCTCCACTTATCCACGGACACCCTTCATGGCTTGGTTTGTGCTCTGATATGCACTGCCAACTGTGGGACCTTATATACACAGGTGTGTGCCTTTCCAAATCATGTCCAATCAACTGAATTTACAACAGGTGGACCCCAATCAAGTTGTAGAAACATCTCAAGGATGATCAGTGGAAACAGGATGCACCTGAGCTCAATTTTGAGTGTCATGGCAAAGGCTGTAAATACTTATGTACATGTGATTTTTTCGTTTTTTATTTTTAATAGATTTGCAAAAATTAAAAAAAAACGTTTTCACATTATCATTATGGGGTATTGTGTGTAGAATTTTGATGAAAAAAAATGAATTTAATCCATTTTGGAATAAGGCTATAACAAAATGTGGAAAAAGTGAAGCGCTGCGAATACCTTCCGGATGCACTGTATATATGAGCTTATGCAAACGACAGAATGTATTAGTTACTGATGAGGGGAGCAGATGAATCTTCATGCTCACCTGTAATATCATACACCTTGCCATCCATACAGGCAAAGTATGTGATACGGAGGCCCAACATGCTGGACTCGGCCCACAGGTCCCCCTCCTCAGCACTGTGGCAACGGTTGCACTCGGCACAGAACCGGGCCTCTGCAGGCTCACGATCCATCTCGAACCGCCTGCAAAGATACAGGTAATGAAGGAAACACAACATGATTTAGTTGTGTCCATTCCAGAATGTTTAGATCCAGTCTGATGAAATACTCAACACTGATTCAGTTGATGAGCAACATACTTGTGTTTGCCTTCACACTTGGTACACATCATGGTGTTCATGGCTTCCTTCAGGTCATCCTGCAGTTTAGTGAGGAACTCATTCATGGACTTTGAGAGCTCGGTGGCTGCCATACGCTTCCTGTGTGGGAACGAAACAGACTGGTTTGTGACACATAATCATCACAGGCCTGAAGAGTCAAACTCACTCGAAATCACTTAACGGCAACTAAACCAAATAAATTCAGAAGAAAACACTACATCTTAAAACAATAGACGAAGGACAGTTCTAGTGAATCTCTATTTCTCTATTTACTATTGCTGCTTTACACAGCTTGAAATTGTAGGGAACTTGAATTTGGTACAAATGAGTCCACTGTGTCCCAGTGGTTAACAAAAGGAGGATGAGAAAAATAAGAAGTTAGAATATTTATTGTTACCAAACTGATGATACAACTGCAGAAAAAACGAATTATTAGGTATCAATGTAACTGGAAAAACTACTCCTGCTACTAAATAAATATTTGTGAGGACATTTGTTTTTAGTTTTAGTTTTCTTTTGAATTTATATGTCCTGCTTTTTCTGCGTACTCACAACTCATACTCTCGCCGTGTCTCTGGGTTACTGACGATATCCCAGGCAGCCCTCAGTACTTTAAACGCCTCTCCAGCTCGTGGGTGTTTATTCTTGTCTGGATGGACCTGAAGAAGAAAGAACAGAGGTAAAGACTGTATGAGTAAAGGAGAAAAAGCCTCTTGATACATTCATCAGTCATTAATTCAGGCATCCAATAGTATTTTTCACTCAGGTACAGGCACTTCACACACACCTGGACAGCCAGCTGTCTGTAGGCCTTCTTCAGTTCAGCCTCAGTGGCATTCACCTCCACACCGAGCACTGTAAAGGGGTCAAGCTCGTCCTCTGGTACCTCAGCCAAGGCCAGCAGTCTCTCCAGCTCCTGGCCAGGCTGGCTTCTCCCTGCTCTGCCGGGTGAGTCAGGGCTGGACAGTGGAACACGGCCACGCCTCCTGAACCTGCTTCGGACTCTCTCCAGCAGGGACACCACCCTCATCCAAAACCTTGACTCCTGAAAAGCTGTCCAATAGCGTTTTGCCCTCTCTCCACCGAGACGAACCAACGCACTTTTTGCCCACTGGAAGCCGAGAATAACCAAAGCACAGAAAAGTCTCAAACAAGATAAGGCAGCTGTTTTTACCCACTTTACTGACTGAACAATTTTATCCACCATGTCTGTTCCTTTGCATTTAGTCCATTTCAAAATGCGACTAGCATCCGCCTTCATTCCTCCTACATCCGTGATCTTCACAAGGAGCTGCTGTCCAAAGTTGTATAGTTTCACTCCTCCAGTCTCCACAGCGACTCCACAGTTGTGAGTTAGTGTGACAATAATCTCAATCATCATGTGGACGCAGGAGATGCACCAGAAGCTCAGAGACTCTGAGAGCATTTCCTTGAAAGCTAAGACGAGCTGGTTGCCTGTCCTCCTGCGGCCTCGGTTCTGCTGATTGTGGTGGTGGTTGCGTCTGCGGGTCTGCTTGTGCCGACCACCACTGGGCATTACATTGCCTTTTTGAATGGAGGAGAATGCACTTTGACCGCTCTGGTCTGAAACTGAACCACCGATCCTTAATTTGCATCTCCGTCCAGGCCCCGCGTTTCTCCAATCAGACTCCCCGTTCATGTGCTGCTCCTTCGCAGCTTCATCCTCTTCTTGATTTATAACATGTGGGTTCTCGTGATCCATGGCGTCGTCATGCTCAAACCCATCTGAAGCCTCCTCAGTATCGTCTTTGGCCTCTGTGGATCCACAACACTCTGCTTCACCAATTCCAGAGTCTTGTTGAGTGGCTGGATTTGGGGTGTCCTGAGATTTGAGATAGGCTTCCTTATCCCCCTGCTCACATTCGTCATCAGTCCGTTTGGCCTCCCACTGATTACACTCAGCCACTGAGGTGGAATCACCATCAGGGATCTCCTCGTCAGCGTCTGTAACACCGTCCATCTCCTTTTCAGCTGCTTCTCTCTCCATGTTCCTTACAGCTGTTTGATTGAAGCGCTGTGAAATGGGAATCTCATGGAAGAGGATCTAGATCCATAATCTGTGGCAAAACTTTCCCCAGGCTCTCATAAAAAGGTGAGACTGGGGGCTCCTGAGTGTCAATCTCAGGTCCACCATATCAGCAGCTGCATCCAGGTGTCGAAAGGTTTTCACACACCTCACATCATGCATCAGGTAGTTATCTGAAAAGCAACACATAGAATTCAGTTTACAGCCACATAGTGAATAAGCAGAATTAAATGAGGAATATGCTTCAATCAGTAGTCATTCATATTACAAAACAAGTTTTTACACCTTCCACAAAACTGAAATGAAGGGGTTGCCACTAAGATGATATAAATCTGTCAATCATCAGAGGCTTTGCTGCATTATGTCCATGGTAGCTATTCCTTTAACATAGTTGATACTGGACGTCCAACCTTTGCATCAATCTGATGAAACACTTTCTCAATTGAATATTCCAAGAAAAGATACTGTATTACAGTGCATATGAATCTAGCAATATGAAATCACATAACCACAGAAAAAGATGAAGCGATGGAACGGTTACTCGATCAACTGATTGGTCGAGAACAGATTCATAATTCAAATTTACTTATCAAACAAAAATGTCAAACACTCATTGGTTCTAGCCTTTCAAATATGAGGATTTGCTGCTTTTCTCTGCTTTATGTCATTGTAAACTGAATATCGTTGGACAGGTATTTTCACTATATATTATG
The DNA here is from genome assembly GCF_023349555.1 of Cebidichthys violaceus. NCBI lineage: Eukaryota > Metazoa > Chordata > Actinopteri > Perciformes > Stichaeidae > Cebidichthys > Cebidichthys violaceus. The sequence goes on from NW_027176428.1 coordinate 6,165,944, forward strand.
TAATAGATTAACAGATAAACAGTTGATAAACAATTGACAAATCGATCATGAAAACAATAATAGTTGGTAGTTTTACCTTACACCTGCTGCTACCAGTACTATGATGACTTGAAGTTAAACGTTTTGCCAGCCCAGAGTTCACTATACCTACACGGTTTTGGAGAAGCTTTTCCTGAGTTTATATTAAACTAAGAACGAATGATTAACTTAATAAACATGCGATGTAGCTGCATGATCCTATCAGTGCAGTCGTTGTAGAGGAAACTTAAACTAAGACCCTACAACTTGCTTTACCACGAGCACGTGTGATAGTGCAACATAGATTACAGTCACTCTATTAACGTTGTGTTGTTTAACGTTAGTTGTTTGCTAATTCAGTTAGCCGAAGAGAAACGCGGTGTTATAAAAAAATACATGAATAAACGTCTGACATTTTAGAACCGATGAAAAGCGAGAAAAACAGACATTACAAAGCGGTCAATCCCGTCTGGTGAACTAGCTAACCGACTGAATTAATATTAATTTAACTCTCATAGAATTACCAGTTATTTTCCAGTCGGTTAATGTTAGCAGACAGCTAGAGCTAGCATGGAGTCAGCCAACGTGATGACGGACAGGCGCTATAGGGGCTAAAATTAGCTTCCCTCTGGCTGGATAACCTGACAACATCTCGACTAACTAAGGTCTCAAACGAAGATTAAACGACAGCACAGCTGCAAACTCTTAACGTGTTTAGCTAGCAGACAGCAAACCCGAGTAGTTAACTGTTAGCTAATAACAGTAGCGAGCTGGGCTAGCTAATATCCCCTTCCTGTGGGGTTTCACGAGCCAAGACAGTTTTGTTTTGGTCACCGGACGAGCCCATCAAGAAGGCACATTACATTTTGCATTCAAACAAGCTAAATGTCGTATATACCTCTCAGATAATTGTGTAACCTTGTTTGTGAACAGACAGCCAAGTGCCCGTGTTGGTTTTTTTTTAGCCACTTCTTCTTCTCCTGCTCCTTTTCCTACTTTCTTCCAGTTTCTTCTTCCTCCTCCTCCCCCCTGCTTCTTCTTCGTGGTTTTTAAACTGTCGGCAAACAACTCAGAAAACCTCTACTGCCACCTATTGATTTGTTGGTAATGCTGATAATAAAGAATAAACCTTGACATCTAAAAACATGGATTTTCCTTTTGACAAATCTAGTAGTGTACTATCTTATTTCACTCTACCCACTCTGTAAAATAATATATACAGTTTAAAACAGCCCCTCACCCTCAAAATCGCAGAAAGCTTGAATACCCAGAGCATTATGCACAACATTACAAAAGCATTTGGACAAGCCTGTCCATTTGGTTTGGTCAAGGTCCCTTATTATTTCCAATTAAGGGAACTCTTAGTTCTGCAAAATATATCTAAATTGCATCTAAGACAATAGTGTGCTTCCAACTGGTTGAAGGTTGCATTGCTTGTTTTCACATGATAAGGCCCCCTAAGACGCATGGTTAGGACCTTTACAAATTGTTGGGAAATTACTTGTTCAGTCCTGTTTTTTGCTAAGGAGTTTTTAAACCTTTCCTATAATCCAATAATTGGGGAAAAGGCATCAATTTATTACAACATCATGTCTCGACTGCCTTGTTCTTCTGCCTTAGAAATTCTTCTCCATATCAACACCAACTGGTCTAGAACTCTATAGTGAGGCTTTTAACAAACCAAAAAAGGTATCAAACATTACACTAGTTTTAGTTTATCTCCGATGTCCCTGTCAATTATAGAATTGATTGGGAATTGTTCGGATGTACACTATTTGCTCAACTCGATGCATCTTCTGTATAAAGGCAAAGATAATGGTCATTTCTCCAGTTCTTGTATTTGACTTCCTACTCAGTCTAACTTTAACCTGTAAACTAAATCCTGACATGAATCAAGCAATCAAAATAATTTTGCAAATAGATGAAAACACATACTATGTAAGCATGTAAACCTTAGTATGTCTTAATAGAAGGCAAGTATTCAATGAATATATAGTCTATGATTACGATGGTGGCTTTTACTGTTGTTTTTGAAACTGGAAACCTGGTAACCCTGACATTGCAAGTGAAAAATATGTGCACAATACATTTGATAGATGTGCAGTCACTCTCTGTGTGTGGTGAGGTAATCTAACTGAGGTAAATAACGTGATTATAAAACAAAAGAGCAAAGAGCCCTGGGCTGTACATGACAATATAATGTAGAAAATATATGAATTAAAGTTGCACTGAGCTGTGAATTATGTCCTTCAGGGATTGGCAGTGAAATTTAGGGGGGAAATAAAACGTGCCGTGAAAGTAGTATGTTTGAAGATGCTGATTTTGCATGGCCAGAAAGTTAGCGATATTCAACAACGCATGAGGTTAACAGATATTGTTAATGATTTTATGAACGTATTTATGGTGAATTGGCTGTATCGGTGTTTAAATTCGCAAAGAACAACCATAAAAAAACACCACCATAAAAAGTAACGTCTGAGTTTCATTGAACTCTCGACCGCCCACCTCCTAAAAGCAAATCATTACAACCCCAAATCAGTCCCATGTGTTCATTGTTCTCTAAATAAGTCTGTAGCGTTGGTAGTGCTGCCTCTGGCTGCTTCTTTAGGGGTCTTGCTAATGGCGAAACTCTGGGAACCCCCCACAGCTTCTGCATAAAAGACAAATCTTGAAGACGCAGAGGGTTAATTTCAAGCCCCCACCACCACCACCCACATCTCCAATTTGAAAGCCGCCTCTCTACCGGGAGAGGAAGGCTCTTTTTCGGTCAGATGGCGTGCTGCAGTCCGCCCCCGTCATTCTCCAGCCCACACAGACAGGGCAGCCAGCAACCAATACGCTGCGCCGGAGGAGGATTTCTGCCAGTGATTTCAGACGAGGTACGATACGCAAAGGGGATTTACTACGACAGTCTGAGCCGGGGAAGCTTTCAGCAATAGGTAACTGGGTAAGAAACAAATATTATAGCAACTGCGATGTGTGTTTGAGCAGGATATTTTCTGCCAACATCTGGCTCAGGAATACTTGCCTCCAGTCGATATAGTATATGAGCTGGAGCCGATAATCCAAGTGTTTCTACTTTAGCGTAAGCTAAATGTAACGTGCTTTTGTGTTATCGATCAGCCAGAATTATTTTTTATTTCTTTACCAGTTTCCCTCTGGGAGTACCGACCTGTGACATCGGTGATTGGGAGAGACATCTTTCCGCAAAAACACTCTCTGCACATCCGTTTACCTGACCTGAAAAAGGTAAGAGATGTTTATATGTTTTCAACCATCAGTCATATGTGATCTGAAATAAAAAACTTTTTTGAAAATGTGAAAATAGTTTACATATGGGAGAAGCTTTTCTGCTCCAATGCATGCATAAACTTCCTGTATTCATCTATTTGTATTAATGCTTCATCAAGATAAAATACTTTGGTACAGGTATGCAGGTGCAGTCCAGATGGCAAAATCTTTATCTAAATAAATAACTTGTACAAGATTTCTCCACCTGCAGGTTCATGTCTTTCCTTTCTCCTGCCTAAACTTTCCAGAGCTGTGTGCCATGTCTCTGCCACGCACACTTGGGGAGTTGCAGCTCTATCGGGTGCTGCAGAGGGCCAACCTGCTGGCCTATTATGAAACCTTCATCCAGCAGGGTGGTGACGACGTGCAGCAGCTCTGTGAGGCAGCAGAGGAGGAGTTTCTGGAGATCATGGCACTAGTTGGCATGGCCACCAAGCCACTGCATGTGCGCAGGCTTCAGAAGGCCCTCAGAGACTGGGCGGCGAACCCTGCCCTTTTCAGCCAGCCCGTCTCCAACGTTCCTCTCGGGGGCATCCCGCTGTTCAAAGTGGACGGGACGGGCACTGGTGGATCAGCAGGCGGACCCAGGAAGTCTGTGAGCAACGGGCAGCCGGGGTCACCATGTGAAAGGGAAGATCGGGCGTGTCTTACTCCAATGCACAGTGGGAGTCCAAGAAGCCCTTGCTCCCAGGCTTCCCCACAGCCGCCAGACACACACTACAGGGAAAAGCTGTCTCCTATGGACCCACACTGGCTCAGCCCAGAGCCTGATGGGAACTGCACTTTCGCATCTGCATCTGGACTAGAGGAGGAGCCGCCCAGCCCGCCTCTGCTTTCAACGTGTCCTCCCGGTCCCTCCACGTCACCTAGCCCCTCTGCTTCATTTGCCCCGTCAGCTCTCTCAGCCTGGCCCGGAGGACAGCTGGATGGGGAGACAGCGAGGGCCGTGGTGGAGAGTGTGGACAGGCTCCTCAGGACCCTACCCAGGTCAGATCCTGCCGAGGTGAAGACTCTGCTTAGGATGAACAAGAAGATGGCAAAGACTGTGGGACACATCTTCAAAATGGGGTCTCAGGATGTGAACAAAGAAGAAGAGATCCGGAAGTATAGTCTCATTTACGGACGCTTTGACTCCAAGAGGAGAGAGGGGAAGCAGCTCACACATCATGAGGTAAAAGAACCAAAGACAAGAACAAAGAATCCAGAAGGCAGCTTTAATCATACATATACATTTCAAACAAAAGTATGTGATTTTTCTATTGTCTGCATATTTTCACAGTGTCCGTCCCTTCTTCACTCAGTGCTTTTCCTCCTCAGTTGATCATCAATGAAGCTGCAGCCCAGTTCTGTATGCGCGACAATGCCCTTTTGTTGAGACGGGTGGAGCTCTTTTCTTTGGCTCGGCAGGTGGCGAGAAAATGTGCCTACACCTCCACACTAAAGCATGCAAGGTAGGGGCTGCCTTTAGAGCAGAGAGATCTGTTCACCAGTAACACACCTCACACCTGCTGTGTCATGTTTGCTCCTCTATCTCGAGAAAAATAATCAGCGAGAGAATCAGGAATATAGTTTTGATTTTAGTCTGCACCCTCCACAGCGACATGGCAATTCTTAAAATACCAGGTAGAGTCGCATCTTGTTGTAATAAGCAACATTTGAAATAAATTAAATCATATCATATCTGAAAAAAGAACTTATGAGTCATCTTTCCACCAGTGCATTCATTTTCTCAATGAAACTGGTTCGGATCACAATGGGAATTAAACTCCAACCTCTGTAGTGTTAGTGTAATGAGCTAACTTTAGAGCCACACAGGAATACACAAATCCCCTCTGTGTGAACTTGCATATTTTTTCAAAATAATCTTTATGAAAGTTTATACCAACAGTTTTTCATCAATCCCTCATAATTAATTAATTCCAGAAAGTAACAAAAAAGCGCTCGTGAAATTATTAGTCATACATTTGATCTAATAAGTGTTTCAAAAGTCCTGGTTTAGCAGTGTCATAATTCCAGATATTATTAATTATTTTCATATTTCCTAGTCAAATGATTAAGACCAAATACATGAAGCAATACATGACCAAAGACAGAAGTCTGCCTTGTGAAGCATCTAAAATATATATTAGCATACTAATAATTCTACACAGTGTATATACTTATGTTCTAGAGCATTTCACAAGTTCAATAAAAGTTGTGTTCAGTGTGACTTCTTTTCTCTTGCTGCATCTTGTACCAAACCACCTGCTTGAAATCCAGGTCCATTACTGGCTTTTCTTTATTAGCCTTCAACCTCCATTTGCTGATGAAGACCTTGCAGTCGAAAGCTTTGTAAAAACAAAAACTCTGAAGAAGTGCACCTTGAGTCAAGATTTATTTTTGTTCCCGAGGTCCAAAAATGAATCTTCATGTTCAGTTGGCTCGACTGTTTTCTTCCTGCAGGACAAATGCAGATGAGAACAGTGTAGTGTCCCAGAAGAGAGCGAGACATGAGGTGAGTCAACACCATTCAGTGTAACTCCTTATAGATGAATGTGTAATTCCAACGTGTAAACGTAGCCAAAGTTCAGGTCACTTGTCAGTAATTTGAAGTGGGTCATTAGCACTACATTGACAGTGATGTGCTTTAGGTAATCGTGCCTGAGAGTGTGTCGTTGGCTCTTGGAGTTGAGGGCTCGGAGGGCTTGACCCAGAGGGCAGATGATGACAGCTTATCTACAGAAAGCCTCGACAGTGTGTCTCACGGTAAAGACTTCTGATGTATGTCGTAAAAGATAATTTTTTTGTCTGAACTGTAAACTGGTCTTCAGTCAAATGTAATTTACACCCAAATATGTCTGTCCTGTTAGACATCGGCTCACAGTGCAACCAGTCTCCATCCCCCCGTCCCAACACCGACACGTCCAACCCTGCCAACTGGAGTCGCCATCTCATACAGCAAACGCTAATGGATGAAGGACTGCGATTGGCTCGGATGGTGTCACATGATCGGGCTGGCAAGATCAGCCTAGGGTCAGAAAGAACACACTCTACAGGTGACTTTTCCAATAATGACTTAACAATAATATGTCTTCAATGACGGACACAGAATAAAAGGTTATTTTGCAATATTTGTCCAACTTTGTTCAGGTTAAAGTTTGACATTTTGGTAAATGCACTTCTTTGCTTCCTGGCAGAGAGTTAGATGAGAAGATCATAACTATTTCTTATATTTGAACAATAGATATAAGGCTACTGCCAGTTAGCTTAGTATAACACACAGACCTCTGTCCAAAGGTAACAAAATCCACTCATCAGCTCCTGTATAACTCACATATTGACATGCTATATCATGTTTGTTTATGTGCTGAATTATTTCTTGGCTAGAAGCAGTTTTAAGAGATTAAAGAAACAAGGTATAATGTGTTGAATAGTGATCTTTCGAGGTAGATTTTGTTACCCTCAGACAGAGCCAGGTCAGCTGTTTCCCCCTGTTTCCAATCTTTATGCTAAGCTAAGCGTCTGCCAGCGTCCGCTTCATATTTAACGTACAGATATTACGAGAGTGGTGTTAATCTTCTCATCTAACATCTGCAAGAAAGTAATTAAGCTTATTTCCAAAATTATCAAACTATTTCTTAAAGTTGGAATCTAAGGGGAAAATAAAAAGGGAACAACTAGATGTTGGGGTTGAATTGAAAATGACAGACAGACTCCCTAACCTTTCCTAACAATGAATATTTTATAGCTCTACAGCTTGAACTGTAGTGAGTCACAATCTCTCTGAGGTGACGCCTCCCACCATGCACAGCTGAACTTCACCAGACTGTAAATTAGAGAGGATAGAAGTTGGAAGGGGAAACAGAAGGCGTTGTAGAGAGATATATAGAGAGGAAAAGAGTGAGAGGAGGGGGTGTTACACTGTTATAGCACTTCTTTAATACCCTGTTACTGTAGCATTTTTCTGATGCATCACAGCTTCTCACAAGAAAGAAAAAAAGCAAGCGATCTGGGCAAGTTAGTCGTTCTGGGCTGTGATAGCCAGTTGAAGAGATGAAGCGAGGAGAAGAAAGCCAGCAAAGACATGAGGGGGCGGGGAGAGAGAGGGGGGGGTAGGAAGTACTCTGTGGGCGGCAGAATTGGACCCCCCTCTCTCCGCAGCGACTGACGTCAGAATGTGTTAGGTGCGTGGGCTGAAGGGCGGGATGGATGGGCGTGGGGGCGAAGGAGTGGGAGGTAATTGGAGGGGCGTTGCATTGACTCACCAAGCGACAGTGTACAAAAATAAAAACTGTGGGCAGGGAAATGGCACAGTCTTTTTTATACTTCTTCTCCCTCTACCAAAAGGACTGCGAAAACAACAAAAAATGACATATGTTTCATCTCTGACGTCGATCTCCCTCACTTTGTCTTGGTTTTTATCTCTCACTCATCCACATTTCCTCATTCCTCGTTAATCGGAACTATTTCTCACTTCCTGTCAACGTCACTGTTTTCTGCCACAACTTGTTCTCCGTCATATTGTCAGGATATCCTTTCTCAACATTTAAACATACAAACCCTGAATTGAACTCAGAACCGCATGTATTTTTTCCATGGTTGCCACTGAATATGTGCTATTAAATGTATTAATTTAATATTAATATGTGCTATTTTGTGTTATCACAAATTACATTCCTCATAAGTTATTATATTACTGCTTGCTGTTAAAGCACATGTACACATGGGGGTTTCTTAATGAGCAAATAAAGAAATGAATAGTCAATAATTTAACAATCATTGACTTGTGAATTTAAGTGCTATTTACATGTACTACTTCTCTTGCAAGCTAATTATGCACATAGAAGATTAGAAGATAAATACACTATGCACCAACTTCTGTTTGATTTATTTACGCATCTTGTTCACTTGATTTGTTGAATGCTTCACTGCCGTATCAGCAGCCCAAGACTAATGAAACTCGTGATACTGGAGACTTTTTGTTAGTCAGCTTGGGTTGGTCATATAAACCACAATGACTTCACTGCACGTGGGAGAGTTTCTCGCTGAATTCCCCAACTTGTTGTTCAAAGGTCTTAAAACACTGGTTGCATCTTGATTACTGTGCCTCTTCACTTATATTTATCCTGTACACCAGTATTATAAAAACTGCCAGTCTGGTCATTGTAAAACTATGTGCTGTTCATCTTGCATTCAAAGCGTTTAACAAAAATATTTGATGCAAAAAGTCATACAGTACATTTTATTTACTGTATGACTGCACACAGCAGTTTTACAGTAGATGTTACAGACAAAGTAGATCCATTCATGACCTTAATGCCACTTGATTCCGGCTGTAATCGCTTTTAGAGCTCTTTATGTACTTTTCATTGGTTCTCTTGGATTTGTTCTTTAAGTGACTCCAAATTAAATTTTTGTATCAGGTCTCATTGTAAACTTTACATCTCTCCACAGACCATGACAGTAAAGTGGAGAGGCGGAGCTTGATAACAGCATGCAGGAGCAGCAGCCCTTGCATCACCAAAGACGACTCTAATCACCGGGGGAAATGAAAACGCTCATCTTTTGTCCTCAGGCCTGCCACTGAACTCCACTCAGAGTCTGCTATACTGGCTGCTATTGACACCGACATCTGATGAGGAGAAGACTCTTTCCCATTTCAAAATCAATACAGTGATTGTCCCAATTTACCAGCCACTGATCTCATAAACCTGCAGTGACTCCTAAACACTGACATCAGAAATGTTCTCTTTTGACTTTACATTCAGCAAATGTTTGAGGGTAGACACTTTTTGTTTATTTTCTTTTTAAATATATGGACTACATATCCTGCAGATTTTAGCTGATAGTGGAATAATGTACTGATTTTATCAGGAAAAGATAAAAAAGTTTATTTATAGTTCCGTGTGTTGACAGGGCCACCTGTTTCAGATGCGCTCGCCACAGCAGGGGGCACTGCAACTTAAAAATTGACAACTTACTCCAGTAACAAACTGTAGTTATGTCAAGGAAACTTGGTTTCATTGGAAGACTTTTATGTACGTTTTCAGCAACTCACAATCTAAAAAACATTTCATAACACTCTCAGCAGCTCCTCACCCTCAGGAAACAAATGGATGTTCTGTTTTTTGAAGTCAGTGTATACTTTAAAATTTAAAGATGGAGATAAATATCCACATCGATGGATTAGTGAATGGCACATGCTGATCTAGATTTCCCAGAGCGTACAATCAAACCGCTGTCGGGTTCAGAGGCCTTTCGTCCTTTTGCTGCATTGTCTAATCGCCCATGAGTTTTGAAAACGCAGTGCTGAGGGTTATGAGATATCATCATCATCTCCCTCACATCTTTCCGTAATATTTTGCACAAGCAGCTGAAATACTGTGTTGTAAGAGACGATACTTCAGGCTTTTCATTATCTTTAATTATGTGAAAATGTATTCAGAACACCTAAATCTAAACTGGGTGGCATGAGATAACAACACTGATGCTTTTTTATTTCGAGTTGATAGTTAACCTCTCAGTTGACTCTCTCTGCACATTAGGCTTCACTGTCAGCTACAGGGTCTTGCTCCAGGGCCCGTCGGCAGGGAGGATGCTTGCTGTCATCAGCGGCTCTCATCTTTACTTTAATGTTGCTCCCCAAAAGATGCCACTGTAAAGCCTGTGAGGAGACTGTATTCAAAACTAAATTGCAAGATTTTTAGAATGAAGAATATTTACCACAGCTTTTTCAGAAAACGTGGTGATTACTGTAGATTTTGAATGCGATTTTATGTAGGTGTAACGGAAACATGGCAGTGTGTTGTTGGGATGATTTCTGTGGTCTAAGATATTAATTATGAACCGTATGTCAGTTTCCCTCTTTTGTCCTTTAAGACTTTTCGTAAATTAGGGTGACACATTTTTCTTTATTAAGCTTTAGACATTAAAAAAACACGCAGAGGTTTACAAAAATAAATCTCATGGTGCTTGACTCTTAATACAGCAGCTCCTGCAAGATCCATCAGCCTATTTGTCCCTGTTTAAAATTGTTACAATGTATTCAGACTTCATGTAACGACAAGGCTTGTGTTGATAATGGCTAAAAAGGATTTTTGTATACTTAATCAGTGTGTCAGTGAGGTAGCCTGCTGTGCATCAGTTACACCTGCCTGTCTCATTAGTAACCTCCTTAGTTTATTATGTTGCAAAACAGATAATTTATTTTGTTACATTTCAATAAATGTTATTTTAATGCTTAAAGTGTGTTGCATTGTTTTCCACGAAGAATATTTTTTTCTTGGCAGTTCTGATGTGTGGAAGAGGCTGCAGGAACTGCGTCACATAGGCAGCAACACCTCTGCTGTCGTCTGGTTTGTTGCACTCACGCTCTGCACTGATCAGCCTCGAAGCCGGCATGACTCACCTGTACCAGCGATGTCATTGGCGCTCACTCGTTCACTCACACACACACACACACACACACACACACACACACACCCTTCCTCACTTGATTTTCAGATGGAGAAGTTATAATCAAAACATCAAACAACCTCAAGCTGTTGTATGATGTCAAAACCACAAATGTTCACTGTTTTACTTTATGTGTAACACAAAATCATAAAGGTTTGAGTACAATGTGTTTGAATATTAAATGTTATAATTAAGCTTTGCTTCTTTCTCGGAATAGCAGTGTCTATTGATTGGTTGGTCATCATTTTGGTCCAGACTAAAATAACTCAACAATTCTTTGATGGATTGCCATCAAATTGTGTAATTATTCATGATCCTCATAGGATGAATCCGACTGAGTCTAATGATACACTTCTCCTCTTGCGCCACCATGAGGACAACATTTTTGTTTTTTATTGAAATATCTCAACAACTAGAGAATGGAGAGTTGTGAAATTAGGTGGAGGTATTCTTGGTCTCCAGAGGATGATCAGCATCACCATCAGGTCAGAATTTTTGTTTATCTAATGCTTTGGTTTATGGCCAAATTCCTGCAAAGCTATGATATATCAACATCAGCTTCAGTTAAACGCTGTGTTTATTGCTAATCAGCAACTGTTATAAGCTAACATGCTAAACTATACTAGTAAACATCAACATGCTAGCAGAAAGCACTGCTGGCTTTACTGTAGAGTCACATTACATTTCCCCTCCCCATCACAGGACCAATTTAAAAGACATCTGGTCAGATGTTTATATGAAAAGTTCCCTTTACCTTTTAGATGACACAAGAGCATATTATTCATGGTGATTTCCTTTACTGTAATTGTGAGAGCAACAGTCAATGTGGCAGCTGATGAAGGGTGCCGTTATCGTCAATCCGCTGTCAGCACCACTAATAGGGAGATACATCTTTGAGTCTATTCTATTTTGAGCCCATGTTTTCCTCAGTAACACAAAGCTGAGCAGCACACAGCTGATCAGTTAAATGCCTGACAGCAGACATATAAAAAGCACCAGGAAGACTGTTAATGAAATTGGGAAGTCTCTGCATATCTGCATTCAAATGTTATATTTCTTTAGGATAATCCAGATGAGCATGTCTCCAGTGCATGCAAATGTTTATCAGGATATTTCCCGAAGCTAAGAGTGTCTGCGGAGTCTGTTTGGTTGTGCAAATTTAAAAACAAATGTTAAGGAAAGGTTTTAAATAATAAACTTAAAGGGGAACTATGGCCATTTAAAAAATTCCCACAAGTTATTCCTGTGGTCTAAGACAAAAATATTAGTAAACATGAACAACTCTCTCCCAAAACCAAAAACTACAGAGCTAAATAAAAATGTTAAAATGTGCCTCTAAAACCGAGGCAAACAAAGTTGCATAAATGTCATTGCATACTGAACCCATTTAATAATCCACGACTTTTGCTATAAATTGATGGTGACAACACATGGAAAGTTAGCTATTTCAGTTTTAATAATTATCTTTGTAATTATCTTTTCAAACAGTTACTTAAGATCATAAACACAACATTGTGTCTCATTGTCCATAACTGTCATTGTTGGCCATCTTATTCTAATCAATAACGCACAATAGGAAGAAAAAAATTACTTTGCTGCCCAAAATATTTTTAGGTAGAATTGTAGGCAAACTATGCCTGAACATCACAAATTTGAAAATTTCAATTTATTTCATAATTGATTCCTCTGTATATGTTTTTTATATTGCTAATTAAAAGCAATCTTCAAACACATGTATTATTCTCATATTGTGGAGCAGTGTGTCTGTCAGGAATTATAATTCACCAACGTAGAAAAAGTATGTTCACAAGTTTTCATTTCTTGCAATCATGGGCTACATTAAAGCATCTAGGGAGGAACAAAGTCACATGAAGTATGTGAAATAGGATGCCTTTAAATGATGGATGAATTATACAAACTGCAAGTTGAAGCTATATATAGTGGAGAATGACAATAATTCATGCTATCGTAGGCTTTCTCTCTGTGGGCTACAGAAATTAAGTCGCTTAAACAGTTAGCTCAAGGAAAAAAATTCCGTTCCATTCCAGTCATTTAGCAGACGCTTTTATCCAAAGCGATAATATCTGGTATCTGGTCATACAGATAGTTATGGTTTAATTTGCTGCGGTGTGGATTGGGTTTGGTTAATTTTACTTTCTACAGCAGAAATAGTTCTTATAGAAACTGATACAGCAGGGTGTGTGGATGGATATGTCAAAACCTGGACAAATAAAATCATGGCTATAATAAAGTAGCTGTAAGTGGGATGTGTTTCTTTTTTTAATTTGGGTGAACTGAGCCTTTATAAATACAATATCTCAATACTTTTACAAGTTTTCCACTCTTCCTTTCACATCTCAGAGAAAGAAAAAGATGCCAGCATCAGACTCTGCACAATTCATCTAGCAAATGGCTAAACCATATGATGAGTAGGTCAATTTCCAATGCTGTATCATATGAAGACACAACTCAAATGTCAGGAGGTGAAGAATGATCAGCTTAGTTTAGGTGACATGGGTGTAAAGATGGCGTAGGAACTCTCCCCTGGTGGCTGTGTCTCCGGGGAAAACCGCCTGGCAGAACTCACAAACATGAGACTGCAGCACCACGTCTGACATCAATAACCCGTCAGATGGACTCAGCAAGTCTCTAGGCAGGGAGGGACTGTCTGTCGCAGGCATCTGACACAAACAGAGAGGACAAGACATTGAGTTTTTTGAGGAAGAATATGGTAAAAATCCAACGACAGATTTGAGATCTCCTCGCCATCACAGCTGGGATTTTAGTCCATTTAAGACACCTACCCCCACTGTGTGCTTTGTCCTGTCTCTACTATGATGATCTGCTCGCCCCGGATGATTTGAGACACTGGAAGAGGCTCCTTGCCACCTCGTGAAGTCACAGCTTAACAGGGGTGTAACCATTTGCTCCAACGTCCTGTCTTCCTTTCCCCGATGAGGCACATCCACACAGAGCTTAGTCATGTCTTCAGCGAGGAGATCAGAAAAAGTCCCCACGTTTGGAGAGAGGAGATTGACGCCACGCTGTGCTGCAGGGTTGCGCGCCGTGGCTGTCAGCGGGCAAGGCCTTTCATGGAGAAATACAGGGATTTCTTGGGTACACTGGATGGGGATGGACATCATATCACTCAGCTCTCCATTAGGAACAGTGGCACCTGCAGACAGAGAGTTTTAGGTGTGTTAAGTAAATCATGGCTGACTTTTTTTATGAGCATTGGAATTACAAATGTTTTTATGTGGACCTTGCTGTTTCTGCAGAGCGGTCGTGAGTTGATGTAGCAGAGCTGCCTGTTTCAGGCAAAGTGACCTCAGACGAAGAAACTGCTGGTACAGTTCACTGTACGCTTCCTCCATCTCACCAGCTCAGGAATCTGCAGCTAGTAAAATGGGGGAAACTACATTTAAATAATACACTCACTCAGTATACAGATCGGTGGCATATGAGGAACAAGACTAAGAGTCTACAGCTAATCTGCAGCTCAGCTGACTCAGGTACAGTGGAGCTTTGAGCTAAATGTAACGTCAGCATGCCAACATACTCAAAATGACCATGCTAATGACATATTTTCCAGATTCACCATCTTAATAAGCACTTTTCACAGAAGTCATTTTGACATTTCTTTGCAGGGTAAACATATGTAATTAATAACATTAATTATGGCCCTGTTCCATTTAGGTGGGCCAGGGCCCTGGTACTGTGCATGCTGGCTCACTGGAATGACTGTGACACACTAAATAGAATGGGACCATAATTGATTTGATCAATTTATCATTATCACATTATATGTAAAATATAATAAAAAATAATAACATAAAATATGTGCATAAAAGTGTTTTTACTTCAAAAAAAGCAGTTTGTGCAGTTTGAGTCTGAATTATATGCATTCTTATTTACAATAGCAAACGGGACTCATCTAACTTTCCATAAGGCCTAATAAAACCCCAATGCCTTGGTCCTGGTTTCTTTTTTTTGGCACTGTGTGATGAAGTGAATTTAATTACCCCTTATAAGCTCATCAGTTGCTGCTCCAAGAATTCAGGACTCCTCGTCATTTCTTACAGCTGTGTTCAGCCTCCTCAATCTCCAATAAGCTTCCTGCTATTGACAAGGAATCAAAACAGTCTCAGTATTTAAATCCAGACTCAGGGCATATCTACGGAGCACCACAACAACAAATTTGTGACGGTGAAACACGTTCTCCGGGTGAGGCCTCACCAGCCCCAGTGACTGTATGATAACTCTGTTTGTCCCTCATGGTTCACATTTTCTAGCACATTCCATTAGCTCAATGTGTTAGAAAATGTTAACCATGAGGAAGTGGCTCTTGCAAACAGGGAAGTGAAACCCCTTTACAATAAAAACTAACCTTGCCATTACTAAGTTAGACTGTTAAATGTATGTATTTTTTAGCATGGACTCAAAAGAGGAAAAAGTCAGACTCTTTTTTTGTGCTGTGCTATCATTTTTTTGTTTGTTTTAGAAGATAGAAGATAGAGGGGCAGAATTAAGAAGGTGTTTCCTGTTAGCTAGTTACTGCATTCAGAAATGGCATAAACTGTGTCGAAGAACTAGACAGCAGCAGCAATGCTCTCCATTAAATGTGTGATTTAGGCTATGCTGCATCCTAACATATCACTTATTTGATACCTTGTATACTATAAAAGGCATAACATTGTTATGAGTTTGATTATGTATTAGCAGCAAAAATCTAAAGTAAAAGTACTAATAGTGTAGAGATTGAGCCCAGTAAACATAATATTGTGTATTGTAATATTGCATTGATTATTTCTGACAAATTAGTGTATAAGCAGCCATTTATTGTATTAGTTGGTTCTGGTGAAGCAAAATAATTTATACTTTTGGGTAGTTTAATCTCTACAAATGCAGCATATTGTATGATGTCATTATACTGTAGGCTCTGTAAACACAATCTTAGTTTGTTGTCATATAAATAAAGAGTAAAAGTCTAAAGTTACATGCATTGAAAATACTCAAGTAAAAAGTAAGTAAAATATTGTTAAAATCATGCTTATGTACATTACTTGAGTAAATGTTAATGTGTTATATTTTAAAACATGTATGTATGTGTTCCAGTGGCATTCATCATAGGTTTGCCACAATGCAACAGGTTGACCAGAAAGTCAAACATATCTCTCTTTGACACAGAGTTTACAAAGATGAGGGGAAAAGAATACATGAAACTGAGTTGACTCCGTCCAGAACTGAGCCAGCCTTGTTGTTGTTGAAGGTTGCCTATCTCCCTTTTTACTAGGCTGTGTTCCCCAAAATGAACAGTGATTTAGTGTCTGTTTAATCATTAACTTCAGTCTAATGTTTTGAGTTTATTTGATACATTATTAATTAAGGTGAATAAATAACACTAGCTTGTTTGTTTTGTTCGTTTTATGGGTTGATAGGATTTTTGTTCTCCCTGGGATGTTGGCAACAGGTTTTCCTAATCATGTGCTCTAGCAGGGAGGGGCTGGGCTCTGTTAAGATTGAGGAAGAAAGGTAGGTTATTTTTGCAGTAAATAACATTTTATAGTATTTGTTACAGATGGGTGCCCATTGATTGAGATGTCAGAAGTCATTTAGAGATCTTGTATTACTGGCATGCTCACTATTCTGTTTGGTTTGGATGCTTGCTTGGTTTAGCTCAGCCAATACTTACGTACCTGGCCAGGTGGTAGATTTCAGTTAGATGAGACTGAGAAGGTAAAATCGAATTCACTGGAGTGCAGGGGGTTGGACGTTGGCAGCTTTCTTTAGTTTAGTATTCTTTGTCTTTAGTTTAAATTAGTTTCATTAAAATTCCCAGTTTTAATTTTGTCACCTTTCTTTCAGTAAGCATTTGTTATTAATTGCAACTTTTAGCCTATGTTGTTTCCATATGGACATATGTTGTTTCTATTTGCAGCAATAGTTTATATATTCATATTCAACACAAAGATTATTCCATGTCTCCATCATCTCTGCTCTAAGAGATCTGCCTGACAAGCAGCTTCTTCATAATGCCTCACAGAGTGGCCGGTATAGAAATGTCTTTTTTGTTTCCTTCCTTTTTTCCAACTCTCATGGGACTGTTGCATTCCCTTCGCTTACTTTTGGTTGTTGATATATTTTTGATACACAATCAGCTTCAAAACGAGTAACTAGCCTCTATCCGACCTTACATGAATCATAGTTGTGTAATTTTCTCTGTAATGTGGAAATGAAAAGTCACACTTCTAACTTGTTTGCTCAGTTCTGGAAAAATGCAGAACTCAAACCCAAATTCATTTTGCCATTTTGCCTTTTCCAGTTGTTAATCATACATAGAAATTCACTCACTTACCCTATAAGTCATCGATCATTCCCAACAGGAAGTGAATACGTAGTTACTGACGATGAGGATAAACCTTCCTCTGACCGGGCCGATCAAGGTCCGCATTCTACTCCGATGACGTTTCAACTCAAAACACGAGTTCATCTGAGTCAAACACAAGTAAACCTGCCAAAACAATACTTCCTGTTTGACTGCCTTCAAAATAAAAGGCACAAACTTTTATTAACAGGCACCAAAATTGTCAACATAACTGCACCCTTTCAGAAGAGTCTGTTTCATATAATAATGTGGATTTTGTATATTGTATTTTGACAGTTTAACTGTTCAGTTTTATTTTCTGTAAATTGTATTTCCACTACTGAATTTGTACCTTTTGTTTTAAATCCCAAAATGAAGAATGTAAACTCCCCCCAGTTATATAAACCCCCCAAAATGACTTCACAATGGTTTGTACGGTTAGTCATTCATTTTGCATTTATGTTTGGTTATGCCAAAGTATTAAAAGATACAAATAAATTATTTGACCTGATGATGGCACTGTATGGAAAGTTATTACAATTCATTCTAAAGGGATTTATGTACCAGATTTCATGGAAATCCATGAAATAGTTGTTGAGATAATTCACTCAGAGCCACTGTTAAGTAAGCTCTTCATGAAATGTATAGTCATATTTGGTCTTTGGGTATTCACTGTATGTGCGTCTGTGGCGTTTTGGGTGTTCAGTCATGTGTTGACTGTAGCTGATATTGATTTAAAAATAGACCAACATTAAGTCAGCAGAGTCCTGCGGGTGGCAGACTGGCTTCAGTACCATTCATCCACTTAGGAGGAGGAGCAGTTTTTTTGCCCTCAATGTCAACTCCTGACAGCTGAGCTCACAGCAGCACCTTGTGATCTTATGAGGGGTGCCAGCTCCGTTTGCTTCAGACTGGTTATGCAACTCTATGTGAGGTATGGGCAGCCTTCATCTCTCTGATACTGAGTCGGGTCTTTGTCAAGTCGCTTCGCCTCAAGAGGGTCCATTTGTGTCATTGCCTTATTTTTAGCTAAGAAAAACAGCTGCTAATTTGCAGTATTTGCTTTCTTATTAAACATATTATCTGCTTGGTGACCTGTAGTGATAATGCCAAATCTTCTTACTGGTACTTCAATTCATTTTTTTAGATGAATGCAGATGGATGGCTAATCTTTGCTGTATGAGGAACTAATAAGGAACACCGGCTAGTTTCATACAGCATTCGTACAAACCGTTGTATTAGGAGACATTGCAACAGAAACAACGCATACCCATATATAAGTACGTTGATGGCCATAAATGATTGATAAGTTTCCTACTATTCCAATATTCGTTCCCCTTTTCGTAGCTTTCTACCCCAAAACTACTTTGCAGTATACCCCATCCTTGTTGAGACCCATATCGTCATTTGGGGACAGATATCCATTACTTTGCCTTCAATTACCCCTCTATCTCCATTAATAATGTTAACACAATTTTTCCAGAACCTCAGTTTTGTTTTCCAGTACCTTACCCCATAGGTTCCCAATATAACTTATTTATCTTTTATCCTAAACACCCAATTGTTACTCCCTTGTTGCCTTTTGTATAGTTTTCTTCCAACCAGCAGGAACTTTTAAATATTTTATTGGTACCTGATTCATACAACAAAATTAAACTGACCTAACTGGCAGCTTAAAAGAATAGTTCACCATTTGGGAAAATGAAAAACCTCTGCTGGTAACCATAAAACTACAACTTCTCTGTTTTACATTTCTGTTTGAATACAGATTAAACCAGCTAAATGTAAAAATGCAAATAAAGAACTGCTTAAAATGTTGAAATGTGAAAATGCTGAAATTGTTTTAGTCAAGCAAGCTGTTTCCAGTCTTTATGCTATAAGTTAATCAGCTGCTGGCTGTAGCTTCCTATGTATCATGAGAGTGGTGTTGATTTTCTCATCTAACTCTCAATAAGAAAGCTTTTGTATTTCTCAAAATGTTGAACATTTAGACGACAATTGTTATACTCACACATTTTTAGTAATACCTGCATATTAATCTACATTTATTCTTGTCTGATGATTTTTATGAACTGCAAGTCAAGGCAGGAAAAGATTTTCAGTAAAAGAAATGTTGCCTATTGTTTTTGTCAAAATATGTTGACAACAGTAATAGGCAGCGACAAATGTATCGTACAAATATAAATAACCCTCATACTCTACACGTCTTTACACTGTGTTACAGCCTGTATGTTAATTCCTATTTTTAACAGCTCCTCATGTGTCCAAGGACATGTGTGATGCTTTATCCCTTCCACAGCTCTTAAGAGGAAGCAAAGTGTGCAAACTGTTCAAGAAGTGTTACTTTTCATGATTGTTATAAATCTAACAGCTTTACAAAACACATTGCAGTTAAAGAGGCTTCATCTACGTCTTTAGCAGTCAGTGTTAATTGTTGGTCGATGCAGTCATTTATATATGTTGTACTAGTTGCTGGTTTGCACCATGTGTTTGCTCTGACCTTGAACCTCTCCCCACACACACACACACACACACACACACACACACACACACACACACACGCACACACACACACACACACACACACACACACACACACACACACGTACACACACACACACACACACACACACCACACCCTGTCCACCAGCCCTCCTCCTTTAACGCCATCCCTTTGCACTTGATCCCTACATGTTTGTGTGTGTGTGTGTGTGTGTGTGTTGGTGGTGGGGTGGGGGTTGGCTTTGCTGTGAATAACTTCCAGGCATGCAGCCAGAAACTGTCATCCACCAGTGCAACACTATCCATCCTGTCAATCTTGTTTTATAATTGTAACATTCTCATATTCTCTGGCTGAGCAGAGAGAAGTTTCCAACATAAGAACACACACACACACACACACACACACACACACACACACACACACACACACACACACACACACACACACACACACCTAAACACACTCTGTGCTTCTCCAGCAGCATCTTCACATCTTATTGATTAACTTTTTAAAAGTGTGCAGTTATAGAGTATATGAAATACAATCAGTGATCTGCTCCTCCTTTTATTATAAAAAGACTCAAAGCCAACAGAATACAGGCTTAAACTATTTGTACATGTTATGTATGAAACATAACAAAATATAATATATTTATTTTAAAGCATTTTAGCCAAAAAGCCATTTTAATTCTTCTCTGATGAAATACAAACTGCACAATTATGGCTCTGAAGCATTTTATCCGTCTTTGAAGTCCACCACTGAGCGTCCAATTAATAAAGTCAATGCCCAAGGACACAACGAAGACAGCCAATAAATGTCCACTGATCAAACATGTTTCCGCCATCCCTTCCTTTCACACACCTCAGAATGATAATACAGCTGGCTCACCATTCACTTGAATTTAAGCCTGCAGAGACTAAGAGTTTAAGACGTGATGGGGGCATACAGTTATCACAGGGATGGCATGAGCAATGACATCTGCCAACTCATTTATCACCGGAGTCCCTTAGTGAGAGAGACAGGATCCAATTACAGAGGTTTCTAAGGGCTCAACAATGGCCTGTTATAAATACACTCACAGAGGGTTTTCCACAATCAACAGCACACCCACACACATACAAGAACTGTTGCAAAAACATCTTGTAGGTGTATAAATGAATGTGTGTTTGGATGAACATAGGAGTCTCTGTGCCCGTCATTGGAACTAAATTATCATGGCAACTTTTCTTAGACACCTTCATTTTTGTATTGTTCTGAAGCAAAGTGAGGTATTTAGCTAAAATGCTCTGGAAAATATATGAGATTAATATCTGCAGTGTGTACCTGTGTGTAAGTGCTTGTGCATTAAAACGTGTAAAAGAGGGAGAACAGTGGAGAGGGAAACACAGACGCCACCACAGAGCATTAAACACAAAGTTATTTACAGCTCAATCCATCAATGGACGACAGGTGCAGCATCCTCACAAACAAACCTATTAGCTTTCCGCCCGCTGGAACAATCTCCAGCAATCAGCTGCTCACACACACACACACACACACACACACACACACACACACACACTTTGTGACAAGCCAATGTACAATTTTGATGACTTATTTGCTGAATTCTTTGAAATTGTGCTAAAGAAAAAACATGAGAATAATGTTGGTTCCCCAAAAGTGCTCTAAATGTATTAAATATTAAGTATTACAAGTAAAAGTTCTAATTTTGTGGAACAATATCTCTTGTGAGTGTTACATTATTATGCAGCATAGAATTTTACTGGATTATTTTTAGCTATAATTGGCTCTATAGATAAAAAAGTTGTTTGGTTGGTCCATCTCTTTGGTCCAGACCGAAGTACCTGAACAAC
This sequence comes from Cebidichthys violaceus, assembly GCF_023349555.1. Taxonomy (NCBI): domain Eukaryota; kingdom Metazoa; phylum Chordata; class Actinopteri; order Perciformes; family Stichaeidae; genus Cebidichthys; species Cebidichthys violaceus. The sequence continues at coordinate 6,187,407 of NW_027176428.1, forward strand.
TAATGAATGTATTACCATGACATTTTGTACACCCATTCATTGTCCCCAGATGATGAAGTCTACTGACTTTAATGATCACCTAACGTTTCCTTTAGTCCCAACAGAAGGTCAAAGTTTTCACAAATATCTCAATGATATACAAAATTAATTGGTGTAAAGGACTCTTAAGAGGTTCTGTTCGTGTAAGGTGAATATTTCCAACAAATCCTTTTCTTTGTTACCTAAGTTAATCACTTCCTGCTAGCTTTTATTTTGTAAGTGCCCTTTCTATGTTTTGGGTCCTTTTATTTTGAAGTCCTTCTGGCGAAACCGAAGCAGATCCAACTCTCGTCAGATTATAGTAGCTTGACTTTGGATTTGGATAAAAAGATAATTGACGGTGCAAACGAAAAGTGTTTTAAAATATTCTTCTGCAATATTAGTTTATTAATTAACAGTTAAGCACCTAGCTGGAACGGGAACAAGGTATTGTGTGTTTATTGTGTGTTTTATTGTATTTCTGTTTCAACTAGATGCTAATGTTAGCTTAAGAGGGTTAGCTAAATGACTAAGCTGTCATTTTAAGCTAATGCTATATTTCGGTTTTTACATGTGCTTTTGAAATGTATATATTAGAGAAAATGTTTAATTAATGCTCCCATGTATATTGAAATGTAATTTAAGTAATGTTTAAACTCGTAAGAGCTCATTTATGTTGTATCTGTTCTGTAGCTCTTACGGTGTTTTCTGGAGATTGGTTTAAATGAGAAAAAATAAATAAAGGCCTCTGGAAACATCAGTACGCTTCACCATTATCCGGCTGGGGTCTGCTACAATTGGCACCACATTTTGTACATTCATGGTTCCCTGGGGATCAAGTGCCCTCTTGGATGTCCAACAACGTCTCTACATACAACATCCTTTTTGCCTCCTGTATCTTTACTCTGATCCACTTTTAACCCCTTTTGAAGTATTTACGACTACATCTGTCAAATGAATGTCCCGGAGTAAAAAAGATGTTTCACCATTGTAAGAATTAAGGAACATGATATTGCTTACTCAAGTAAAGTACAAAAATTGTGCTTAAATACTTGAGTAAATGTAAAAAATCTGTAGTGAACATGTTGGTAACATGTTCTTCAAATATCTCCTTTATAGCCTAGTGGGAGGTGATGCAGGAGCAAAGCGTAAAACACTGAGCTCAGCATGTACGTGCAACAAATCACCATGACAAGTGAGCCACATATTAGTGGTCAGAACATAATGTCTCATGTGCAGGGTGTAAAGCTACAGTGTTGCATGACAAGGAATAGGTCAAAAGTTCAGGCGCCAATGGTGGCTCCAGATGGGACCTTTCCACTTTTGGTAAAAGATGGTATCAAGAAACAGCCAAAGATTAGATATATTGACAGGGGAGTGTATTTTGAGTCTGGGTTTTGGGCCATGTGAAGAGGCAACATGTCTGACCTGTCATGGATATGTGACCATAAAGAATGACAAGTCACAATAGCATTAGAAGGGATTGAACCAGTGGATAGTTCTGATTATATAAAGGTTTTAGATAGAACCAAAGGAACTCTCTGAACTAAATCCTTATGAAACCTTACATTAACTGTACTAATCTGCTGGTCCCATTGCATCTGACTTAGGCAGCATGCTTGCCATTTTGCATCATAATGAAAAACTCAATGCAAGCTGGCTTTCATATTGCCTCCTCTTTTTTCCCCTTGTCCCTTTTTTCCACTCTGTCTGCCAACACCAAAATCCAGATGACCGGAACGTGGTGTACAGTAGGATCGAGTATCGAGCGGCTGATTGCAGTCGGTGCTGCAGTCTGCTGTGGCTGAGAGTGGCATGGTGTCGTCTTCCCTTTGGTCAAGGATATTGCCAACATTAACGCCATGTTTGACAGAACAACACAGACTCTGTGAAAAGGAGATGAAGGACTACTTTTGGTCACTTTTCATCACATCATTAATATGTAACAGGCTGCAGCACAGAGTTAAATAAAGACTAAGCTTTGTTTCAAGCACAGCAACAGTCTGGAGACAGAAACATTTGCTAAACTCTTCGTAAAGGATAGGTCTTTTTCTCCCAACAAAGCCCATTAAAAAGACCAAAATCAATTAATTTACCTTGCTCTCAAGTTTTGCCAATGTAGCTAAAGCCTTAAACTGCTTAAACAGTGGAGCTTTGAGTTAAATTCTGCAGTCAGCATGTTAATTGGTGCACAATGGATATGTTAACATACTGATGTTAAAGGTGTTCACCATCTTAGTTCAGCTTGTTAGCACGCTAACATTTGTTAATTTGCACAAAACACAAATGGCAGCTTTGGCGCTCTTTAGTTTTTCAGCTATTTTGTCAAAATTTTGAACTGGTGATGGTGCTAAAGATGAAAAGCTAGTTATTACAATTCATCCTGAAGGGTTGGGCATGCATGTTTGTGCCAGATTGCATGGCAGTACACCCAATAGATGTTGAGACATTTCAGACTAAACTACAAATGTCAACCTTGTGGTGGTGCTAAAGGAAAAGTCAAGGAATCACCAAAGTCACTAGGATTAATTTTCTGCGGGAATGAATGTTTGTACAAAATGTTGTAACAATCGTTCCATCAACAAGTCACATTTGATTTATTTGAGTCGATCTCACAAACACAGTGTTGCTGCTGTAGCGCAACAAATCTGCAGTTTACTCCTGTTTCAGAAACATTTGCTATAAGCTACAGTGCCCAGCTGTTTTTGTAAATGATTGCAGGCCGAAATTACACTTTAAAGATTTATTTTAGTATCAGTATAAACCAGAGCTGTCTGGGTTGATTGGTCTTTCATGTGATTTGTTGTCAACAAAATATAGAGTCTTATCATACATCCATTCTTGTAAGCCAATGCTTCCAAAAACAGAATATATAATATACACTGCATGAATTTTATACAACGATGAAATGGAACACAATCGTAAACAGAGAGAGAGATGGCCCTTAAATACCGACATTCCCCAATAAAAAACACAGGAAACGAAGATATATTAGAAGAAACAGCCTAGAAAGTGTAATCTCACAAACATGGCGTAAACCAGTGGTGTATTTTCAAATTTTTTTAATATCAAATATTCTCTGTCTTTTAACACTTCTGCACCATTTTACAAAAGCCCTGGCAATAGTTTTCAAAGTCCACACACACACACACACACACACACACATACACACACATGTCCCAAACAAAACACATACAGTAGAAGAAAGAAGTGTTCTTCATATTCTTTGAACACTGTTTGGGTAAGTGCTCTTAGCTGCTCATCTTCTCATCACATTTGTGATTCCTTAAGATATTTCTTTAGTTCATTTGGAGATGAAAATGCAAAAAAAAAATCAAACATACAAAAACTGCACAGCTGAGAAGAATGTGGAAGACAGTAGGAGAGCTTCACGAACACACGCAGTGTGATGTATTTGCAGCCAAAGACAAGAAACCAGTTGATATCAAACATTAAATGTGTGCTTATGCATGTGGATTTTCAAGCGTTGCTGGGTAAAAACTAATTTTATAAAGAGTATGTATAGCTGATTGTGGATAGAGGGAGACTCTGAAATGTGCTTTGACTTAATTTAATCTTAAAATGGCTCTGTTGCAGTAATGAATTTCACTGCCACAGGAACATGTGAACAGGATTTAGTACTTGTTGATCCTAAACCACCTGTCAGCCCTTGATGTCTTCCCAGTTTAGCAGTAGGAGGTGTGAGTTCAAGTATGGTACGGTCTTTTTCAAAGTGTATTAACAATCACATGCCTCAGGCACTTCGTATCAGAATCTGGCACTGACTGGAAATCAAATTCAAATATGGAATAAATGTTTATGGTGACACTGAAATTGATTATTTCACATGTGTAATAAATGGATCTCGCTGTATGTGATATTTGGAATGAAAATTCATTTAGTGGCACTTATTATGGTTGAAGGAGTGAGGCTTGATAAAAGGCACTTTGAATTTAGTAAATTTTTGTTCTTAAAAGCCCACCAAGTGTGCTGTTACAGGGACATGCAGTTCAATAATAACTCTGCCAACATCAGCCTTGACAAGTTGTAGCAAAATTGCAGCATGGGGTTATGGCAGAACATTTTGCTTAGCTTAAGGCAATAAGGTTTTTGAGTGGTAGTATCAAAATAGGAGTAAACTTTGGTCCGAGACCTTCCACAGGAGCACAATTAGGATTAAAACCATCTTTTGTGATACAAAGAAATTAGTAAATATTTCCCTTTTGAAAATAAGGACTCCACATTTCTTTAAAGAAACAGGACGTGTGATTCTGCCTGCATTTTTCTACTAAATAGTCTACTATCTCAGCTTCTTAGTGAGATCAAAAAGCAACTTTAAACACTGTTTTTTTCAAGAGATTAGTGTGGTTCTTTTGATTTTAGGAAAAGCTGAGTATGTAATATTGCATTGCATCTACCCAAATATCTATGGCTTACTAGCTGCATAGCAGGACAACATTCACACATCCAGCACAGCAATAAAGTCAGTTTACAAATGCACACAAAAATATGTATAAACAGTGTCCTGAACTGTTAATACCATTTCAGTTCTGTCTGTGACAGTTTCATTGAACTGAAATAAATCTTGATGCGGTACTCGCACATGTACCATACTCCTTTCTAAAACTTAATGTTAGAAAAATTATGGTCTCTTGAACAATGTCAGACATTTGTCAGCACACAAGTGCGAGAAGGAGGTTCACCAGTAGAGTTCAATGATAAAACCTCACATTAGGTGCTTTGAGTCTATCATCTTTACAAATAACACACTTCTGTTCATGTTTTTTCAGAACGGCAGAGTATCCATAAAGATTTTTTCCACTATTGGTGGAGGAGGGACTAGGTCCTCTAGTTTCAGGTAGAAGATGCGCTGTAGGCCCTGTGTGCACAGAGTCCTCAGTTCGGGGAGTTTGCCCAGAAGACGAGAAAGATAGTTGGGCTGAGTCCGGCTCTGTTCTGAGCCGTTTCCGCTCACATGTTCCCTTAAACAAGTGATGAGATGACTCTGAAAGTCCTCGACCCGTTTGGGCTCTTTGAGGCCATGGCGATCTAGATGCAAAAAAAAATTCTCATGAGAAACACAGTCCTGAATATAAACAATACAATTAAAATGCAGTGAGCTTCACTGTAATGAAAAGCAAACAAAGGCTCTCACCGGTGATGATAACTAATGCTGCAAGACAGGCAAACAAGGAGAGATCTAAGTTCATGCGGTGAAGGCTCTGGGAGAAATCCATGATGGAGTCAATCCAGTCACCAAAACTGTGAACGCACTGCAGTCGGTGGAGGACCAAACCGTTACAGAAGATCAGCTTGTTCTTCTCTGGATTTGACCTATTGGGTTTCAAACCAATAGTACAATCAGCATATTGAAAGATGCACATTAGTCTTGTGAAATATTAGTTAACATGGCTTTTTTTGTTAACTGTAAAAGAATCCGACCTGTATGCAAGTCGCAGAATGAAGAGTTCAACAAAAGCTGATTCAAGGAGAAGCTCCTGGTCCTCTGTGCAGAAATCTGTGAATCCTGGGATGGTTTCAGCCCAGTTTCTTATTACATCCAAAGCACCGGTCAGCAAGTCATAAAATTGCTGGATATCACCGGCTTCCTCCTTATCTTTCAGGTTCACCACAGTCTCCTGGTACTAAGGAGGAAGAGAAGGGAAGGGTCAATGCTACTAAAGAGAACTGTAAATACCATCAGTGAGATATTTGCTGTCCATGAGTTCATTCTACCTCCTGTGTTGAGTTAATTGTTGATGATCTGATTGGTACAAATTAACTCTGAACATGCTGCAAGTCTTGAGATTTACCTTGGAGTAGTCAAGCTTTCCAATGGTTGGGTTTGAGTCTAGATGAGCCCTCACAAGAGAGGCTATGATGTTGACACTGGGGGTTGTGGATGAAGCCTCGGCCACAGTCTTGGGTTTGGAGGGCAGACGACCCCGGCGACCTTTGAGGCTGTCTGTGCGAACAACTAAGACAGGGACGAAAAAAAGGAGCACTTGAAGCACACGTTGGTAACGCTCACATGGCCACCGCTTCTACCAACAATTTAAAAAACGACTGCTGTATCAGTTTCTCTTTTTCTGCAGCTGGCACCATAAGGCTCTGGTTACATATGTCTGTCATTCCTAGCTTTGGTTTCACAGGACTGTCACTACAAACCCCAGTTTGTCATACATTAGTCACTGAAAGTGAGTCTGACTTTGCATTACCTTCTTTGACCATTCCCACGACGAGACATTTCTGGAAACGGCAGAACTGGCAGCGGTTTCTCCTCCTCTTGTCCACAGGACAGTCTTTATTGGCGAGGCACACATACTTTGCATTTTTCTGTACAGTTCGCTGTCAAACAAGGGAAAAAATACATTACTATGAGCAAACATAAAATAAATTTGCATTCTGTCTTATGTAGGCCTAACTCAGTAGTATAGTCCGACCAATACTGTATTTAAAAAGTCTAAATAATAATACTTTACCCTTAAAATTTGTACTTAGTGGTACATCGTACATTTAAAGTGGTCAGTGCTCTCTGGTTGACAAACTTTGTGTAGTGTCACTATTTCTAAACTGTCTCAAACATAGCTTTGATGTTTTGTACTGCAATGGCTCATTACTTTTACCGATATATGCAATAAGCTATTATCCCAGTCAATTTATCAATCAGAATCTAGTCTGACTCACCGGATGTGGACTGTGGGTGTAAGTCTGCCATTGGTCATCTCAAGCTGCATTCTCCTCAACTTCCGCTATCTGTGCTATCTATTTTGCAACGGCACCGTCGCTGCATCCTGTGCTTAATGCTGCCCAAGACAACTGTGACTGGTTTGAAGAAATACAAACAAGCTATAGCGTTTTTCCCCTATACCAGAATGATAATGTGTGGAGCCAGACCTTTATTTAGTGCTTACACAGCGCTGTAGAGATAGTTCTGGCTATGTAAGACTCGTCAGGCTCTACTCAGTAGTAGAATAAACATACTGTTCAGCTATTTACCTTGAAGAAACCTTTGCAGCCCTCACAGGTGCGGACTCCATAGTGCTGACAGGATGCATTGTCACCACAAACTGCACAGCGGCCCTCACTGGATCCTGAGTTGTGGGTTTTAGGAGACATCATGGCCCCCTCCAATATCCTGGGGCTTTCTAGGGGTCCGTGCTCCAGGGACATGGTAGGACAATGAAGTGGAGAGACATGCTGCTGAGTAGGCAGAAAGAAATGGTCATCATGGCCTGGCTGAGCATCCTGATGGTGCCCCAGGGGAGAGTGCTGCTCTGGTGCGGGGCTGCCGAAGGAGAAAAAGGAGAGCTGCTGGGCCATGGCACCTTTATCTGCCATAGAGGATGGGGGGGCTGAAGGGTAGGGGCTGAAAGGGGAATCCCACACAGGTGCAGACTGGGCCTGAAAGCCTGATGTTGGAGGGGAAGCAGCGGCATAAACCGGGCTGCCATAGTAGTCAGAGCCACCTGACGATAGTGTTTCATCAAGGCAGCTCAGCGCAAAGGAACCTGGGTAACAGCCATACACCTGAAGATCATCCAGCTTGAAGGCTTGGCTTTGCATCTGAGGGCAGGAGCTTTCAGCATGGCTGAATGAAACCGTAGAGTTGGGAGGGGAGGTGGTAATCTTGCAGGAATAAGCATCAAACTCCCCCACATAGCCATTTCCCACCAAGGTGTTGATGCTGGGCAACGAAGATGTAGACAGCTGGTCATTTTGGCCATTGATGTCCATCACCAGTTTGGCACTGAGATCAGGATTCAAGAACTCAAAGCTGAAGTAGTTGTCATGCGGCAGGGATGCATACTGAGTTTGTACACAGGGCATTGCTAGGACAAAGAACAAAGAACAAAAACAATTACAACTGATGGAAATAAACCTCAACGTTTGGCTGTTATATAAATATTGTTTGTATTTATATCTACCAGATGTCTTAATACTTAAAAAATATGTTTTTATGTAAGTAACTGTATTGTAAAATAATTAATCACATGGGATAACTAGGGCTGACAGGGAGTTGTTGGCCTAAACATATGTATGTGGTAGATTAATGCATGCACTGAAGTTCAGACATCCCAAAAAATTTGACATTCGTTTAGGTCAACGTTTTCTAATCACCCTTCTATAACCTTCTAAACAGTAGCTTACTTTAACACCTTTAACGCACAAGGTCTCATTTCCTCTACAAGCCATTTCTCTAGCTCCAGGACTAATCAGTCATCTTTACAAAATGCAGAGGGAGATCCAGTGAAGCAATCAGATATCATCAGATATTGTGTTACTGGCTGCTTTGAAAACCTCCTTCAGTGGAGGGCAACCCTCTTTCACAGGGACTGTACCAGGGAGTGTTGCTGGATTGTATTTCAGGGTGGGCTGAATGCCAGCTGAAATAGGAAAGGTGGCAAAGCCTGTTTATGTGTGTGTGCGTGTGTGTGTGTGTGTGTGTGTGTGTGTGTGTGTGTGTGTGTGTGTGTGTGTGTGTGTGTGTGTGTGTGTGTGTGTGTGTGTGAGTGCGCGCATGTTTGTGTGGTTGGCTGAATGGGTGTGTATTTACATGTGCAAACTTCCTCACTCTGGGTTTTTCAATACAAAAAGGAAACACATCTCACCTGATCACTGTTGTTTAACACACACATTGTTAAATTATATTTGTAAACTTATATTTAAACTTAGACACTACTCAACTGACCAACGTGTGTTTTAAGTCCTATAAATATACTCTATGCGTCTTCTTGTATATCAACGGTAATAGACCCACACATAAAACATACATGTGAAATCATGTTAAGTCATTAAGATGAAAACAAATTGTCGTAAACTCTGAGCTATTACGCTCAGAATATAGATCAGACAGCTGATAAAACTGTGAGAATAGTACAGTTGCAACAGTAGTATTTGTACGAGCAGGATTCACTAATGAAAAAATATACCCTCTTTATATACTCCCTACATAATAATAAAGTTCCACTCAGTTGCTCAAGTTTATTAAGTAGGCCTACACCTATAGCTAAAACTAATGCTCTAACAGAGTGGCGTTGACTCAAATTTATCAATGAGGGTAGTCTTACTGAACATTATAACCATGAAGGAAGATTTGTATGGATGTTGTATTAGACAGCATTAACTTTTGCTGGTTGTACCTAACCAACTTGCAACTGACTGTATCTGTAGCTCTGGCTGCTACGCAAAGGAGGCTGAGCCATATACATCTTTATACTTTATTTTCTATCAAACTAACTTGAGTAAAAGGGTGCATAATGTTTAATTGCTGTATCAGCAGTCCAGTCCGCTTTGTTCTATGAGCCTATATTATTATGAAAGTAGTTATAATGAAGGATAAAGGCAAGCATATCAATCTAATATCAGCATTAATCTGCCCCCTGAATAAATACAAATCAAAACATGCAAACAAACAGTTCACTTTCACTCACCTGGTTCATGTAAATATCCGGATTTTTAAGCTTTTCATTTATTCCAAACGAGTGAAACTGATGAATGTCACCTCTGCCAGCTGCTTTCAGAACACACACTCATTCAAACACACTCTCACACACACATACTGGGTCAGACCAACGCAGGCGGATCCATACACGCTTGTTTTATTTTGGCTGCGTCGACAAAGAGGCGGGCAATGCCCAAAGATGGTGAACAAGGCGGTAGAACGTTCCGGGTCACGAGCCAATCAGCGTTGGCGAAACACAGACGTTCTTCCGTGTGACGCACGAACGGGATTCCATTGACGCAGGAGCCGGGGGAGCGTGCGTTCTAAATATAAACCGACAACGACAGCGGCGCTCACATGGGGCTATTACTGGATGAAAGGCTAAAAATAGCCGTAGTTTGGAGGTGCGGACGTTATATGACTGGAAATATAGATGCTATACACGTTTACAACAGGGAGGTGTGTTATCACATGGCTGACCAGGAAACACCTGTAGGTTTTTTTTCTCATAAAATAGGATTTCTGTTGTCACAGAATGGCTAGAAACTCCCTATTCTCTGGCATCTTTCAAGTAAACTTGGGGAAACGGTACCACGAGTACACATTTCTACCATGTAATATGATTACTTTGTTACTATATTATGTTGTCTGTTTTTTTTATCTTGTATACTCATACTTTGTAATGATTTGTAGTGCTTTGTGTTTGATTCTGTTTCAGTTTTGTTTGTCAACTTTATGCCACAATTATGTTAAAAAATGATATGTATTTTCATGTGTTTCTTCAAATTAGAGATGATTACACATGATACAGTTTAAGCAATTACCAATGAATACAGTTAAGCTGAAATCATTTGGCAAAGTTTCACTTTTTAAATGGTTACGAATGAACACTTCAAATATGTAAATTTCACAACAGACAATTATCACAAGAGAAAATCCCCTCCATACAGGAGGCCTCTAATCCAGACGGACTGCATTAGACATGCTTAATCCTGTGAGAACTTTGACATCCAAATTCTGACCCACAAAATATGTCAATTACACATTAAATTCAAGAGATGTGACAACAAATTCGCACCATGGATGTCAAGGCCACAGCTGCAGGTGTCCATTTGTCAACATCAATCCAAGCATCACCTAATACCCCTTAATACCCAACAACAACCAGAAAAACGAACACACTTAACACTTAAACTCTCTCGGGGGATCTTTGGGAGTGATCTAGTTTCTCTGCTAAGTATGAAGAAAGTGAGAGGGATCATTCAGCGTGAGAAGCAGTTGAGAGGATCTAAACAGACCTGCGGTAATGGAGTCAATTTAAGGGGATTGCGCATGATGCTGTGTTTTGTGCAGTATGAATATAAAATTACAGGCTAGACTGAAATTATTCTTTATGTCAATTTCACTCAGTGATGCAAGAACACACATGCTGGCATGTAGTATGCACACATATATAAATACAAAGACAAAATATATTGCTTGTTTTAATTAAATAGGAGTTGTGTCAATTAAACAGTCCAACTCTGTGAAGTAGTCCATTTATGCACCTGAAGCTCGGCTCCAGTCTGGATACAACAATCTGACTTGTTCTTACTTGTTTCTTGTATGGTCTTGAAATAAGTCCATTTATGTTTAAAATTGGTTTGTATACAGTATGTTATCTTAAGTTATCACTAGCACATTTTGACAGACATGTCAAAATGTGTTCTTGTTCTTGTGTCTTTTGTTTAAGTAAACTTAAAGACGAAAATTTCTGATTCAATTCTGAGTTTTTTTGCCAGCACTGGATACTCCTTTCTCACTCAAAAAAAGGTCAAAGGAGATTTCACATCTAAATATAAAATTTTCTCACCTACTTTTTAAGATTTGCATTTTGATTTTCATTTGCAGGATGGAAATATATTTGTTTAATCTTTCATTTGCACCAACTCCTTTCTCTGCTCTTTCCTCTATCATCAGAGACTCCTTATGTGTAATGTCTGATGCCTTCTCAGCGAATTCAAGTGTGCCATAAACACACACGCCATCTACACTGAACCTAACGTTTTCTGTTGCCACTTCTCCTCACCACTTCTGGATTAGGCCTCCTGCTTTCCCTCCCACATTGAGGCAAAGCCTGCCTCACTGTAGGCTGCCATGCTTTGGATTTAGGGAGATTTAAGCAACTCAAATTTAGAATTTCAATAAGTGGGCTGCATGCACATTAATATTGTATAAACATATAGCCTAATACTTTAAATAAATGCAGAAGTCAATACTTTGAAATATAAGCATTGGTAAGCGCCCATACACATTCTTTATGGCAGATAAGCATGGGAGTACAGTTTACACTGTGTTAAAGATGTTTTTACAGGCAAATGTTGGTTATTTCTATTTTGAAAGCAGTTGAAGCAGCATGTTATTAAGAACTGTGATTTATATAGTTCTTATGACCATGTAAACATTCAGGTATTCTACCATTTGTCCATTAAAAGAGTTTAACATTTAGATGAAAATGTTTTATTTTGTATCCTCATATTCTGTATGGTAGAAGTCTGTCTCATTACAGTGTGAGAGCTTCATATTCAGCTGCAACATACAGTGCAATCTCCCCAAATATAAACAGGTCGGACAGTATATTACAAAGAGACTTGTAGTGGATCGACAGATTGTAATTATTTCTGAGGACAATTCAATAAATGTTGTCAATGTGATGCTGTATGAGCCTCACTGAAACTGAGTATGCAACATTGTCAAGACACACATGCAAATGACAGCTACACAATCTGACATTAAGACAAGTTAATAAATGAACATGCAGGCATGTTACATGTATACATGTACTACTACTGCATGGACTAATAGACTCAACACAAGACTACCGACGCCTGACAGACACATAATGTACATCACTGAAACAAAATCTTTTTTTCCAACATTTTTCCAGTCACAATATTTATTATTCGGTGGAATATATCTTATCTTATTAAATTTCTGAAGGCTTCTGTGTATTGTGTGACTAAATGATCCAAAGATACAATTGTATGCAAAGCTAAAGAACAACAACATATAGGAAACATTAATGTATTAAATACAGTGGAATGCTGTTTTTTTATACTAAACTTCTACTACTACTACTACTAAAAGATCAATCAAACCCCGTCTGCCCAGCACTTTCAGGACTAAAACTGTCGAGAAAATCTTTATAAAACTCCATTCAGTCACATTCAGTGAAGTGTTTCTCACATCATTTCTTTACACTGAAATAATGACATTATATATTTTTCTTTCAGGTGGATGAACACCGACACTGACAGAAAGACACGGGAACAGACAGGTAGAATAGTGTCGTTGAACAAGGTGAGCTACTGTGAACCTCTGAAGGCTGAACAAAGCCAGTTTATCACCAGCTGCCTTAGGAAGTATAGATGAAACTACTGTAAATGTGATTAACCACAACACAATCACAACAGAACATAACCAAATATATTCCTTATCCACACACTGTAGATACACAACATGCTCTGCTATTTAATTTACAAAATACTAAAAATGAATGCATTACATTTAAGTTGGCACACAACAGCAACAATCAGACTGAGAAAGTGAAATTTGTATTTTAGATTTGTTCCGTCAGTCTAGATGTCTGTACTTTGAAATTATATCAGGGATTAAGTGCATAAGACATACACACTAATACTGAATAAAAGAAACACACAGTTACACACTCAGAGATGGAAGTCTCTCTTTCATCCTGTATCATTACAGTAATATAGGTGTAGTGTGGTGCCACTTAGCAGACTGGAGTTTGTAGTGGAAGCGTTGATCTACTTGAGGTGAAAGAAGCCGGTTGGTTTTGTTGGTGCAGCCATCAGCATGTTAGCTTGGTTCTTGTGAGTTATGTGGATCTATAATAAATATAAAACAACTTTAGTGATCAACAATTTAATTATTTGTGTTTAAATTCTTATAAATTTGAATCCATATCTGATCAACTCAGTGTAATTTATAAGCTGTCCAAAAACATCTCTACTTAAATTAAATCAATGATTCCCATTTTCAAGAAATAAACAAAATGCGTACTTCTTCTTTGAAGACATCACTTTCTGTGTTATTTCAGCTCTCTATATTCTAATATTCTCCCTAGACACTGAATCCACCTGACTCTAAATGACGTCACATGCATGATCAGTGAGTATAACAGGGTGCAAGGGCTCCAAAGACTCAGTTGACAGTTTATAAAAGGTACACCAAGCACCAGCCAGTTTATGTTGAAACTGATTTAGTTGATTCAACTGTATGATATTTTTTTAGGCTAAAGTTTGTGGTGCTGTTGAATTGTTTTGCATTGTACTGAAAGCTGTTTTTAACATTTGGTCTGCCCAACATTTATCAACGAGGATAGAGTAACTATTAGAAATAGACGTCCTTGCTGCTATTTGCATGAAAAAACCTGATCTTGGAATCTTGGAAGATTTTCTATTTCTCCTGGCTTCGTTTTAAAGATGATGACACTATGAATTGTGGGTAACTGGGGGACTGAGATTCAGTTGGTGGTTTGCTATGAATCACAGGGTTAATGGATCGATCCTCAAGCTTCCCCTGTTCAAATAAGCATGGTATAGTCTCCAAATTGCTCACAATGTTTTGGTGCGAGAACTAAGTCACTTTGGATGAAATCGTCTTCTAAATAACTGTAATGTAATGTTCACATGCTGTGTGATAGCCCTGAACCATCGTAGATTTAGTCCTCTCTAACCCGCTTTAAAAAGCTCACACAGATAAACATAATCAGGGTGAATATTTACTATGCTTTGCTAACTGAAATATTGTTGCTCTTATCAAACAAATTTAAGAATAAATAATTACATGCACATTATAGTAACTGTTACACTACAATGCTGTAATCACTGACTTTAATGAATCTCATATGTAATGTCACTTCGCACTGAATTACACTGGTTTATGTCACTTACAGTACACGGAGGCTGCATCCAGGGCTCCCCATCGATTTGCATGGGCAGGGCTTTGATTGTCCTGCACACAGGGAAGAGAGATCTAATTATACTGTGCTATTTATACTGCAATGCACAACAATGGCCACATAAATAGGTCAGGTATTTTTTGTTTTGTCATCCACCTGTAGGTAAAAGTACACAACCTGATGGTAATTTGGGAAGTCTGAGCTAGTCTGCGCCCGGCGCTCTTCAGTCCAGTGTAGATCTGTCCCATCTCTATGACTCCTTCCAGCCCCACCACCTCCAAGCGTTTGTCAGTCATATCTGCAGAGTGATGAAACACTCAAAAATCAAGTTCAAAGAGTTTGTAAAAGATTAAATCAGTATTACAAACAACCAGGTTGATGGCATCTGCACCGAAGAAGGCAGAAAAGGCTTACTGACAATATTTGGACATAAAACAATTGGGTGATTTAAGAGAGTACAAACCTTGGGAGATTGTTTTAAGAAGTTCAGGGTCAGTAATAACTTCACTGGGCTCCACCACTGGTTGGCTATCAGACTTCTTGGACTCGCCCCAGAGGTTGGAGCCTCCATGCATGCTGGGTATGTTGAGGACAGCTATGCCCTCAAGAGACATGCTGCTCAGGTCCAGAGACCTTCCACAGCACTGGTGGAGGCAAAACAATAAGTTGGTTACGCAACTGAAAAAAACTTGAACATGACAAAACAGGTGCACTCAGTAGAGGGCAGATCTCCCCCAGGTGTGTCTGGAACCACCACTGCTGTATTGTGTGAATGAATGAGTACAACCCACAATTGGCTAACCCCTCTTTAGAAACCAAAGGGCTGTAAGGCGTTGTAAAAAAAAACCCACTTACCACAAGCGCCATGTTTGTAAGCAATTGGCTTGAAGTTGTTGTATAAGACATCTCATACAATCTTGCCAAAAATAAAATGAAACACACCAAGCTGTCTGCTCACTTTGGAGCGACTGAGTGGCGGTGATATACTCAGCAGTGTGTGTACTGGTAGTTCCATTAGGGTTAGCTGCTAGCCAAACACACCGACCAAAACACTAAAAGTGACAAACTCAGCTATCTTATCATTTGCAGGCCCTACCAGTCAGGAGACTATTTACAGTAGACAAAAAAGTCACAAGGCAGTCAGTGGCAGTACAAAGAGGCAGTAAAAGGAGTTTTGAGAAAGTGAGAGACACCGCAACCAGAAGAGGCCCTTGAGCATGCATACATAACTGGCCACGCAAAAGAATACGAGATTAGCCATGTACAGACACAAAGGTGCACACACATTAGAATCGATTGTATGATTCTTATGGTGGAGATAATTATGTGAATTACAAATAATAACTTGGCGCAACAGCTACATGACTGTATTAGACATTCTAACCTTAATCATGAGACACTCCTTCAACCTCTTGCAGGATGCAGAGATGGTCTCAGACGTGGCAAACTCAAGATACCAAAGTTTGTTCTTCATTCTTAAAAACAAAAGAGAACAACAGCTTCCCCTTTGTTATTTGAAAAAAAAAAAAAGCTCTGTTATACTTTTTATTAGAAAAGACTCTTGGTTCAGACAGAGTGTGAATCCTCACCTGCTGTTGAACCTCTGGGGGTGTTTCTCTCTCATGGAGTGGAAACGATGAGCGATAGAGGCATCCTGTCAAAGTCAAAAGGTAATGTATTCACGTTTCAAGGTATGATGTTACCATTCCTTCCTGCTGAGGCAATGACTCACCACTCCAACAGAGAAGTAGTTGTTAATGATCTCGTAGGGCACAGGGTCTCCAGCCTCTTGGGGGTCGTCTGGTATCACCTGGATGCTCCAGCGGTCCATGGGAACCAACTCACTAGCTTCGATCTCCTTCAGGATCTCTCTCAAGTCTGACCCATCGTAGCCTTTTGGGGGATAACAGAGGAAGCAGGTAAAGTAAATGCAGGGCTCCAACGTCAGCGGCAACGCCTCAGTGAGTAGAGTTAATGTGCTGATGGTTTTACCTCCTCCCCAGCGTAGACAGCGAGCCAGGTCGTTCCCGGTGCCCAGAGGCAGGATAGCTATTGGAGGATGCACCTGCAGGTTTTCTTTGTCTGAAATCACAGGCACGTTATTCAACCTTAGAGATGTTTATCTTAATTACCTCTCTGAATCCCCAAAATTACCCACAATACCTATAGCATCCAGGAGCCACCCGACGGTGCCGTCTCCTCCACACGCCAAGATCTTGAACTTACGCAGATTGCGGAAGAAGTGTAGTCTGAAGAAACAAAGGCATCATTAATGTAAAGAAACTCAAGCGTGTAAAGTTCTAGTGGTGAAAGTGAACTGTACCCTGGAGCAGGACCTCCATTGGAAAGGTTGTACACTTGACGTGGGTTCAGCAGGTACTGAAACTTCCTGAGCACTCTGTGGAAAACAGAGAAGTGCACACACAAGTAAAAACAACCAGAAAGTGAGAGAAGCCATATTCTGAAAATTACATAAAAATGGAAGGATTACTTTTACACTACAAGTAAAATAAAGTTACACAAACATATCGAGACTTTAGGCTGCTTACCGTTCACCCTGCTTTCCTCCACTTTTTGGGTTCACAAACACCAGCAGAGGGTGGGTGTCTGGAATCGGAACAATCTGAAGAAGAATACATGAAAGATTAATTAATTTGAAGAACACAAATGTGATATGTAAGGATATATGGACACATGCTGTGAGTCAGAAGACTGCACATATTATATATAATAAGTAAGAGGTAGAATAATTCAAACTTTTGCTGCTGTCAAATAAAGAAGATTTAGTTTTTTTAAGGAAATAGGCTTGGTTTATACATGAACACCATACACCATGACTTCTCTGTGTGTCTTGCTCCAAAAAAATATTTAAACATTATGATATAACAACATGATATATTGTAATTGCAATGAGAGATACATTTTAGATTTTCGGAAAATTCCATTTAAAAAATGTTGACAGTGAATGTTGAAAAATGTGCCAAACTGCAAATAGAAGCAGTGTATTTAGTTGTGTATTTTAAGAAGTGGATTATGCTGCAGGAGGTTTCTCTGTAAGTTTTGTTACTTTTTACCATTGCTTCCATTGGAATATATTGAAACTAACATGATTTAGGCTTGTGACAGGAGGTGAGTATCTGGTACTTTAAATGTAAATACTGGACCAGCGGGTTTGTCCCAGCTGAAGTGGACGTAACCATGACGTATTTGACCAGGACTTCATCCAACACACTGAACTGATACAAACAGACTACAAAGACACTGGCGCAGTCCTTTTTAACATGAAAATCTTCCAAAAATAACATGACGAATCACAAAAATTTGAGATTCTCCCAAAAGCAGTGATATGCAGATGGTAGTTTGAGCAGACCACTTCAAAGAGACCTTGCAGAGAAAACACATGGGTGTACAGTTGGAAAAGGAATAAAAGTGTGTAGGAAGATTTGATGACAGCAGACCTGCAGGATGTGGCCATCAGGGGTGACGTTTAACAAGCTGGTGTCTTCTTCCTGCATAAAACAGGACAAAAACAAAAAAGGATAATTAAATTACAATTATCCTAAAAATCTAAATCTGCTCAAGCCAAATTAATGGTGCTGCTCATTATACCTTTGAGACTCCATGAATGGCCCACGGAGGAAGTATATGATCTCTCAGTGGCCCACAATCACAGGACGATAAGCCAGAGAAAATACACTCATTGTGACGCTTAAAAGAAGACAAGTGTCAGTTAACATAGAGCAAAGAGTTGTTCTCTATTTCATCTAATTCATGTCCAAACACGCACACGCTCCTCACCATCTCGTGGCACCACACACAACGCCTCCCCGCTAAAGTCTTGATCTTCTTGTGGCAGACCTGACACTTGGTGGACTTACTGTCCACTTTGATCCAGTCGTGAGCCGCTACCTGAGACACAGAGGAAAAGAAAAAGAGGAGGCTGAGGAAAAGGTGTAATTCACTACTACTACTTTGTCCATTTCTAATTACCCAGAACAATTTCCACTTGTTCTTCTACTCATAATGTCAAGTCTTATGGTGTTATACAACTTCCGCTCCAAGACAAAGATTCATGTTCACACGACAGTGGTGCCAAACCACAAACCAGCCCTGTATGACATCAGCAAAAATGATGTTATAGTACAATTCAATAGACTCAGCACAGACCACACCCTCAACAGAGCAGCTACGGAGACAGCGTTAGATTTATGAAATTTTGGATAACCATTGACAGGCAGACACGCATCAACAGATCAAATATCCCTATCGCACACTGGCACCTCTGGAAGCAGCTGACGAAACTTGGCCAGTTCACTGTTGTGATCCTTTACAGGTTGTGAGTTGTGGTTGCGACACTACACAGAAAAGGAGACAGTGAACACATCATTGTTTTCTACATTTCTGCAAAATCAGGACATTAAGGAGATGTGCAGAGCAGACTGTGCCGGCTGTAATCTGCTCTTAAAAAACACTGATGAGCTGCACTTATTATAGACTAATGCATTGTGATGTTCCCTGTCATTAATGTGTTTGGTTTTTGGTCCATAAAAAGAGTACTGACATGGATATAAACACTTGACAAATATGAGCTTTCAGTTCTTGACCTTGAAAACAGTAGTTTTAAAAACTAAATAACTCAGGGTTCATTTTCTCGATTTTTCCACAGATTTGGTTTAAATGTGACAAAAAAGATAAGATATAACATATTCTATAATTTTCTAATTGTCAGCAAATCTTATAAAATGACCAAATCCAACATGAATTGATCACTAACATGTCAATGTATCCACAGCCTGATTTCATTTCTAAAGATTGAGAGCTCCATTGTTGTTCAAAAACACACCGATGAGACACACTGTTGCACTGGTTAACATGGACCTTCATTACCATTTACATCAGCGGTTTAATTTGAGTCAATCGCACATATGCCCAATAAATGCACTATTTTCTCCTTTTTCGGGACATTTGCAAAAACTACTGCGCCCCTCTGTTTTAAGACATTTCTTTTTTTTGCCTTTTTTAAAAATGAATCCTGTTGTCTTTTTAGTTTGTTATTTTGTGAACAAAAAGGAACAAATTGACCCTTTGCTAAGCTCTGCCCCCCGCTGCTACTCCATCAAGCTGTCAGAGCTAAAGTTACCATAGAGTCCACAATGTTAATAACTGCACTCCCTGAATAAATATTATCTAATTTTTGTAAAAAAAATTACACAAAATCCACAAAACCAGCCTGAAAAAGGAGAAAATCTGAAATGATTGCATGAAAGTCTATGGAGCAGAGCCGGTTAGTTGTCGGACCCTGGTCAGAGCTGGCTGATGCTACACTATGATTGGCCAGTCTGCATTTAAGGAGTGGGACTTAGTGAAGGGTCAATTGGCTCGGTAATGGCTGCCACAGTAGGGATGTTGGTAAAAGTATTGAGAGACGGTCTAATGCAATGTTGCTTTTTGTTGATTGTCATGGGATTTGTTGACATAGAATATGAATGGACTAATCCTTTAATTTACAGTAAATATAAGAAAATGTAATGTAAGGAAATGGAAATGAAGTGGAGTTGTCGTGTGTGTCCTTACACCAATCTCCTTTTTAGATCTGACAAAGGTACGGGCACAGGGTTCAGGATTCTTGTTGGCACAATGACTGTGGACAGTGTACTTGCAAACTGAGGGAGAAGAACAAATGTTACAGGGGTGACTGACTTCAAGATAAAGTGTTCTCAACTAAAACATATATGATTTTATAGCAAAATATATCTAATAATGGACAAATATTAATGTTATAAGTGAACTACTAAAGACTGACTCCTCTGCTTCATTTGTATTGTGTATGAGGTGCATGGTTGCCCCCTGATGGCAGCTGTGAGCTCTTACAGGTGCAGCAGAGTCCCTGCTTCCCGAGGCCGAGCAGCATGCTCTGACACACGCTGCAGTATGTCGGCTTGTTAAAGTGCTTCATCCTCCAAATATGCTGTCCATCTCTCTCTGTCATCTGTGGGTGAGAAGACTAAATTAAAGAAAAGTGGAACCGCAGTTGATCACACTGAAAAAAGTTACAATTTCAAGTTGGTTCATTCATTAACAAAACAGGGGATGTTGTGGCGAAATTTAAGTGCTGTATGTGGAGTCAAATGATTGTTCCGTCACCTTCAGTCCAAGCAGAACAAGTAAAGGCACGTTGTTCATGCCTCCCTTCACCCATTCCTCCAGAGTGACAGTCCCACTGTTGTCCACATCGATCGCTGTCATCATGTCTTTGAGCACCTGTCCAATTACAAAAACCTCTGCTGGTTATTCGTCGTCTAAGTCTTGCATAGTAAACTTGCTTTTACATCTGTCAGCTGCCGTTATTAACTTGAACTTTATTTTATTCATCTGATACGCACATACATATATTCAATTTGACCACTGCATTTAAACCCATCCTAAGTATTTAGGGGCAGTGGGTTGCTCAAGCTCTGCTCAGCATAAGCTCTCTTTCTGATGTAAAACAAACTTTAACCCTCGTACTTAACATTTTATGTTTTCACACTCCTCATGCAGACTTCTTCTGAAAAGTCATAAATGATTCAATGACAGAATAAAAAATGGATGAAAATGAGCCTCATACTGGTCTTAGTTCAGTCACGTCCCAGCCGAGGTAATCAGCAGCTCGCATCATCTGGGTGATTATACGATCCACCTCCTGATGGAGAGACAACATGGTTTACATTCACAGTCACCCTATTCATCTTGTTCATACTGTGACCTCTGACAAATTACAAACAAAACCAGCCACTCAATCTAAGTAGGTAAACAACCTCCACAAAATTAAAAATACTGTAAGTTAAATGTAGTCTAACTGCAGTTGGGTCTTATTATTTAATTATTACTTGTTTGTTTATTGATGATTGGCTTCAGAACTGTTTTGTTTTTCCCCCTTTTATTTTGAAAATGGACGGTTTATGATTATCAGACTATTAAGATCTAAAATATATTAAATATGGCTTTTCAAATATGTAGTGGAGGAGCAAGACTGTAGTGTTAATTAGCCTTTATTTACAATTTTCAAAAGTGTATGTGGGTGCCGCTCAAATTTGATCCATGTTGCCAGCTGTTGCACCAGCAAGAAATACATTAGCTGGATGTTCACAATCAGCGGCATTTCCTGTTCTGCATATTCATCTATCAACATTTTAACTTAACGTACATATAGAGAGAAGCTTACTTATTGAAAACCCAGAATAATTTTACTTTTCAGTGTTTGTTAAGGGGTCCAAGACAAACAAAACAAAACAGTAAGTTAGACGTGAGACCTTTTTTTTTTTAACATTTTGCAAGACTAATTGTAAACAATAAATGTACATGTCAACTGTTGCAAGTGAATAAAAAAGTACCCCAAATATTGTGTTAATTCAGGCACACATTGTAAACATAGGGAAGTCAGAGAACATGTCAGTGATTTTGAGTAACTTACAGAGCTGTCCAGGAGTTGGTTGCAATCTTTATCATAAAGTTTGAAGGTAACTAGAAACAAAACAAAGTCAGTCAGTAATCCAACCGTTGTTTTTTTCCCACTTTCTCAGACCTTCCAGATCATCAATCTTAATTATTCATCAGTGGTAAAATGTACATTAAATGCAGTTGCACTATAATAAATATGTCACGAAATGTTCAAAAGGAGGATGACACCAACATTCGAGCTTCTCGCGTGGCTGTCCTTCCTCCAGCACTGAGAAGTAACAGGACACATCACGAAGAAAGACCCCACCTGAGGATAAAGAAATACAGAGTCAACCTTTTGACCAAACTGGAAACCTTTATTACATTACTGAGATTTAAAACAGCATGTTTTTTTTCACTTCTGGATCAAAATGTAGAACTGCGGCAATAAAACAATAAAAGCAAGTATTCTATCAAAGGTTGGTTATCTGAACAGGTGCACTAATCTCCAAAGCGACTCTACGCCTGCATTCCGGTGACGCAGCACTACAAGATAAAATAAACCCAAACAATCAGGTGGGCGTTGAACAAAGCGTCCAACAGGAAATACTCTTTGTAGCATGCTTTGATTATTTTCAGGATGGCGTGTGGGGTATTCTCAACGACACTCAGAGCTGAGCATGACTGTAAAGTTTTTCCTCTTATCACCTGCCTGATCCATACTGTTATGTAAAAAGAGATCAGGCTTTCAAATAGACTTACCTCCTTTGGGCAGGCGGCTCTTGCTGGACGCATCATGCTCCACTTGTTGAAAATATTGAAAAAGGCGTTGGCAGAAGTCTGCAGGGAAGTCATCCACTTCTAGATAGGTCTTGAGAAAGACACAGAAACCCACTGCATCCACGCACTGTGGGAAGAAATTAAACTTATTGCCAGGAGACTCGAGGTCAACTATAATTTCAAGATAATTCCCTAACAATTTACAAATTTTTTTTTTTTTTTTAATTTGGAACAAATTACCGGAAAAAGAGACAAATATATATTCCATATAATGGGTAGCATAACAGAATGTGCAAAAATGTATGTTTAAATTAAATGATGAAACAAATTCCCAATATTAAATAATTTAAAAAAACAAAAACATTATATATATATATATATATATATATATATATATATATATATATATATATATATATATATATATATATATATATATATATATATATATATATATATATATATATATACACACACACACACACACACACACACACACACACACACACACACACAGTTGTGGTCAAAAGTTTACATACACTTGTAAAGAACATAATGTCATGGCTCTCTTGAGTTTCCCCGTTATTTCTACAACTCTGATTTTTCTCTGATAGAGTGATTGGAACAGATACTTCTTTGTCACAAAAAACATTCATGAAGTTTGGTTCTTTCATGACTTTATTATGGGTTAACAGAAAAAGTGACAAAATCTGCTGGGTCAAAAATATACATACAGCAGTGCTAATATTTGGTTACATGTCCCTTGGCCATTTTCACTTCAATTAGGTGCTTTTGGTAGCCATCCACAAGCTTCTGGCAAGCTTCTCGTTGAATCTTTGACCACTCCTCTTGACAGAATTGGTGCAGTTCAGTTAAATTTGATGGCTTTCTGACATGGACTTCTTCAGCATTGTCCACATGTTCTCAATGGGATTTTAAGTCAGGACTTTGGGAAGGCCATTCTAAAACCCTAATTCTAGCCTGATTTAGCCATTCCATTACCACTTTTGATGTGTGTTTGGGGTCATTGTCCTGTTGGAACACCCAACTGCGCCCAAGACCCAACCTTCGGGCTGATGATTTTAGCTTATCTTGAAGAATTTGAAGGTAATCTTCCTTCTTCATTATCCCATTTACTCTCTGTAAAGCACCAGTTCCATTGGCAGCAAAACAGCCCCACAGCATAATACTACCACCACCGTGCTTGACGGTAGGCATGGTGTTCTTGGGGTTAAAGGCCTCACCTTTTCTCCTCCAAACATATTGCTGGGCATTGTGGCCAAACAGCTCGATTTTTGTTTCGTCTGACCACAGAACTTTCCTCCAGAAGGTCTTATCTTTGTCCACGTGATCAGCAGCAAACTTCAGTCGAGCCTTAAGGTGCCGCTTTTGGAGCAAGGGCTTCCTTCTTGCACGGCAGCCTCTCAGTCCATGGAGATGCAAAACACGCTTGACTGTGGACACTGACACCTGTGTTCCAGCAGCTTCTAATTCTTGGCAGATCTGCTTTTTGGTGGTTCTCGGTTGACTCTTCACCCTCCTGACCAATTTTCTCTCAGCAGCAGGTGATAGCTTGCGTTTTCTTCCTGATCGTGGCAGTGACAAAACAGTGCCATGCACTTTATACTTACAAACAATAGTTTGCACTGTTGCTCTTGGGACCTGCAGCTGCTTTGAAATGGCTCCAAGTGACTTTCCTGACTTGTTCAAGTCAATGATTCGCTTTTTCAGATCCATGCTGAGCTCCTTTGACTTTCCCATTGTAGCGTTTGTGGGCATTTGTATCCAATGAGCCCTATTTAAATGGCCTCAGAGAAGTCACCAGCTGTAGTCACTCATAATCACTCACAAGAAGTTAAGAGGCCATGCTATGAAGCTCATTTCATTGACACAACTTTCTAAGTCACCAAAATTGCTAATTCATGTTGCTGTATGTATATTTTTGATCCAGCAGATTTTGTCACTTTTTCTGTTAACCCATAATAAAGTCATGAAAGAACCAAACTTCATGAATGTTTTTTGTGACAAAGAAGTATCTGTTCCAATCACTCTATCAGAGAAAAATCAGAGTTGTAGAAATAACTGGAAACTCAAGAGAGCCATGACATTATGTTCTTTACAAGTGTATGTAAACTTTTGATCACAACTGTGTGTGTGTGTGTGTGTGTGTGTGTGTGTGTGTGTGTGTATATATATATATATATATATATATATATATATTGGTTTTAATTGAAGAAGACATTTTTGAAGAAATTCCATTTTTTTCTATAATTTGTACCAAATTAAATAATTATTTTCAGAAACTTGTATTAGAAGAAATGGGAAATGACTACCCTGTAAAATAATAATAAGACCTACCACATGTATCATTGATCTGTTGCATGACTCACCTCTCCAAAGCTGTGCTGGGCCAGCCGACCACCAGGGTGAAACTCCTTAATCACATCTTTCACCCTCAGACTGCTGTCTGCAAAGAGAACATCAGGTAGTGGATTAAAAATCAAAAAGGACATGAAAAAATAATAAAATTATTGACACATTTTTCTAATATGAAACTGTTTCAAACACGACCAACGAAAAGAGAAACTCCTACAGTTAAACTGGGGGCAGATAATCTTAATAACTAATTGAGCTCTTTGTCTATTTGCCGTTTGTCCCACCCAATAATCACAAGGCTCCTGACAGCTAAAACAGGAAACAAACAAGAGCTCGTCACTAATTGTGGACGTGGACGTACTGTGTGTACCCTACATTAAATCTGGGCTGTGCAGTTTGAGAGGAGCGGGTTGATTATCCTTTCATCCATTATCCAACAGTGCCCCCCCCCTCCAACACTAAAAGCCTACATACCCTTTTCATTTAATTTTGTTCAAAGCCTCTGAGTGTACAGCTGAATATTTTTAGCCTTTTTGCTTCCTGTCAACAGGTCTATCCAATTCTGTATTAGCTTGAAGTGTGGCGCATGAGCATGCACTTACAGTTTGGAGTTGTTGTTTGTGATTAGTGCTGCTCCCAAAGGTCAGATTCTCAAGTTTGAAAGTAGCTGGAAACTCATTGAAGTCAGTTAGTGATCAATGAGGTATAAGAGAAGTCTGCACACCCAAATTAATCAGAATTCCCTTTTATCTACTCTCTCAGTTTTTTATTTTCTGTATTCTGCACACAGGTTTCAGCATTTCCTAGAGTATTCTGATTGATTATAGTGTGTGAGCTTGTCTTGCTCTTTTAGTCTTCTTGTCTTTGTTTTGTCTAGCTTTGCTCATCACAGAACCAACCATTGTGTTTCTCACAACTTCCAAATCATCCGTGTTGGATAAAGTATTCAGATCTTTTTACTAAGTAAAAGTATTAACACCACGCTGTAAAAATAGTAGCCAGCCAATAGCACAACAGCTGTACTTGTATATTTAGTTGCTTAGTTTGCTTTATAACTATAACATCATAATTTATAAGTGCTTATATTTTATATACAAATCTTACTATTAATTTACAAACTAAAGCTGTGAAATATATGTATATTTCCTTCTGAACTGCAGTGGAGTAGAAGTAGAAAGTGGCACACAAATGAAAGACTCAAGTAAAGTACCTTAAGCTTATGGTAAGTAAAGTATTTTAGTAAATGTACTTAGTCACAAAATACGTAAAATACTTTAATTCAAAATCTTGGTAAAATGACAGAAATAGTTAAATATAATAAGTAAAAAGTAAAACATTTCCCTCAGAATTGTAGTGGAGTAGAATTATAAGTTTTCATAAAATGGAAACACTTAACACAGTTCTTGAGTTCATGCACTTAGTTTCATTTCACCTATGCAAATCATTATTCTTTATATACACATATAAAGTCATAAGTGCATATAAAGGCAGTTGTACGCAACAATAAATATTTCGACTCTATTGATCTATTGATTTTCCAAAAGACAGATTGTGTTGCTTGCCCCCTCCCCACAGCAAGGACTGAGAAAACTACCTGTTCAGCTGGTCTCTTTATGTTTTATGCGCAGCATTATAATGCCTGTAATATTAATAACTTTTGAAATAAAGTTAAGTGAGAAGATGACACTTACATTCCATGTAATGCTGCAGCTGGATAAAATCCACGGGAGTCAGAGACCCTTCGGTATCGTCAGACGAGGCCATGCCAAGCAGCTGACTGAGCAAAGAGAAATCAATGATGGGCGTCACAGAGATGACAGGGAGGAGAACAACACCAGGACAAAGCCTTAACCTCAAGAGAGGTTGCAGAAATGAGGAGGTAGTCTGTTGTGTCGTAGGTGGGTCAAAGTAACTGGTTTGCCGCCATTCCTTGGATTGCAAATACCAGCAGTGACTAAACACTCCCCTCTGTGAGGACATTGATCAACCACAGTGTCTGGTTCCAGATATTTAGACAGTCTGGGGCTTCTAGTGGATGAATCCTAAAACCACAGCCAATAAGACTTACTGTACCACATTCAATAAGTAAGGGAAGTCTTGTCGTGTATATTTTTACAACAACCCTTAGAAACATGGACACGAGTCAACAGTTTGTGACAAGTTCTGACAAGATGAGGATTTGCCCACAAGGAGACACATGTAGGCCAATAACATAACAAGCTGTATGACTGTCACCAGCAGAAAAGAAACAGGAATTTACCACAAGCCTGTAGAAGCCTGTGTCCACCTATCTTCTCTGCACAAGTCACCTATTTCACAAAAAAACACTGTGTAATACCCCATCAGCTTAATCAGAAACGTACTGTCCAAACACCGAAGCAAATCACAAATCATCAATTAAGACAAATCTTTTATGGTCATTGAGTTGTCCATCAGACAGGATTAGGCTATGATTGATTTCACTGAGTGACAGGTACGAGTTTTTACTTTGCCGTGCTTTCTAAGTGCTGCACAGGTGTTCAGTCATCCGGTTAAGGCCTGAACACTAATAAAAGCTCCTTACCTTCCTCTCTCCTCAGACTTCAGCAGAGCTAAATCAAAAGCGTCCCAACCTCGGAGCTTCACAACACGGAACTTTGCTATGTTGGTTGACGGCAGTTGGTGCTCGTGGGTAAACGTCTGTCGCGGTATTAGCGGATATAAGGGATTAAGAAATGGGCGGAGGAGGAGCTTTTAGCGACATAATTACAGTTAGTGGCACCATCTCGTCGGTGTACTCACTCACACAAACGCAATAGGCACACACACGCACGTGCACTTGTTTGATTTATTGTACCCTGCCAACAAGTCAACAGGTTTTCTAAGTACTGCAGCTTTAAGCCTGAAAATGAGGTTCAGGCTCTCTGGTTTCCAGCGTTAACAGAGTGAATGAGCAGATGTAGATAAAATAAGTGAATTTATAAATTGGCTCGGAGAAGCTCTGCAAAAAAAAAGCTTCCAGACTGGGCCTTAAAATTGTAAATGAACTGGAATTTTGCTAATTGACATTATTTGGTATAAAATATCAAAATTATTTGAGGACATGTCTGAAATAGAAGCTGAACAGGTGTAATCAAACTGTTTGCTTATTTTCTTTAAGAAAAGGCTGAGGTCCATGACGCATTGATAAGATATGCTGAAGCAGTGAGTGTAGTACGCTAAATGCACTGAAGATAAAATCACACAAACTGAAAGTGGAGGACCAGTTGGCAGGTCAAAGGTTTTCTGGTGAGGCAGTGACACTGAAGATACCATGGTCCATATATAACATGTAACAGTGTTTTACATTCAACATAGGATCTGAAAATCACATATATGTCATATTAATTTATCACATGTGAAATGTGTTTCACAACTCAAGGTCCACTTACTGTTTACACAGTCCTCCTCAGGAAGTAAGTCGACCATGTTAATGGAATTGTTTAAAAATATTTGCTGCATAAACATATCTTCCAGACATCTTTTAATGATGTGTACAAAACACTCTTCCACAAGAATTTCCTCGTAAAAAAAATCCCAAATTATATATATTCACAAAAATATACATCCAGAATCAATTAAAATGAAAATATTTGTTAAAAAGATTGAACAAAATAAACAAAAAAGTTCAACTACTGGACACAATATGTCTCCTACTTCACGGAACAGTTCATGTTCAGTCTATGCGCACTTGAGGTTTTGAATTTCACACTTGTGTAATGGACCATGATTGGCTTTCAAGCTAGTTGTGATGTCACAAATCATGTTTGTACATACACGTCTTAAACTCAGATTTAAGGTGAGCACAGAGAAACTTCCCCCTTGAGCAGATTATTTTGAAAACAGTTTTTTTGTGTTTTTTAGTAAAACTCTGTACATCGTTCTGCACAGTGAGCTCATAAATCCAGGTGATGTGACAATATAAGCAAAACGTTTTTTTAGTGGACGGGGTCTTTGACTTTAACATGACAAGAAGTGCTTCAAGTGCTATGGATGAAATCATAATAGCTATACTGAGCTCACAAGTCATCAGATCCATCATGACAATTGAACAATTTCCATCTGTTGATAAAGACTGCTTACAATGGTTGAAAGCTCTGGCAAAATGCCATTAAGTGGACCTTGAATTGTTATGTCAAACTTCTGTGTCCAAGGTCAAGAACGAACTTTCATGCTTATATAAGTCATATAAAACAATCCTGGAGATAATGCATAGTCCTGCATTATAAACCGAGGCGGTAGGTGGCGATAAAGGGATTCAGTTACAATCAACAGCTGCAGTAAATAAGTAGTAGAAGAAGAAGCACTTCACGCAGGTGTTTACGTTTTCCCACTTCCGTAGCTTCCTAAAGCCGAATAACGTCACTAATCTAACGTTAAATTACCGAATTTGAGAAGAAAGCCTCGGTCATGTTTCTCTTTTTTAACTTAAGTATTAGAGATGCCTGACAGATAAGTATCGTTGAGGTCGTTTGCGGTCCACTACAGGCGCTGTATCGCGAGTTTTCCTCATCTTTCATCGCGGACTAAAGCTAAAGCTAGCTGTGTTAGTAGCTGGTCAGCGGCAGTTGACATCCTTTAATAAATCACCTGATCCGCATTTAATCCAGTTTTAATTGATATATCAAACAAGGCAGTCATGGCCACTAGGCGTCTGACCGATGCCTTCTTGTTAATGCGGAACAATGCGATCCAAAACCGGCAGATATTGGCTGAGCAAGTGAGTACATACGACCCCCGTCTGAGTACACGTAGCAATGCTGCGGTGAGTGGTCTGCATCGTTTTGACATTTTACTGTGTGTGTTTGCATATAGCCAGTCCCTCAGCTGTGTTAGCTAGCTGTTTAGATACATGTGTGTGTTAGTAGTACTGCCATTACTCAGGAGGATTTCTACAACAGTAGTAGTTCACCTCAGGACGAACTGCTTTATTTGACTCAGTGGGGTGATGGAGGAGGATGGAGGGGGGTGTGCAGGCATATTGTTCAGCTCGTAATAGCTAACGTTAAATGTCTATAGTAAATGTAAAATTAGCTAACTTTTACTTAGTATTTATTAAAAGATACATTTGTAAAATGAATTGGTGTAGATTGGGTGTTTTTTTTGGTGAAAGTTAAAGCATGTTTTTTTTTAATGTCCACATAGTGCTTCTCTCTAGTAAAACGTGTGCTGTGGTCACTACATTGTAATTTGATCTAGTCGAGATCAAATTGTGCCTGTAACCTGTAATTCATTGTTCCACTAGAACGTAGCTGGTGTTCTCCTGTACTTATTAACATGTATGACACAAACAGAGGCAAGGAGATTAGCTGGAAACTTCTGCTTGTCATTCAGAACTACTAATGATCAAGATTTGTCTTTATCTCTAGTGGATCGATTATGAAAACTCATGATTTAAAAATAAAAAAACTATTTAACTTAATGTCGATTACATCTGTCCAAATACCCAATCCACATGATAAGGCAGAGAGGTGGGGCTGATATTATCGGCGTGTGCACTCAGTCCCATTGCAGTTTGCAATACTACAACGCACAAGGTAGTCAAGGCAGTGGTCCTACCGTTCCCCAACACGTTTATGAAGCTTGATCATGAACGATTTACAGCTCTCCAGTATTCATGCTGGACTTCACCTTGCGTCTCTAGTTGAGGAGGCCGGGTGCAGGATGCACAGCACAGCAAGCAGGTGCTGTGTGTGCACAACCATTCACACTCAGCTGAGAACATTTTAACCAGTTAAATGCTCCCTGAGGTAGATTTATTGCTGAAAGCCTATACACCCAGAGTCACTAAACACAAGGATACCCCATCAGTTGAGGATACATGTCCCAAAATATGCTGCTGAACACTTTCTTCTCCTAACCTTCATTTTTTTTCTCCTTTGGTAAACTTTCTTTTATCTGCTGCTCCTGATGGCTCGGAGAGGCTGATCTTTCTCTGACACAAACAAATCAGTACAAACTAAATTCTGACAGTGTAACTGCTATGTTCAGTAGATTCACAGCTCCTACACTGTCTGTAATTTCTCCTACTGAGAGCAAAACACTTCATTGATTCATTAGTCAGTAGTAGTCTAATGTCTTACTTGTTTTTCACTGTGACCGTTTAGTGTATGTTTGGTCCCATTGTCCCTGTATTACACTTCATACATATGCTCATTCATGTTGTGAACTGTGTTGATTTAAATGTTGCTACACTCTCCTCTGTCACAGAGAAGATGTTGGTACATTATTGGTGTTGAAATTAGAAATTCATTACTTGTGTAGTGAAAACTGGAAAATAAAGCAACTCAACAGTTTTTTGTTGTAGTTATGTTCCAACAGTATGCTACTGCCATTTAATTATTCTGTGCATACATATCCACAGGCTGAAATATATATATTTGCATTTCCTAAAAGCTATTTTGTTTGCTGAAGCCATTTTAAAATAACTCACTTTGCCAAGACACATGAGATAAATAAATGATTTATCTTTGCATTTGCAATCTAGTTTTACTCTTTTGCACATTCACACAAACGCAGGACAAATGATTCAATTTCATATTAACAGCCAGACCTAATGTACCTCTGCTGTACAGACATCATTCTCATCAAATTAATTAATTGTTGGGGGCTGTGGATTGGTATTTACAGCAGATGTTTTCCAGGGCTCACTTTCTGTTACTTCTATCTTTCTCTTTTCTTTTTCCTCTATTGGATGGGACCAATCTGCTATCTGCCAATCACATTAGGAGCTTGATGAGGTATTGTTGATTCCCTTTGTGGATAAACTACATAAGATGCATAACATGCTTCACCATCATCATGTTGAATTACTAAATACAATGTTTTAATTGAACAATATGTTGTTTGTGTTTTTAAGTTGGCTGATGATCGAATGGCCCTGGTGTCAGGAATCAGTCTGGATCCTGAAGCGGCCATTGGAGTCACAAAGAAACTGCCTCCAAAATGGATAGAGGGGGTTGATGAGGTAGGTGAAACTAACACATGAGATTGGAACAGAAATGTATAAACCGAAATATATATATAAATATATATATATATATATATATATATATATATATATATATATATATATATATATATATATATATATATATATATATATATATAAATATATATAAATATATATATATATATATATAAATATATATATAAATATATATATATATATATATATATATATATATAAATATATAAATAAATAAAACCTATCTGTAAAAGGCTGACCTACGAATACAATATCCCTATTTATTAGACCGAAAGCTCACAAATGCATCTGTTTGGAATCCTGTAATCTTAAACCGGTGAAATCTTCTGTATGATCCCAATAGTTTGTGTACAAAGTGAAGTCACACAGCTCTTAACCATTGAGTTTCTCCTTTCAGATCCAGTACGAAATCACACGGGTTCGGCAAAAGATGAAGGATCTGGCCGTACTACACGACAAGCATATGAATCGACCCACACTTGATGACAGTAGTGAGGAAGAGCATGCCATAGAAATCACTACTCAGGAGATTACACAGGTACAATCATTTACCAGTGTAATTAATAGAGATAATGTATATTTGTATAGATAAAAACCTGAAACACAGATGTGGCAGATGGTTTTTAGTTGAGCACAAAGTCAGAAGAGCATGGTACAGTATTGAATCTTGACTGTCTATGCTCTGATTGTTTGAGGGAGTGAATATAAACACATCTGACAATATTTAATGAAGAATTTTAAATTAAATGAGTTTGTTTCTGGTCGCTCACTAATTTTGTGTTCTCTGCAGATGTTTCATCGATGCCAGCGAGCTGTGACGAGCTTGCAGTCTCGTTGTGGTCACTGTACCGAGCAGGAGGAGAGGCTGTTGAGAAATGTGGTCTCGTCCCTGGCTCAGAGCCTGCAGGAGCTGTCCACCAATTTCAGGCACACACAGTCTGGCTACCTAAAACGTAAGCACTGCAGTAAAGCTGGGATTGGCCTTTCTGAATTCTCATTCTTCACTATTGCTGTGTATCTCTTTTATCTTCGAGATATTTTCATGTCATTTGGTTTTATTCCAGGTATGAAGAATCGTGAGGAGAGATCAAAGCACTTTTTTGACTCTGGTCCCTTAATGGAAGAAGATGAAGAATTAGCTGTATATGACAAGGTGACTGACTTTTAAAAAAATCCATCACCATTTCCTTTGGCTCAGGCGTCCTGAATGCAGTACAATAAAAGAAGAGTTACTTCATGTTATAAGCATGAGTATAGACCAGAGAAGAAAACAAACATCCTTTAAAAGTTTAGATGCACACTCACTCTTTGATGAACTGTTCTGCAAATTTAAATTTGGACATATTACATTTTCAGTTTTTGTCACTTTTTATTAATCCCTACTAGAGAACAGGACAGGAGGATATCTAACAACACATATGTTAATATGGGTTACATTTCATCGGATGACTGTTTCCAAGTATAATTAAGCCATTTTAAAATATATTGTTAAAAACATTAACTCATTCACTTGCCCGAAATGTGTTAAGGGCAGCAGCATTGCTGTGCAGATGGATGTCCTTTTGCCATCAGGGATGCTAAAATCTGAGTGGAATAATTAAATGCAACATAAAATGAAAATTGAAATCTGTAATTTGGTCTGGAGTGGTATCTACTGAGGCTGTGGCTACATGTGGTTGCATTTGGAGTAATAATTATATCACCTACTTCTTATTCTTTCTTTCGTTTTCAGGGTTTCACAGACGATCAGCTGATGCTGGTTGAGCAGAACACTGTTATGGTGGAGGAACGAGAGCGGGAGATCAGACAGATAGTGCAGTCCATCTCAGATCTGAATGAGATTTTCAGGGACTTGGCTGGAATGGTGGTGGAACAGGTATTTGAGTCGGTCCTGACAGGCTTACACACAGAATCAATTGGACTTAATTAATAATTATGGCATGAGTCCAGTCACTGAGGTACCAAAGACAAATGTTCTGGTCCTCCACATACAAGTGTGGGGTTGTTAGTGAGTCACCCTCATGACTCCAAAATGTACATATTGACATGTCATATGTCCTATTCGTATCAACAAAGCTTGAATGAGAATTATTAGGTTAGTGGCAGTGCTACACCAACTCATAAAGAATCTACAACTTGAATGTTCCTCTGCTAACAGAAGTCCCTCCTCTTCTCCATCTAGGGGACCGTTCTTGACAGAATTGACTTCAACGTGGAGCAGGCTTGTGTGAAAACAGAAGATGGAATGAAACAGTTACAAAAGGTAAACATGCTCATGTCTTCATGCACATTTTGACTTTTTGGGTCGTTGACTGTTTTTTTTTTTGTTTTGTTTTTTTAAATCCCACATTTACATTTTAGGTTGCTGTTAATTCAACATTCATTTTCTGGGTTATTTGTTTAGATACTTAACACTTTTGTTTGGAAGCTAATAATGAATGACAACCACAAGGAAAAAACAAAATGCAACTTTCAGCACACTACAAGACACAATTATGTTATTACAATACATTATAAATGTCTTTTACAGTTATTAAATCTGTTTAGACTCAACTTTGTTGCCAATGTTGTTGATGATAAGACACTGAATGGTTTGCCTTTTATTAATTAAATTGAAAGCAAGTGAAATGCAGTGTTTGACTTCTTCTTTTTTTCCATTTTCTTTGCAGGCAGAACAGTATCAGAAGAAAAACAGAAAGATGCTGGTCATTTTGATCCTCTTTGTCATAGTCATCGTTCTAATTATTATTCTTTTTGGAACAAAGTTTTAATAATGCATTCCTCTGGCTCTTGTTTTCTGTGTGGGTGTTTGTTGTGCGTCTGTGTGGACTTGGTCTTGGTTCTACCCAAAACAAAGCTAACTGCCTTTTCATACCAGGAAATGTTGAGAATAATTCCTCGTCCCGTTGCAGGTGCACTTTGGGCAGCTTGGAGAAGTTTTGTGGTTGATTTTGATGAAAGGAAAAAAAAAAATCAACAATCCGTCTGAGCTGTGGCTATTTTATCAAGTGACTGGCGCCCAAATAGCCAAGACTCTGTGACAGAGTTTTGCCGAACCTCACTATGTTGACATATGTATTTGTCTTAACAAAAAAACACTTTGATGTATAGAAATGGACTACCAATGTCTAAATGCTAAAGCAGAGTGTTTTCTGCTTGAACTCAAAGCATGAATTGTGACATTTATTGTGCGACAATGCATCATTTCCACCAAGTATCATTGCAAACGTGTTGATTCTGTGAGAAAGAAGCGACAAGAACGAATGTTTGTGAAAGAGAAATATGCAGTAGATCTCATTTCACTGCAAATTGATTTTCATTCCTCCATTGCATCTTTGTCCCGGCTCAGTATTTTACCGTAACAGGCTAAAATAGGCTAATAGTTTTGTATGAGGACAGTACCAGATATGATTAGAATAATCATTTAGTACCAAAAATATTCCTTTGGTTTAAGGACCAACTTTTTTTTTTATCCCTTTACTGCACAATTTAAAAATAATATTGAGATCATTGTTTCTCAATTGTCAGCCTCAGGAGTTGGTAGACAGTCCTGAACTTTCTCCAATTCATCCTGTAATTTTTAAAATCATACCTGTGTCACACCTGCTGCACTTTTCATGAAGTGCTCATTTTTTTTAAACACTTGTTTGTTTCTATGGTCCTTGCTTAAAGTGCTACCTTTTTTAACTCTTGCAGTTTGCACATATTGAGGCTTGAGGGGGGTGGTTGTGT
Organism: Cebidichthys violaceus; assembly: GCF_023349555.1. Lineage (NCBI taxonomy): Eukaryota > Metazoa > Chordata > Actinopteri > Perciformes > Stichaeidae > Cebidichthys > Cebidichthys violaceus. The sequence continues at coordinate 6,223,146 of NW_027176428.1, forward strand.
TATTGATGTAATACTACTGTCATCTGTATGATGAAAAGAATTATTTATTTTTCAAAAGCTTCAAATAATCAAGAGGTTCAGTGGTGTTCTGTCTCTGGCAGAAGTACTGTATATTGATTCAAGTGTATCTGTAGTCTCAACCCAACAGTTATTGTCCACTCTGAGAAAGCAGACATATGAAGACAACAATTTTATTTTATTTTCAGATGGGACACTTTACATTTTATTTGGAACTTCTTTACATGTTGTGTTCTATAAAGACTGACGAGCGGAAATGAAGAGCTTTATTTAACATATCTGTACTGGACTCTATACACCTGTTAAATCATCTTTGTCATTGATGTAGAGTTATGTGTGAAAAATAATTATGTCATTGTACTTAAGTTTTGTTTTCCGAACAAAACAAGTGAAGAGACAGCAACATTTTTTTCTTTTTTTAAATAAACCTGGAACATTGTGTTTTGTGTTTTACATTGTAGCATTGATACAACTGAAACAATTTACTTCAAATTATATCAACTATTTTACAAATTGATTATGTAAATCACTTTTCAAGCACAAATGCAAAACATTTTATGGTTTCTGCTTCTCAAATTGAGGATTTGCTGCTTTCATAGCACTATATATTAAATATTGTTTAGTTTTTGAATGTTGATATGGACAAAGTAAGCAATTTGGGGACATCCACTTGGCCTAATGTGATTCACATTTTTCAATGTTTTATACACCAAACAATTAATCAAGTAAAGAACTGGGAGATTGACCGTGAAAATGATCTTTAGTTCCAGGTCTACTCTTAAGTGAGTGAACATAAGATCATAAGTCACTTTTAAGGCAGCCACTGTTGTCTGACTATGAAAATTAAAATGAAATCAAATTTATTTGCAATGCAAAAAGTTATGAGTGTTACTGTTACTTTGAAGGTAGGAGGCACCGGGAGCCATGACAATAGGTCAAGATTAATGGGTTATGACGTTTTTACATTCAAATAATGAGACGTAAAAGGTATTTTTAGATTACACTTCTTCATGTGAAATTATTTTAAAGTTATGCTACACATTCCAGACTGCACTGCACTGATAACTTGTAGGACGCAAAGTGCTCTTTTAAGGAAATTATAATTTTTTTTCTCTGATAGGTCCGCTCACCCGGAAGCTACGTATGTTTGTGTTACTTTTCAAATTAAGAGCCTCACGTAACACTACATTGACGAACTAAATACCCAGTTTCAGTTAGAGAAATTATACATTCTGGTAAAATGCATGGGCAGTATACTTTTGTTTATTTCTCACACACTCTTAAAGCGCAGACTAAACATAAAAGACAGTATACAACCACGCATTCAACACGTGTTAGCTAGTTAGATAGCATTAAAGCTAAACACCGAACACTGTTTTTTCGTGCTAGTTAACGTATCCCCATGTTCGTTCACGAAGCAGTCTTTATATCTAGTGAACTGATTTTATTCACCAACCATGACTTGTGCAGGAGCCATCGACGACGATCCGTTCCCGGTTGACGACTGTTTGTTTGCGGAAACGTTTTCTCAAGACACCGTATTCACTTTCTTCGGCCAGGAGCTGAAGATCAGACAGGTGTTTGGTGCCAACCTCGGCGTGGCTGCCCCGGTCTGGGAAGCTGTAAGAGCCAACTTGGTTTATCTTGACACTAAGAAAAATATACCTGCTAAAACACACGCGAGCTTTGTCCAACGATAAGAGTGTGTATTTGTGCGCACACACACACACACACACACACACACACACACACACACACACACACACACACACACACACACACACACACACACACAGGCCTTACACCTGTGCCGTTACTTCGAGGAGCAGTCGGTGGAGTTGAGAGGAAAGCGCATCATGGAGCTGGGAGCAGGGACTGGTGTGGTTGGTATCTTGGCTGCACGCCTCGGTATGTTGTCTGCACTGGGGAGGAATACATTCACTACAATGATTATAAGTGGCACTATTTCCTGGCTATTTGTAGCCTTTATGTTATGAAGTTATTTTTGGGCTCTTTGCTTGTCCATTGGAGTCCCTTCATTTGGCTCTGTAAGTGAACTCGTGCTCAAACACACTTCCAGTCCAAAGATATGCAACTCGTGGCTGCTTCCACCAGAGGCGCTGCTAATCTGCTGCAGCTACCACAGCAGGTGTTGCTCAGTGTCAGTGTTGAAAACGTACCACTGTCACTTATTCAGCATTGTCACAACATCCTGATATATTTTGTATATATATGTTTACAGTACCTGAATGTGTTATATGTGGTCCATCCATCTGTAAGTAAGCTATAATTGCATCTTGAGTTGAGTTTCATCAACAACACACTGAAATCAAATGTTCTTATCTTTTCAGGTGCAGTCGTGACGCTCACAGACCTTCCTTTGACTCTCCCACAAATTCAGGCCAACGTCTCTGCTAACATGCCATCCAGTGGTTGGCCTACCACCCTTCCCACCGTCCTCCCTCTGTCCTGGGGTGAGGACCACATGAACTTTTCTTCTGACTGGGATCTGGTGCTCTGTGCAGATATTATTTACCTCCCAGAGACTTACCCACTGCTGGTGGAGACACTAGCTCATCTGTGCAAGAACAGAGCTGTGGTATATCTCTCGTCCAAAATGCGGAAAGAGCATGAGACTCCAGGTTTCTATGAAGAATGTCTGCCAAGCCGATTTAATGTGGAGCTTGTGCACCGGGATGACAATCAAAATATTAATATCTACAGGGCATCTCTGAGGAAAGACCAGTGACAGCAGGGACAACCTGCTACAGGACTTGGATTAGTTAGTGAACAGAGACTGGTTTTGACTGGGGGTTTTTTGGTGTTAAAATTCAGTGAAAGGTGCGTTATTTGACTTACAGTTTAGGACCAGTTACCATGGCAAAACAAGTGCAAGTTGTAATTGTGATTTTACATCTAAAATCCTTACATTTTGTTGATGAAATCTGAAGTCGGTTGTTCTCAGCTTCTCGTGTTTCGACTTGTTCGCTCTGCTTCAGGTTTCACTGCTCATAATTGCCTGACTGGAGACTTCAGGTTCTTCATTTCATTGTCTATTTCTTCATTTTGACTCTGTTTTGTCATTATCATGCACAATGTAGTTTCAGAGATGAGTTTGACAAGGTTATCAGTGCATGTCTTGAAAAATGGTCAATTGTTCCTCTGCTCTAAATTGAAAGTTTAAATCACATGTTTCCTGTTTGTATTTCTGATTGTTGTCTCAGTTAAAACACTGTCCAGGTTCATTTTATTAGTACAAGTGACACAGCGGCCTGTTCGTAGTCAGACACCCCCTGTTTAGTTTCTGGAAGGAAAGCTCACAGCTTTCAAGACCCTGAAAATCATATTTTCTTCTATTAGCTGCTGAGTGACTGGGTCCTGCATGAATACTACATTTCAAGTTGGAACTTGTCTGTGTTTTTGTCTGTTGTCCTCTGACTGGTTTGAAGTAGGCGGGGCTCTGTTGGAAAAAGGTGACATTAAATCCTGCATGCACCAATGAGGGCCCAGCAACATTTTAATCAAAATGTGATGACATCTTTGGGATTGCTTGCTTATGTATGTTGTCAATCAAATCTGATCAAACCACACCCACACAATCCTGATGAAGCAGATTAATTTAGTTTGAGTGATAAAATTAATAAATAATACCCATGGATGTTTCTTTGTTGTTGCTCATTTGGTCATGAATATTTAAAGTTATATTTTTAGGGGCTTTAATTAAATCAAACTAACACCAGTCTTCCCTCCACTAAGGTGATGGAGTCTGTCAGACTTTTATCTATCAGCAGCATCAAAACTCAGAACAATGCAAAAACGAATGTTCACAGTAATAATGGATACTGTCATTGTGTCAACATTCCCATTTCCATCTTCTGTGGAATTCTACATCAGCTCAATCTGGACAGACATAAATTAGAAAGCTACATGGGTCCAATATATCAAAATATCACTCAAACTTCTGTCACATGAATCCAGTTCTAAAAGCTATAGCAATAATAAAGCAAGCCTGAACTGGATAATCGAACATCTACCGTTTAGTGTATGGGCTGTTGTACAATATTGTTTTTATCGAGATATACAAAACCCAAAACAAAGTTTATCCCATCCCCAACTATTCTGTCAACATCAACAGATTGCCCTCCCTGCAGCCTGCTGTCTGTACGTACTTCATCCCCTCTCTCCTGCTCTCTGCTGATGTACAGACTTTCTGTTCAGAGAAGGAAAGCCTGTTTGTTACGCTGGAGAGTTTCAAAGAAAGGGAGACAACCTGTCTGCTGCCCGTCACTCCCTCCGCTACAATTCAGCCGACAAAACAACAGATCCCTATCTCCATGTAGAGCCTGCCTGCCATCACTCCGAGCACCTCCCACACGGGTGTCGTGCAAACTGCAGATCACTGATTTTGCTGTCATACTTGATTATTTGGGCAAAGTTATGAAAACTGTGCATTGAAGAAGTGGTAATGTTGACCTGAGTTCCATATGACCGAAAACCAGCTAATTATAAATGTTACAGTTGACTGTCTCTTTCTGAACTAAACGGTTTGTTTTATACATGTGTAAAAACAAATCTGACTCTTTTACATTAGTTTTGTATGACTTTAAAGAGGAATAATGAGGCTAAAGATGGTAATTCTAAAAACCTGATACAAAAATTCCTCAGTGGTATTTGGGCATGTTGACCAGATGAGAGGAGGATGGGCTGCAGTGACCGGGGAGTGTGTGTGTGTGCGCGTGTGTGTGTCGAGTGGGAGGGGGACTGAAAACTATGGTCCTTTTAAAAGGAGTTGTCCTGTTGTGACTTCATTAGACCTCACATAACCTCATGAGCAGGACAATAATCTGAAAACAGGAATTAGGGGTAAGTGTTGAATGTATGAACTAATCTCTCCATTATCTAAATTGCAGGTGAGACCTTTTTATATTCTTATTTTAGTTTTTTTATGTAGTATTCAAATATGTTAAATTAAATGCTAAAATATGCTTTTGAGAGATTTTATGCATGCATGTTAAATATATGATCCTTTCTATGTTTTATCCAAAAGATGGAGTTCTGGCCCGAGAATCAGGGACAGTCGCCTCTATACTCCAAATTTGGAACTGTTCCTGGGAGAAATTGTACACATAAGTGAGTTCAGTGCTATGATTGCCTTTTCAATCACTGTAATCATTAGATGATAGAGTGTGTTGCCTTTTTTATGCTTGTTTGAGAAACAATATTTTCACTTGTTGGACATCAGCATTGTACCACATTGATGCAATAAATTATGCTAAGCGGAGCTACTTGTCATAAGTAGATTCTCTAAAACACATACTGTATCAAGTAATGAAATGTGATGCCGAAAATGGCTTTTACATATTTTCCATTTCACCCACAGCTACCATGACAGACATCAGGCACCCCATTATCAACTGTACTATGGTGAGCAGCAGGATCAAGGCAGGGAGTCCAGATACCGGAGTGTACCAGGATCAAGAACTGGAGGGGCTCCGCTGGAGTACACTAACTGGACGAACCAAGAGCTGGCCGTCCCTTCTTCCTCTCACTTTCCTTTTATTCTAGACCGTCACAGTCAGCAGCACCAGGACCAGGGAGACAGAGAATGGTCAGCAGCTCAGCAAGTAGCGAGAGAATATGAGAGAGGATTTCTGAGGGAGGGGTGGCAGAGGAGGTGGGAGCCCTGTGGTCCTGTCCGCTACAACAGGGAAGCTTCTGCTAAGAGGAGCGACAGCAGCTATCGAGAGCTGGAGGCATGGGCAGCTCGATACAGCCATTCACTTCCACGGAGGAGACGTATAGAGGCAGAGTTGAGGGGCTCCTCTCAGGGACTGCTGGAGAGCAGCAGGGCTCCAGAGAGGGACAGCAGGAGTGGGACAGATGCTCGAGTGGCAGCGCTGCAACAAGTCAGACAATCTGCAAACATCAGAGAATCAGGACTGTGGTGTGATAGAGGGGGCAGACAGCAAGCTGCAACCTATTATCCATCACAAACTCCTGCCACCGACACAAGCCACATGCTGGACATGAAAGAAAAGGCCAACTACCAATGGAAGATGTTCAGTCAACCTCCTGGCTATATTGCTCCCCCTCCCTATGACAGCCCACATAAAGGCTCACCTGTATTACACCACTGTGACACCAGCTGGGAGCAGAACGGTAAGAGACAAACCAACTGGTCGCAGCCCACAGATGTATCTGCAGATCTGCGCATTCACAGAAAAGGAGAAAAAGAGGAGTTTACAAAACCAGATGGAAATCAAAAACGCTTCCTAGAGCTTGAAGGACTAAAGCACAGACGACAGAAAACAGATGCTTTACAGGCAAGTAGTCCTTTTAGTATCCAGGAAAAACACATAGAGCGTGAGGGTGTGTTGTATGTGCAACAGCCACAAGTGTTACAAACAGTTGAGAATAACAAGATAAATGAGGAACTGTCCTCAAAGGTAATTGAAGGAAGGGAGTTCAGATTAAACAAAAAGACAGGTGGGATGACCATATTCTGCTTGGTGTCTCGAATAGCAGGCACCACAGAAGCCTCATCTTTGCCACTTTGTACTTTACAAACAAACACAGTATTAGGAGGTAGTCCGAAAAGTCTAAGGGGCAGTAGTGGCAAAAACACACAAACACACAAACTTGCAGATGAGATAGACTTCAGAGCGCCAACACTCACAGAGCAGTCAAATACTTCTGATGGGAAAAATGTCAAAGCCAAACAGAAGGAGACACCAACCTGCATAGAAAGTGAGATGCTTGAGGTTAATCTATCAGAAAAAGCAGAGACAGATATTGTGTCCCCAGAAAAAGTGAATACAAGTGATGCTGATTCTATGTTTGGGAGAATGGTTGCTCAGTCAGAGCATTCTGTGTCAGTCAAATATCCTCTGTGGAGGGAGCCGAGTATTACAAGCAGGGCTGAAACTGAGAGATCATCCTCATGTTTGAAAGCAAACAGCGAGGAAGGAGAATCAGATGTTCTGCAAGACCCAGAAAGAACAGTTCATCCAATTGATGTTGAAGTAAGAAGACTGGACATCAAGACAGACACAGAATCTGAGGACAGTAAGGGTCTTCTGGTTATCGACACAACCTGTGTTGTTGTTAAAATGGAGCTGATTCCATCACCCAAGAAAGAGCATGTTCACTATTTACACACTGAACACATTCAACTTGATACTCAAACGATCGTCTCTCCTGAATGTGTCAAATCAAACGGTCAGCTGAATCAGGAAGAGACAACCGACCAAAACACAGAAACAAACCCCCACCATGAAAGACCTGAGACCAAACTAGACTCAGATCTAATGGAGAAAAAGGCACCCGATGGACAAAGTGAAATCTCTCCCTGCTGCATGTCCTCATCTTCGGTTTCTGAAAGGGAAAAGTTGGAGGAGCGAGCTGAAAGGATTCTAGGAATCCCTCTACATGATTGCATCGCTGAGCAGCAACCTGAAGATGAAACATCACTTTTGGACTCCTGTGTGGAGGATGAGGAGGTTGAACCATCTCCAATTGAAGATAACGACATTGATGATGCAGTTGAACAAATCCAAGAGGACATAAGCGAAGAGGAGCAGTTACATAATCAGTTAAAGGTTGGCCAGAATGAGAATGCTGTGTGTTTGCAAGAGAATGACGACACCAAAGATCAGGTGTCAAATGAAGGTGCTGGGGATTTTGCGGGACTTCAGGATCCAGTGTTTAACATGTCTGAAGAGAAAGAAATCATCTCTCAACTCAAAAATGACATCAAACCTTCACCTGAAATAAATGAGGATCTTCTGCTCAAACCAGCCAGTGAAGAGGGTTCAACTGAGCAGGAAGAAAATTGTACCTCTTCTCATCCCTCTCAGTGTCTTAGTCCACCAACCAACCTTTCTGATTCTTCTTCAGTTTCACCTTCTCCACTCTATGAAGCACCAAACCCTACCCTTTCTGTCATGCCCTCATCCTCCGATCTCACACCTCTCATGTACATCTCAGAATCAAACAAAGAGGAGGGTCCTGATCCTGAGTTGATTGCCTTCAATTCTGCAGAAAACCTGGCTCCTCACCCTGAAACCTCATCTCTGCCTCACACCCCATCACTTCTTCCCCCTGGAACAACAAGCTCCACTCCCCTTACAAACCATTCCCAGAGTCCTTCTCCTCTTTATTTAACTGTTGTTGAAGACCAGGATGAAGAGGGTGAAACATCACATGTAATAAACAATGACATCAGTGAAGCCCTTGAGGACTTTGCCAATGATATGAACCAGGAGCTGGTGTCGCAGCAACAATGTGAAAGTGGCCAACCAGACAATGCCGCTTGTGTGGAAGAGAGCAATGTTGCTGATGAGCAACAAACAAAAGAAGCCGATAAGGATCTCACAGACCATATTATGGAACAGACTCTTAACATATCCATAGAAGATGCCATAGAGGTTGACATTTTGCAGCAAGAACTTGAATGTGTCCAAGCTGAAGATGTTGCTTGTGTAAAAGAAAGTTATATGACTGAAGAGCAGCTACCAAAAGAAGACAAAGAGGATCCTACAGGTCTTTTGGAACATACAATATCCCAAGAAAAAGTGTCTGACAGTCAAACTCAAACAGAGGTCAACATTTTGAAACAACAATTTGATAATGAAGAAGAGAGTTTCATGACTGAGGAGCAATCAAAACAAGAAGCTGATGAGGACCAGAAACTATCCACAGAAAATGCTACAGACCCTCAAACAGACATTGAAATTTTGCAGGACACTGAACCCTCATCGTCGGACTCAGACTGGGAGGTGTTTCAATCACCTTTGGATGTGTGCTCACCCTCTGACCTTCCTTCTCCACCATCTATCGAGCCAGACGCAGAGTTTGTTTCTCTTTTGCACTCAGTCTGTCCCTCAGCTCTAAATCCTGATGCTGATCCTGCTGCTGGCATCCATGAAACTGACCCTCCTTTTCTTCATCTGGACTCTTGTGAGGAATCCCTTCAGTTTTCATCTTCCTCTTGCACTTATTTACCCCCAGTCCTACCTTCCAGCTCCTCAACTCCTCCTCCTCAAGAGGGAGGTGGAGATGTGGACCCTGAATTACCCCTCAAAGAAGAGCCCCAGTATCCCATGGCCCTGTGGGATGCAGTAACTCGCATTAGGAAGCATACAGCGCCAGACTCTGAGAATGAAGAGGAGGAAGTGAGTGAGCTGTGGGATCCAGAGAGTGTAGGGGAGGACTTGCGCTGCCTGGGTGTGGTTGTAGGCATGGACTCTGAAGGGATATTCTTTGATGGAGCAGGACAACGTGCAGTTTTTACAGAAGAAAGTGTTGAGGATGATGTTGAGTTAAGACAAATCCAGGAGGATCTGTGTTATGAAGAGCTAGGCGGACACACTGAAGAAGACACACTGTCCTGCAGCAGCACCAGCAGCCACGGCTCTGGGGACACCGTTGTCGTTGCAGACGAGGACGAGGTTGAGGAAACGCCACCTGATGCCTGGACAGAAAGCACGACAGGGAATGACGAGGAGTTTCAGTCGGCAGAGGGAGAGCGATGCTGCTCTGCTGAAGTAAAAGATGAGACTGCAGCCAAGGCAGAGGGAGATAGTGCAATAGGAGACAAGAGCGTCACAAATGTGTCTAGTCAGAGTGAGGACTGTCAGGTGGAGGTGACGAATAAAACAACCAAGGATGCGGAAATGACGGAAACAGAGAGAGAAGGAAACGAGCAGGTGGTTTTCATGCCCTCAGTGGTCTCAGAGTAAGGGTGATTGAAAGTGAGTCAACTGGATAAACATTGTTCCGATTCATGTAATTAAATATCTAACGACAACGTACAATCAACATTGGTATTGTGCCTGATAAGGAATGGAAGTTGCTGATATTTAATGTATTTTTTAGTTTCAGTGTTATCGTAGAGATTTTAATTTAATTCTTAACTTCCAAGCTCTTCTTTCCACTTTTTCCTCCTCTCTATCTACTGCTAAAGCTGCGTTCTTCCGCTCTAAAATCCTAACCTCTGCTTCCAATCCTAAAAAACTCTTTGAAACTTTCATTTCACTCCTCCAACCCCCACCCCCTCCTCCTACTTCCTCCCTTCTCCCTGATGATTTCGCCAACTTCTTTGACAAGAAGGTAAACGATATCAGATCCTCCTTCTCTCAGCCCCTCTCTCCCTGTCCAATCCTGCCCCCACAGCTCTCCCTCCCATCTCCACGCCCCTTCTTACCCTTTCTGGCTCCTCTCTCCCCTAACGAGGTCCTCAACCTTGTTACATCTAACCGCCCCACCACGTGCTCCCTTGACCCGATCCCTTCCCCTCTTCTTCAGTCTATTGCGACTGAACTCCTTCCTTTCCTCACCCACCTCATCAACACATCTCTTGTTTCAGGATGCTTTCCCACGGTCTTCAAGGCCGCCAGAGTCACCCCCCTTCTGAAGAAACCATCACTTGACCCCTCTGATGTCAAGAACTTCAGACCGGTTTCTCTTCTACCCTTTCTATCCAAAACACTTGAACGTGCTGTCTTTAACCAACTGTCTTCCTATCTCCACCAAAACAGCTTTTTGGACCCTCACCAGTCCGGGTTCAAAGTGGGTCACTCGACAGAGACGGCCCTCCTTGCGGTGACAGAGTCGCTTCACGCCGCGAAAGCTAACTCTCTCTCCTCTGTCCTGATTCTCCTGGACTTGTCTGCGCCGTTTGACACTGTGAACCATCAAATCCTCCTCTCATCCCTCGAGGGGATGGGCGTCTCAGGCTCTGCACTCTCCCTGTTTGCATCCTACCTGACGGGTCGATCCTACCAGGTGACCTGGAGGGGGGCCATGTCGGAACCACGCATGCTGACTACGGGGGGGTTCCGCAAGGGTCAGTTCTGGGCCCCCTTCTCTTCTCGCTCTACACAACATCTCTGGGTTCTGTTATTCGCTCGCATGACTTCTCCTACCATTGTTATGCCGATGACACCCAGCTGGTCTTGTCATTTCCCCCCGGTGACACCCAAGTGGAGACGCACATTGCTGCGTGTTTGGCTGACATCTCGAAGTGGATGACGACACACCACCTCAAGCTCAACCTAGACAAAACTGAGCTACTATTCCTCCCGGGGAAGGGTTGCCCGCAGCGGGACCTGTCCATCACCATTGATGATACCATGGTGACGCCAACTCGGACTGCGAGGAACCTGGGTGTGACCCTGGATGACCAACTGTCATTCTCGGCAAACATTTCATCCGTTACACGCTCCTGCAGATTCCTGCTCTACAACATCAGGAGGATTCATCCCTTCCTGACTGACGAGACGGCGCAGGTTCTCATCCAGGCTCTTGTCATCTCCCGCCTGGACTACTGCAACTCTCTACTCGCCGGAGCCCCGGCGTCGGCCATCAGACCTCTGGAGCTTGTCCAGAAAGCCGCAGCTCGCCTGGTGTTCAATCGCCCCAAGTTCTCCCACACAACTTCCTTTCTCCGTTCTCTACACTGGCTACCTGTAAGAGCTCGCATCCAGTTTAAGACTCTGGTGCTAGCCTACAGGGCAGTGAAAGGAACAGCTCCTTCCTATCTCCAGGCCATGGTCAAGCCTTACACCCCCGCCCGGCCACTTCGCTCTGCTGCCTCGGGGCGATTGGTTGCCCCGTCGCTCAGAGGTCCTGGCGGCCGATCGACCCGGTCACGGCTGTTTTCTGTCCTGGCCCCACAGTGGTGGAATGAACTTCCCACTGACGTCAGGACAGCGGAGTCGCTGCCCATCTTTCGGCGCAGGCTGAAAACCCACCTCTTCAGGAAGTGCTACCCCGAGCCTTCCACTTAGCACTTATTGTTTTCATACTAGCTTGTTGCACTTATTGTATTCGTATTACTTATAACACTAACTGTTTTTCTTGTTTCTGTACTTTGGCTCTGAGTTATGCTCTGCTTCATGCTCTTAGATGCTTGTTTGGAAAAGGAAATGTACTTATGACTTCTGGTGACTAGTAGTTCTTTTGATTACCAATGTTGAATGCACTTATTGTAAGTCGCTTTGGATAAAAGCGTCTGCTAAATGACTGTAATGTAATGTAATGTAATGTAATTGGGATAAGTAATGATACATTTACTGTTGTTTTAGAAATGTAGAAATTTGACATTAAGGACATCTTAAAATCTATTCTTGTAAAGCAGACCATGTCATACCTTTTTTCCAAATGTTTCCACTGTTTCTAGAGTGTTTAAGGTTAATAATAGGCTGAGAAATTATGAAAGAGGATATAATAAAAGATTGATTATTTGGAGTGATTTAATGGTGTGGTGATATTTATGGCATAAATCAATTCATTATTCTGCATTGTAAGTAAATAAAACAATGGAGTGCATTAACAACATGCTGTGGAAAGTTAATCTCCTCTTGTGTTGATTGGATTGTTTTGTTATCTGCTCTTTCCAAGGTCAAGAATGAACTTTCAATCTCAACATTTATGACAACACAAGTCCTGAAGAGAAAAAATGGAAATTTAAAAATGTACAATTTCATGACAACTGGACAAACTCCATCTGTTGAGGAAGACTGTTATACAACTGAACTGAACTCTAGTGACTATTGTTGAGAAAAGTATTTTTTTTAAACTGCTCTTTTTGAAGCAGTATTTAAATTGTTATGGTCTTCCCACCTACATTTCAAGTAGTTTTTGACAGCACTCCATTATTTTAAATACAAATATTACGTAATAAAGTATTGCCTGCTGTATGTGCCCTCTCCTCTCAAAGAAATTTGTCCAACAATACATCGAAAAACACTAGCTACAATGAACTGCCGACGTGTGTGAAAACATTTGTAAATCACTGATCTTAAATTATCAAACTGTTACCTCATTTTTTTTTATTTTTGGGATTAATTTTATATATAAAAAAAGGAAATAGCAGATGATTCGTCCTGTAAGATAGCAACTTATTTTTTTTCTCCACACATCAAAAAATAAATTATACCAAAAATACTTTTATTCTACATCAACAGTACAGCATGTGGACTTTCCAACTGAATATGATTATTTAATTCAGACTCAACTACCAGATTGTGGACTACAGCACACTCTAGTGGTGTTACACTGGAGAAAACTGAACTTTAATCTTGATGCTCAAAAGTAAAAACTAAAAGCTTTAATCAAATACCATAATTCAATAGGATTGCAGATGTAGTATTTCATGAAAAGAAGAGGAGACATTTGCCTGCTCCTGAAGCTACAAACTATTCTGTACTTGGATATAAAGCTATTTTCTGCTCTGAATCAGAAGGGCAGCATGGAGGGAAAGTAGAAACAATTTTCATTAACAATTACTGTTAACATTACTCCAAACATTTCAGCCTGTTTACGATCCAAAACATTGTTAGACAAAAAGGAAAGTCCTTGGGAGTAAAGGCTATATGCTGCTTAACGCTTCATAGTTAAGCTTAAATTCATACTTTTAGAAAAGGCAGTGGTTGGAAGTTTTCAGAACTTTAGAAATCTTCTTCTTTCCTTAAATTATTTTTGACTTTGCTGCAACTTTCAAAGGATCCTCAATTGGCAAAAAATGTGTGATCAGTTCATTTTCAGCATTAACACACCCACCTAAGCAGCAACATTGTATCCGTTTTCTAAACTATAATACATTTCACATTAACAGTAACAATACCACGGAGCTAATAGGGAAAGAGGATCAATGTTGGAAGGGTGTGACGTTATATTAGAAACACTTGTTCAGCAATAAAGGCACATTTCACCACTTGGACAACAGTGAAACTAACTCCACTCAAATCATCGTCATGTCTGATCTTATATAATGTGTGTTGAACTTTTCAGTTTTACCTAATGAAATATTCACCCAAAACAAGTTATTCCTGTGATCTTAGACAGTTCAATAAATATTGGTGAGCATTAAAAACTTAAACTAAAAATTAAAATCTAGTTGGGCAGTATGGTTATTCATTCACTATGAATAAAAAACATGAATAGCATGAATAGCTTTGAGAGACTATCAATTAATTAATATGGACTTAAGGACCACTTGACCAAATTTCAACCTGATCTCTGTGTACTTGTGTCTTAAATTAGAACATTTACTGTACATACACAACTAATCCTGTAAGAAATCCTGTACTGGGAAGTATAAGTTCATATTTGCAGTTTCACAGTTTCCGTTTCATCTTAAGAGCAATTTAAGGCAAGAAAAGGGATTTTATATGAAACAAAGAATATTGAAAAGTATAATAACTTACAGTATATAAACAAGATAGTCCAAAGAGATGCAGCTAAAACTGGCAAACTGGTCCATAAATTGTCACAGATCAAAGGAACAAGACTTGTATCTTCAGTTGGATTTTCTATTATCTTACATTATAATTTATTACTGCCATGACATAAACCGGTTATAAAGAGACAACTGAAAACAGTACAGCACCCAACGTCTCCATTTCGGCTGAGAAGAGACAGTAGCCATGGCAAGATGATATCAAAGTTCATCATGGTGCACATTCAGAGCGTGGTCACAGAGGTCTGCAGAGCACACAGAACATGTGAACACTGAATTAAAATACAGTCGCTGGAAGGGAACAACATAACAGAAATGAGTAATAGTATGTAAGACTTAAAAATAAAATCAGGCATGTTTTAAACATACCTGTCCTCTTGCTGCAGAGTTTGTCTTTGATATTTTCTGTCTCATGAGCAAAGAATTCAATGACTTCATCTTCATGCTGCTCAACAATTGTTTCACACTGCAGAAATAAGTTTAAAAAAACTTTTACAAGCTGCACCATTCACTGATTTTTTTTAAAGATGTCGGCTGTGGGTTGCATAAAAAACATTATAATAATTAATAATAAAAGCAGAGTAATGCAAGCATTTAAGAATCATTTGGGGAAATTTTGTACTCACTGCAAATTTTAAACTGCCTGTAAGTCTTGAATCCAGCGTGGCCTCTGAGAGGTCCATGGCCTCACCGCTCCGAGACTTTATCCTAATGTAGGACTTCCTGGTTGTGGAAGAATCTGTGTGCTCGCCGTAGTCCCCCATCCTCTCACACACAGTCTCCATCAGCTCCAGAAGGTTTCCCTCCGAGCGAGCCAGAGGAACCTGGTGCCATGAACGGTCATGAAGAACTCTGAGTTAGTGAGGATGTGAGGCGTCTCTTACCAGAAGTGGTATTAATTAACAAAGTGATAATACTTTATTTTGCAGTCTAGTTGTGTTGCTAATTAAACAGTTAGGTGATAATATGAGAGCACTTCCCTGATTTCTGTCCCTCTACTCTCAGCTCACACTTAATCTAAGACTAAATTTGATTTATTTTTTCGCACCATAATATCCGGCACACAGTTTTTGATATACAGAGTTATAGACACAATTCATTTAGCACTCAAAAAGTATTATGGTTTGATATTCATCCCACATTGTGGTCATCTGACTGTACATTATTAACAGCAACAGGGCTGCTACTATAGATTATTTATGATTAATCTGAAGATTATTGTCTCAATTAATCGATTAACTGGTTGGTCTATAAAACATTAGAAACAGTAGAAAATACCCATCACTATTTCACTATCCTAGCACAGGGGGCATCATCAGCTGTCTCTTGTGGTCTGACAAACAGCCCAAAACCCAAACATATTGATTTTACTATCATATACGATAAAGACATCCGAGAAGCTGGAAGAAGAGAATGTTTGACATTTCTTTCTTTAAAAATCACTTTAACTTTTAATCGTGTATCAAAATATTTGCATTGGTCTAATTCGTTGGGTTAGTAGTAGCATCTCATCCTAGTGAAAAACAGCTGATAAACCAAAACAAGTACTTAAGTACTTAAAAAAGTAAAAAGAAACCACACATGCAGCACTACTTCATTGTGAACTATAGTACTGAAGTGGTGCCGTCTACAGAGTGGGTTGGACATATATTACTACGTGGCTGTGCTGCTGCACGTTTACCTCTCTAATGGACTGGCTTCCGTCTGGGTTGATCCTGAAGGATCCCATCTGGATCATTTTCTTTGGGTCTATTTGGGAGATGGCCCATTCCATCTCATCTACCAGAGCCCTGCACGCTGCAAGGAGCAGAGGGAGAGGACGCTCGTACGCATTAGGACTTGTCCGTGTAACGTTATTTGTGCCCTGGACAGAGAGTGAGGTTTACAGACACATACCTCCACATTTGATGTCCTGTCCTTGTCTGGCTTCCTGGCTGAAGCTCAGGAGGAGACACACAACCACACACGGCGCGAGCAGAACGGCCGCTTCCCTCATCTTGCATCTAAACACAGATTTCACCACAACACAGACCCAACACACATCAACCGGCAAAAGAAACACTCAAGTGATTCTGTGAGAAGTTAATCGACGCCCTCAAAATATTATTTCTGTTCGACTGGCGTGAACCAGAGAGAGAGATTTCGACACAAAAACACACATCTTGTCACCATGTATCATTCAACTTACAAGTTTCTGGCAGTGTCTTCTGAGGCCACCTTTACGTTCTAACACGCTGTTCCATCGCATTCAGTGGAATGTGGTGACGTAGGCAACGGAGCTGCTGGACAAGGATGGAGCTCGCGCTCCAGACAGCGCCCTCACGTGTCCGGGAAGATGCCAACGGGCTCCGTTCTAACGTTATCAAGGCAACCTCTTCATTTCAGAGACATTTTGCTGGTTTTATGCCGGCTAAAATCCGCAATATCGACTGAAATTAACCGAAGACGAACATGTGTGCAGGATCATAGATAGCACATTAAATGTAATTGATTTTACAATTTGGGTGATAATTATTTTGAGTAAAAACTCTGTAAACAAAATTGTTGGTAGCCCTATCCCAACCCGGCATCGTGCTTATTTTGTGCTGGGGTCTAACATGTGTGCTATCAGAGTTTATTTTGTGAAGGAAAGCATATTAGGTGGCAGGATGGATAATCAAATGCAGTCCACCAGCATTATTAACCACCACTGAGAAAACTAGTAAGAACACATTTAGTCCTTCAGAGGCAATAGCCTTACAACATAATACATGACAAATGTTAAAACTTTTTTTTTTAAATTGAAAGATGGCAATAATATATTCCGCTGTCTCGAGCACATGGTGTTTGGTCTTCAGAATCTATATTTTCTCCATAGGTCGACATTTTTTATAAATAAGAGCCAAAATACACCCCAGGAAGGAATTTCCAATATCTTTTTCACTAAAAAAAGAATTAAAAGAGATTCGGAAACAATAATGATTTATAAAAGTATTTTTACTTTTTATATTCAACAAGAAACAACTAACAATAAACAAACATAACAGAGATGGCAGATAATACAAACAACAGATCTGGTGAGAAGATAAAATCAGAAAACCACCCTTTTAGTGGGGTCTCAATACTGTATCATACTGTTCAATCGAATCAAATAAAAAACATTTAATCTAATTTACAGCACAGTGCCAATTTCCTTCCTGGGAATGAAAGCAGAAAATGGTCTCTGGCAATCCTAACAGGCATTCCCATATTCAGACACTTCACAATGCAACACATTATGCAGTTATTAATAAAACATATGGTATAACTGAGGACATTACCATGTTTTACATGCATTTCACTAGAAGGTATTTTATAAAACAGCCAGACTTACATTCTTCGACCAAATGCATGTGACCTGCAGTGAGATATGTTCACTGAATGTTGAGTTCAACACCGATCGCTCACTGCTAAGCATTGCTTTTCTGCTGTGATCTCATCAATGCTCCCTTCAAATATGTTTTTTTATATTTCATAATCATTCACTATATAATCAGCTTACATGCATTCAATTACACCGTGGCACATTTCTTTTGTAATCAAGTGCTGGTTCTTTCATTTATTTAAAAAGTGTTTGTTGTCATTTTTGCAAAAGTTAAATTACTAAAAGGTCTTTTGCACAAATGTATAGAAAAATATTTGTCTTAAAGAAAGTATGATGGCAAATGCAGAACACAATGGCTAAAAGAATACAAATTTGAAAACATATTAGACTTTTAAGCCTCTCTATACCTCAACCCTACCACACATTCTTATAATGATTCTAATTGTTTTACTTGTGTACTACAGTTGAGTACAACAATGTGACATTCTTGTATTGATTTGTAATCGTTTTTGACTGGATAGCGTGCTTGAGATCCAAGAAATGAGGCACAATGGTGAACACAGGAGGCACTGCGGTCATCTGCACAGTAATTGTAACATACATGTGCAGTTCAGTGTTTGGTCAAGGAAAAGGTTTGGTTTATTTATCAGGCCAAACTGGCAGTGCACAATCATAACTATGTGTTTTTATGTTGGATTCTATTGTTGTTTGACGTTGTTGTTATTATTATATATCACTGTCTGTTTCGATTGTCTTTCCTGTACTCTTTTTTACTTATTATTAGTACTACAACTTATATTATTTTATCTAAAATAAAGCTGTTTTTGAAAGGTACTAAGTTAGTAAAGTACACAAGAAGACATGCAAGAATCAATTAGAGGCATTTTTATAGTAGCACTCTATTGCTAAGCTAACACTTATAATATATATATATATATATATATATATATATATATATATATATATATATATATATATATATATATATATATATATATATATATATATATATATATAGTCTCCCATATTTGAAACAGTCTTGTTCATCTTTTGTACAATTACAAACTCCCATGAAACTCCTGGTACACCAGAGTGAAGTAACAAAAAGCATCTAGTTAGGACTCAAGGAGCCCTGAGATACAATGAACATTACCAATGCTGCTACTCATGATGTAACACATCCATTCTCATATTTAGCATTTATGGTACCTTACACATTTGCACCACAGTGCCAACTTTTTCAGAAACTAAGTGCCATATTTTTCTGTAATATTATGCACTTTTGCACACATCACACCCTCCCGCAAATTAGGCTTCATGACAAAAAGGCTGGCGATATATGTCCCCGAAAAGCTTAAGTTAAAGAAAATAAAAACATTTAAAACCAAACCAGACATCCACTAAAGAATTTATGAAAAAAATGAACTACATATAAATAAAAAAATTTCAACAAACTGGCCTAAGCTTAACTAAGAATACAATTTAGGAGAGAAGAAATAATAAAAAAATAAATAATAGAAGATACCAAATTATTAGATTCTAATGTGTGAGAACCGATAAATAAGTTGCCTGTGACTGCCTCCAACAGGCATAAAGTGAGTGTCTCTGCCACAGTGTCTTTTTGAGATACTACCACCAAGTAGTCCTACACATGGTGACTTAATTCAATATTGTTTTATGACTGGCCCTTAAAAGATTTGGAAACACAAAGGATGTACAGACCTCATCTCCAAGAATGGAAATTTCTAGCATCTAAAATAGATGCATAACTGTGCATGAAATGACATAAAACTGTCATTCTCTTTTATATACACAGGAAAAAGTGTGACTAATCACACATAAATATGTTCTTTAATTCTCCAGTGTTACATTGGCAACTGTTCAGTCCCCAACAAATGCATCATGCCGCAGCTTTGGTGTTTTTTTATGAATAAAATATACAGCATTCACATAATTTTTTTTTGTGACAATGAAAAAAAATCTGATCATTTTTCATTTTAATTTTTTTAGAGCATGTCAACTAAACCAAATAGAAATGGAAGAACTAAAAATAAAGGAAAGTTGCTGGCTGGTGCCCATATTTTGCATATCTGTCCACAACCTCTTTAGTAAAGCAACGGCTGAAAACCGACAACTGTGTTTCTGAGAGCAAGACCCTGGCATCTCAATGACGTGGAATACTAAGTTAATTGTTGTGCGATTTCGGAATGGAAACCTTGAGGTGTGATTGTTTTGCCAAAAACTTCATGTAGTTCACTCTGTTTCAGTCACCTAATTCTTTTAGACATATTAAACCATTATTTAGCTTAGAGGTTGCTGAGACATTTGCGATGGAAAACATCCATCACTGGATTAGACATCGGTGTGTGTACCGCACTGTCTACTGAAAGGACACTTTAAAAAAACGTGTTAGGCACAGAGAGGTGAAGACAAACACATACTGGCCGAGCTTCAGTGGTCCCACGCTTCTGTAGGGTTCAACATTCGATCACAATGTCTCATCCTACCTCTCAACCAGAGTATCAGTATCAGTATCCATGTCAGTCAGTAAGTAAATGTCTGTGTGCCGTGACAGCTGCATCTGAAAGAGAGAGAAGAGACAGGTGAGGAGAGAGGTGCACATAAATGGTTGACCCAACACATAAATCAGCTAAACATTATTTTATCATTCATGAGGACAAAAATTGAATTTGCCATGATTTGTATTGTTATGTAATTAGGGAAATACTCCCCCATTCTGCTTACATGAAGAAAAAGAACACACACACACACACACACACACACACACACACACACACACACACACACACACACACACACACAGCTACTTGCTAACTACACACGTTGTGTTTATAATGACCTGTAAAAAGCATCTGTGTTACTGCAGCTCTTTTTTTTTATATATTACTCTACATATACACTAGCTTTATTCTTTTTTCCAGGGAATATAAACCTAGAGAGTGCAGATACACAGAATAACAAGTAGTTTACTGTTTTGCAATTTAAAATAAATATGCACAATTAAATATATAATATTTAATAAGAAGAAAACAATCAATGCTGTGATTTCATCAGTGGTAAATAGGAGGAAATCAGGTGACAAATAGAATTAGATTTTTTTTAGAATTACAGAAGGAGCTCACCTTGGGTCAAAGTGATACTCTTCCAAAATCAACTTTCCTCATTTAATCCTGGAAAGTCCTGCAAAAGAGCATTTCTATTGCCTGCCAAAATGTTCTATAACAAAAGGATTTGGCCCTTTGACTCTTTAATTATTACTATATACTTAGCAGGTTGTACAATAAGGCAAGTTATCAAGTTTAGTACTTTATTTACTACATTAACATCTTATCATGAAACTGCCTCAAAATCACTATTGTATTTTAAAACGGTTAAGAGAAAACATACAGCCTCAGATAATTTAATTTCTTTAATTACCTTGTTTTTTTTTAAATACAAGGTTTGATTACCTCATAATAATCTAAACATTATTGATTTATTAATATTATAATATTCAGACTGTTAGTTTTTTCAGTTAAAAGACATAACTCATGAATCGTTCTTTAGACATTCAGACAGAAGACGCCAACAAATGTCCATATATCCATTATTTCCTGTTTATTTTGAACACATGGGATGCTTTATCCAGTAGAAAGGACAGACGCTTATTCATTCAATCCCAAAGAGCAGAAATGAGTGGTACCTTCAGTAAACACATCGACATTTCTCTGTGACAGTTCAAATGTGCTTGTGCTATGCTTTTCTTTAGTTAGTGAGGTATTGATATGACACTGTATGAAGTAACAGTAGCCTGAAAACCATGAGAGAAACTTTATGAAAGCTTTTGAGAACTCTGAACCAATGAGCTGTCTCTGATCCACAACACTAAAGGTGAACTTCTAACACAATAACCTGAGATCTTTCCTGTGATCGCTGTATGAACTGTAAGCTACACAGCTCATTTCCAACATTGGTCAATACGCACATTTTACTTGCATCCTTTGATTTGACCAACAGGACAGTGTGAGGTTGTCCACTTATTAATTTCGACATCAAACAGCTGCTGCTCAACTTATCTTGTGTTTGATTGTGGCAGATTGTGTGTTAATTTTAGTCTCAGCTGAAAATCTACTAATGAGTCTCATAGTGGACATGATGGCACTTGTCTTACATTGAAATATGAGTAATTCATTTTCCCCCAAAAAAAGTTTGAATTATCTCTGAATTAGTTTATTAAATGTGTCTTCTGTATTAACCTTTATTTCAACTTGCAAGCAGGTCTGCAGTCCAGCGGACTTGTGTTAAAATTCTGCAGTGTATATTAATAGTAGTTTTATTGTCAGTAGAAAGAAACAGACATACATTTTAAAAATAAACTTACTATGTTGAAAAGGGAGAACAAACAAACACTTCTGAAGTCAAACGGAACAAAACTTTTTCAGTCACATCAGGAGGTCTTCAATGAATCAGTGTAGAGAGCTGAGCACACAGTAGCTTAATTAACAGATGCACCAGAATTAGCAAAAACTATTTTCGATACTTAAATGAATCTGTGCGGCCTTTATTATATTCTGAGCTACGGCATTTTTGAACTGTAATTCACAAAATGATTGGTTTCGATGGTCTAAAGATAGATTACAGACTGTAAAACCCTCTGAGACAAACTCATGATTCTGGGCTGTGTAAGTAATCTTTTTTTCTACTTTTGTTTCCAGTTCTCCTTTAAACACAGCTTTGTCATGACAATAACAACAATTATGACTACAAGATTATTTTTAAGCTACCACATAAGAAGTTCCTTTCCTTCTCTGCAAAGCAGTTTAAATAAGTCACAGCATTATCTTTCAGAAATGATAAACTATGTATTGCAATGTGACATATTTATATTACAATATTTTTCTATGAAGCTTCACCCACAGGCAAACAATACTGAATAAAATGTGTAGTAGAGGTTTATCATGGTTTCACTAAAGGAAATAAAAACAAACAAATCAATACTTCTATGGATACTACAAACGTAACTTCAGTCACACTCACTCATAATATGTCACTAATAAGCTCACTTCAGTATGTTGATGAACAAGAGTCGCTGGCATCCTGATTATTTAGGCACTAAAAGAGGATGAGGCTGCAGTCATATTAAGCTTCACTTGTTTGACTGAACTCTGTTAACTAGTGTCAACTAATATTTCCAGGTCAAAGTGCAAATTAATTTCATGAACCAGCTGGGTTTTGATCACATTAACGCAGAAACGTCTGGATTTAGACATAACAAAGAGAGAACTGGGACATGATAAATACAGCACATGCATAATGCATGCACAATACTGAAACTTGCCACTTTAGCTTCTTTGAAATGTTAGAGAGCAATCAGTTTACAACTTGGTACAACAACACCAAAAGGTAGTTTTCAACAGAGTTAGGGCTGGATATCATTTGGTGATTTTTCATACAGATAGTAGGATTAACATGACTTTCTCGTGAAATATGCGACAATTGTATTCTATGAAAAATATGAATTGATATTGACTTGTTAGATGCAAAAATCCAGTAATTAAAATTGCTACAGAGACGGTACACTCAAATGAGTTAGTAGAAGGTGTTGAGGTAGACTGAGTGGAGATCATAACAGAATGAGCATCGTCTCCTTCCACCAGGACACTAGGATGTTATCAAGGTAAGAGGGCTCACAGAGAGCAGAGTGCTTGATGCTGCTAGCATTAGTGTGCGTCTCAGGGAACACCGGAAAGAATCAGAAAGAAAAAGATTAAAAAGACTACTACTTTAGGTAGATACTTAGGTCAACTGTATGATAACAATACCAGTAATTAACAATATGAAAGAAATCAAACAGTTAAAATGAGTATAAGCTCAACAGCACAGAAGAAATGTGGGATCTTTTATATTTTTCTGTGCTGCTCTGCTTCTCCCACACTCAAGTTTACGTTAACCAACCTGTGGTCTTGTTAGATTACATCTAATATCAATAACTTTTAACTGATGTCCTCATCATCCTCCTCATGACGACCACAGTATGTTAATTGGGTATATGTTTTTACAAAGAAGCGGTGAAAATACAAGCTGAACTGCTAGTTTTTCTAGTTCAGCTGATTTTCTATAAAAAAAATGTGTAAATATTTTTTTTAGAGCTACAGATAATTGTTGTATAAACCACTCATGTCACAGTACGTCGCTTTCTAATAAGAGGTGGATATAGTTGTTCCACTTGAGGATTGTAACAATTATTGATTGATTTGCCAATGATTTGTATTTCCTCAGAAATCTTTTCAAGCAACAACAATAGCCTTGAATTTTCTTTGCTGGTGTACCATCCGTTTGGTTTAATGGGTACCTAGATATAGCACCAAATTCTGATACCCAGCCCTACACAACATAAACATGTGACATTAGCAGAAAAAGGTGCTTTCATCATCCTACATTATCTAGAAAAGTATTGGTTGTGTACAGGGCTCAGAGTCTCCAAGAGGAATGCTGGTGGTTACTTTCCAGTTCAGCTCTAGGAGTCGTACTCAGACTGCTCCTCTATGAACACAGCAGGTTGATTGCTTACCCTGCTGCCAAAGTCCAGGCACGAAACCCCCAAAGATACCAAACAGTGCCATGCCTGTGAACGACAGTGGAGAGAGAAGTCAAGACACAACCAGGTTTGTGCACACTTTTTTTCAGTGGTTAGTGTACTATAAATACATCTTTTGTGCAGCAAGATCAATACATCCATAGACAGCCTGAAGTTAAATAAGGTTAATTTAAACTTAGTAACCAGTTTATAGTACTATAGTTTGTCAAATAATCATTGTCTGCATTAAAAAGGTTAAAAATGTCAAATTACTAAAGGTAAAAAAGTGTCTGAGAAGTGAATGTAAAGTTGCAGTAATCTGACTCACCAGGTAGCCTACAAAGCACAGATAGGCTATGGAGAGCAGCGCAGAGAGAACGTAGAGCAGCACGCTGTTCAGCGCCGTCACGTAAACCACCACAAAGTACATGTTGATTGCACAAACCACCAGGATAACGACGCCTCCGGAAATCTTCCACACCCTAAAGAAACAGGCAGTATATTTAGACCATTAAGAAATATGGTTTTCTCAAATTTACAGTCTCCTGGAAATACTTTATTCTAACAGTAAAACTACTGAGTAAATTCCTAGTTTGCATAGCTCAAGCGTGGCCTGTCTACAAACAACATTGGATAGTTTTGTCATGAAAATACAGAGTCAGGAATTAATGATGAAAACAAAAACGTATACATTTCACTCACAGTCCGTTTGCAAAGTCGTTCATTATGGATGTCAGACTGGTGAAGGTCAGAATTGGGATCAAAGCAAATGGAAGCTGTTGAACAGAAAGAAAAGGAACAGTGACTATTTCTACAGTAGTATGCACTACACAATAGGACCGAGTAAGAGTAGGTGAATGTGAAAGATGTTTTTGGCTGAATGAATAGTGAGGGCTTTTTAAATGATTTTCTCCTGACCTGCATGCTTTGAAGCACGTTGAGGAAGTCGTTCATCCCCGTCAGATGCTCAACGTCCTGAAAAATGGCGACCAGCAGTGTAGGTGTGATGGCGATGGAGCGGGTCAGCAGCACACGTGCAAAACGAGACCATCGAAGGTTCAGGAAGCCCTTTGCAAATTCAAAAACATGAGCATACATATGAGCATACACACTCTTTTTTTTTTTTTTTTTAACCCATTTCCTGCTACATAACCAATAGGCACTCTTACCTCCATGACAAACTGCCCAGAGTAAGTGCCTGTCATGGTGGAACTCTGTCCAGCTGCCAGGATCCCGATCGCCCAGATGTAGAGGGCTGCAGGGCCAAAGAAACAGCCCAGGACCACTCCCTGAACACACAGACAAACCCACAGAGAAAGAAAGGAACGATCATACGTCTACCTATCATCACTTAAAAGAGACAGAGACTCTGCTCTTAGTTTTACATATTGCATCGTTATCATTGTAAACATTTTTGAGCATGTAATAACAGAACATGCACTGGTGTAACTCATGCTATCGCTAACAACTGCCTTCCCTTTAGGTGACCGACCTCCAGTGTCTTGATATTGGGTAAGTTAGGTTAATAGAGGCAAAGCTTAACAAGATATAATCATAATGTTATTAGCTGCACCTGTTTGCTATAACAAAGCTCACCTGTGCTGTGTCCCAAATTCATAATGTAAATTAATACACTAATTGTCACAATATCTTGATTCTGGTGCACACATTGCATACTTTATTGTTAGTATAAAATGGTTAAGTGTGTACTAAGAAGCAAAAAAAAAAACACTAAACAGAATAGTATACAACATAAACTATATACAATTAGTATTATTAGTCATAGAAAGGTCTACAAGTAAATGTACTGTGTCCCTTTTCTGTGTCCCTATTGTACAAATAGTATAGAATCTGTACTACTGTATATACTAAAATAAATGTGCCATGTCATAATTTGGATACTTCCATTTGTACACTTACATGTAGTACACTGTGTACACCAGAGGTCTTCAACAGGGGGTCCGTGGCCCCCTTTTGGTTGATTAGACAATTTTTTATTTATTTTTTCCCAAACATGAATCTGTCCATTATTTTAATGGTTCAGTATTGTATGCAAGATAACAGGTATGTTTATACATGGCAGTGGCACTAATAGGCCATCACTCATTTTCGTTTCCACATTGATGTTTAAAATGAAAACGTCAATTTGAATAGCTTGTATGCATGGTTATCATACAAGGTATGTTTACAAATGGCAGTGGCACGGCCACCCTACTCACTGTACCTTGCACATGTTTAAAATAAAAACATGAATATATGAACCTGTGTATTATTTGAATAGCTTAGTATTGAATGCACAATAATAAGGTATGTTTATACATGGCACTAGGCCCAGTTTAATATAAAACACAATTTTATACAATATACTGTATATAGTAGGGGGTCCCTGCTCCATCTCTCTATCCTTCAGGTCCTTGGCCTGAAAAACGTTGAAGACCACTGGTGTACACTATGTACTTACTTGCAGGTACTCATAATGCAAAGTCAGTGTGATCGCGCTCATGCACTCAAAATAGCAAGTATAGGTACGGAAGAGCGCAAACTGAGACACAGCAATGATGTTTCGACTAACAGGATGTAATATGTCCTCTAACGTCACTACAGCTGTGATTTATTGTAGTTGTGGTGATGACTAAACGTACCCCTTTGTAGATGTCCACCTCCAGTGTGTCGTTGTTGAGAGGGAAGAGATTGGTGTGAGGGCTGCCGGTTGCATTGCACTGACTATTCTGCAACCAGGAAACACAAACACACATTAAGCCACAACTTGAGGCTCTGGACGCTTTGTGTCAACAGTACAAATCAGGAAACAATTATTAAACAAAAAAAAAGATTCTTAATAAGTGTACACCAACCATTTCAATATTGGTTCTATTGAAGAAGGCCTGAGCAAAGACCGCTACGACAAAGACGTTGATGAGAAAGGAGATGAAGAGAGCAATAGTTGACTCGATGAAGTAGTACTTGTTGGCTTCCTTTACTTCATTCTTATTTTTGCGATCAATGTCCCGAGACTGGTAGATAAGGAAATAAACAGAATGACACTCAACTTTCATCAAACACAAAAAATGTGCATTAAGAATGTTTTAAAATGGCATTCATACTGCTGAGCTTATGGTATAATTTATACTGTGTGTCAAACACTGACAAATGTGATAAAACTTTTCTAAATTCTATAAGAAATATTCATGAGACAGCTTATTAGTTTATCAAAACTAAGTGATAAGAGTCAAATTGATTTAAAAAAAACATAATACAATAGAAATATTCGTCTGGCCAATGTAAACCCTAGAATCTAAAAATCAAATTCTTAACTGGTTTCTGGGATTGTGGCAAGTTCTAACTATGTTATAACAACTCTTCACTAACCTGTACGATTCAAGCTGTCAACTTACTTCTAACTCGACAAATTCACGTTTCTCTGGCTAAAACAAATATTCCTCTAACCTTGACCAGCGCTGAGTGGAGGTAGATGTTGTGGGGCATGATGACCGCTCCCACGATTCCCACTGCCTGCTCCAGCTGCACAGGCCCACAGTCGGCACAGTAAGGTACGAACATCCCCTTCAGCAGCTCCCCTTGGTTTGGCTTGACCATCACATACTACAGACAAAACAGTCAAACATGTCATGGTGCCATAAACGTTGTGGCAAAAACCCTATCAGCTGTCAACAAATACTTATTATTAATTAAATTGGAAATTGTAAAGGACTATTACCTCGTAACCAAAGCTCAGAGCCATTACAGTGATGAGGAAGCCAAAGAAAGCTTCAAGTTTCCTCAGGCCTGAGAGGAGATGAAAACTGTATCAACACTGGGATGCACAGCTTTCTTAAACATTGATCGACAAGTAAAAGATGGTGGATCCATACCGTATTTGTCTAGAAAGAGGAACACAAATGTGTCTGTGATGGTGATGAGGACTCCTGCCCAAAGTGGAATCCTGAAAGAGAAAGAGAGGAAATACAGTAACTCCTCACATCTCTCAAAATGTTTGCAGTCACTTTTCATGGACGATGAAAGCGGTGAAGACGGTACCTGCCCACAGACAGAAGGTTGAGAGCTATGGCACAGCCAATGACCTCCTGCATGTCTGAGCCAATAATTGCCAGCTCAACCATCAGCCACAGGATGACCCGAGGAACCTGAAACAGA
Organism: Cebidichthys violaceus; assembly: GCF_023349555.1. Lineage (NCBI taxonomy): Eukaryota > Metazoa > Chordata > Actinopteri > Perciformes > Stichaeidae > Cebidichthys > Cebidichthys violaceus. The sequence goes on from NW_027176428.1 coordinate 6,251,481, forward strand.
AAAAAAAGAAGATGCTATCAGAGAGTAGCCGACTGCATCAGCGAGCAGAGATTTACTGAATCTGATATATCCTACATTTTAGCTTCTCATTATTTGATAAAAAATGGGCCGCTCTTATTGACACTCTTATCTTTCATACATATACAGTCCCATGCATAAAGAAAGAAGAAAAGGGAAGTTGAGATGTGTGAACGCTCACTGTTGGATATTGGCGGTTGCAGACTTCAGCCAGGTGCATCCCAGTGACGACCCCGAGGCGAGCAGCTAACCTCTGCAACAGCAGCCCGATGATGGTGGCTCCAAGGAGAATCCATAGGAGCTGAAACAGAACAATAAACATTAGTACAATATGCTGCTTTCTTCCAATATGGGAGCTTTACTTCAGCAGACAAAATTAAAATAGCTGCACTGCACACATTTTGGTCTCTGTTATGCTCTAAAGCTGACATTTAAAACTGGTATTTCTTTTTAATAATACAATGAATATATTTACGGTGGAATAAGAAAAACCCATTGCACGTATGATGCTTAGAGAAATATACAGCAGCTCATTATTGTTACTGCCACAAAAGAGAACAAGCAGCATTGAGCAAGACACAGACAATGCGATTTAACCAAAGGTCTTTTTTTTTTTACCATTAAAATAAAATAATGACACTTTTAGGAAAAACTGGAGAAGATATAAATCGGTGTGAAGAGAACAACAAAAACCTGTGAAATCACTGCCTAATATGAAATAGAAAAAGCTCAAAAAGATACCAACAAAGGTGATACCATATAATGGTTTTGTTCTTAATCAACAGCCATTACCAAGCAAAGTAAACATGTTTTGTTTGGATATAGCTTTATATTTCACCTTAAAGCCAGCTTTAGCTCCGGACTGCAGGTCAGACTCGATGTTCCCTGGATCCAAATAAGCAATGCTCATCAAAAACCCTGGTCCAGTGAACGCCCAGAGTTTACGGAAACTGAACACCTGAATAGACAAACAGCATAATTCATTTGATTAATATGGAATAAAATGAAATGTGTTTTGCTTCCCAACATCTAACAAATCTAATAAACTGTAATGGGTCAAATCATTATACTAGATCATTCAAATGGATAATGACAGCTACATTTCAACTCCAGTGTTGCTGCTTACTTTCTATGAAACAGCGGCTGTGAGACAGTACCTGGCTGACATTGTCAGGAATGGCCACCTTATCTTCAAAGTATGTGGAGAAAGGTTCGTCCTGGGCCACCGGTGAGGCAGGAGGAGAGATGGAGCTGTACTGGTTTGACTGGACTCCATTCTCCTGAGGGGAGTCCTCTAACAAAAGAGGAAAAACTCAAATTAGATAGATAGATAGATAGATAGATAGATAGATAGATAGATAGATAGATAGATAGATAGATAGATAGATAGATAGACAGACAGATAGACAGACAGACAGATAGATAGACAGATACACAGATAGACAGATAGATACTTGATATTCATCCCCAGGGGGAAATTAGTTAAATTAATTAGTTGTGAGAGAAGAAGAAGAAGTTATGCTTTGCTGGAACACTAATACGTCTTTCCATCAGTTGCCAAACGCAGATACAGTCTCTCAGCAACTCAGATGCCATTAACAAAAATCTGATTAGTTATATAAATATATAATATATATAAATAAAGAATAATTTCTAGACCTCTGCTGTGCTTTAAGACTTTTGCAACAACATTTGTGTCACTTGATGCTTTTCTACAAATCCTCAATCGAACACTCACAAACTTTTCTTCTGAGCTAAACTCAAATTAACATCGTTAATATTTACTTATACACAAAGTGTAAGTTGGATCTGACAAAACAAGATTATTTTCATGTTTGAACAGAGATACAGCATATACATAAGGAATATCAACAACTCTTCCATATATAAACATAAATAAACCAACCCAGACATTTCAAGATTTATTCATGAATTTACAAAGCACAAAACAAAGCCATAGAAATTATTTACGTTGGGAAATGTTTAAACCTGTCTCTAAGACATGTCTGTACAGAAGCTTTAGTGTATACACTTAAGCCATTAGTGGCAGTTTAATGAGCAGAAGCAACCACGGTGAAAACCTCACTGCTGTTAAGCTAAAAGCAATTTAACCTCAGTTTCAAAACTGCTCCATAAGTGATTCAGTTTAAGACATGAGTGCACTCAGTCGTACACTAATAACCTGCAATTAGGTCCACTTTACTAAAAAACACGTTTTATGAGAACACAATGAAAGGAAAAGGATTACATAGAAAAGATCATCAATATATCTGATCAATTATACCAGTAAACAATGTGTACTACTCACTGAGTTTAGACTTTTCATTCCCTTCCTTCATTTCCAACTCACTGCTGGTCCCAAAGTCCACTGTTCCCTAACAGTGACTCTGCTTTTATACAACTCAGCGTTAATCAACCCTTTTTGTGTCATTAGATGTCACAACGACATTCTGACATCACATTTCTAAGAATAACCCGCAAAGATAGAGAAGCAAAAAAAACGCACACCTAGACAGACACTTTGCCAAACCGGTGCTCAGGGGGGCTGCCAATAAAACACAAGAACAAATAATATGCAGAGTTGTGCCTTTTACCCTTTAACGATTCACACAGCATCGGACAAGCAATAATAACGTTCACAAAAGAAGCAATGAGAATTAATAGCACTTAGATTCTCAAATAATTCCAGGGAATAAAGAAAATAAATCTTCATTTCTGGAAATATGTTGTCAGAGTAGGAATTTTCCAAAGTTAAATCATGGCACTGTGGTTACATTTCAGAGAAAATGTACGTTTACAATTGTTTTTCAACTGATCCGTCGGCATGCACACTGACACACTGCCAAGAGTGTTTAACGTTGGAGAACATGGCAGGTGTGTCTGTAATGTGATGATCATGTTTCTGTGATCTTAAGCAGTTACCTTCGAGGAGGTCTCCTTCTTGCTCGGCCTTCATCAGAGAAGGCTGAGGGATCCCTGGGAACTTGAGGGATGAATTTCAGCCTCCCTGGAATAAGACAACAACAGTTACATAATGTGAATTTAGCATGAAAGACGTGAATGTTGAGGGTAAAACAGTAATGATCTGGAAAGTGACGCTTTGCTTTCTGAAAGAAACAAGCATTGAGCTAAAAAAGACAATAAGCAATTTAAACACGAGTCATGACTGTGCAAGATTTTGTCGTCCTTTCCCCTAAAAACAACATTCAAATTCACGAGTCATAAAAATGACTAAGCAACATTAACAGCATGTGAAAGGTCAGTAAATTAACGAGAACCTTTAACAAGAAACCTTGAGTCTTTGGCGGCGGAGTTTCACTTCTACCACATACATCCTTCCTCTCACACTCAGCTTCAGAACAACACTAGTACTTCTTGAATTTACCACCCAAAAGATGAAATAGATTCCAGCCGGACAACAATTTTATAACACCGTGTTCTGTGAGAGAGAGAGAGCGTAGCCCCTCAGAAAGCACATGACTAAGGATCATATGAGGCAAAGGACAAGCTGCGGCTGCAGACAGAGCAGCTTTCCCAACAGTCAACCTTTCCTTCAGAAAGTCACTTCCTTTAGTGCACAACTGAACATGTGCTCTGAAGAATTGGCATTATCAAAGTGATAAGGTCCTTGGTACTTTGCTCAGTAGCAACAATTGGTTAGAATTTGAGCAATATCAGTTATGAGCGAAATGTGAGTTGTTTCTTGTATTGCAACCACAAATACTCCAAACTATTTTGTCAAAATGATCTTTTTTTTCTCCACAAGGCAGGAATATACTGATTTAAAAGAAATCTTTTCTACTAAGACTATCAAAAAAAGTTAATACATTGATCTGTATGACTCTAAAAAAACTAAAAAGTACAAATTTTCACATCTCATGAAACTTTCTGTGCTCCATCTTTAAGGTTTAGACAGAAATATTTGGGTTTCGGGTAAGTCAGAGTGTTATTTTTGTCATAGCTTAACGACTTGTGTTGGAACGCTTCTTATTTAGAGGCAGCTTGCTGAATATTAAATCTTTTACACATTTTTTTGTTCAAATTTTGGTACCTTGTTTTAAAATGTAATACTCATACTTAAATTAAGTTTAAATTTAACAGAAAACTTTAAGCATGTCAGGGAGGACCTTATGAAATTGTCTTGGGGGCCGGATAAAGCCTGTTATATATTACTTGTCCGCAGGACATTTCAGTTTTCTGCATCTCTTAAGACAGACGGCTTATTTGTCATGTGTGCTCATGTGGCTGCAGTCAGCCGTCACAGTTAGTTAGTGAACACACTAGAAAGAGTACAAAATTAGTTTTCAAATACTGCATTGTGTTCACTAATAGTAGCTCATAAAGACATGATGTGCTCATGATGTGACAATAACAAACCAGCTATCATCTTAAACTAGAACAAATTGTCCTGCAGTTTAATACCGCCGAGATTTCTACAGGCACACATGACCATGGAGGGTCCTTCTGTTTCATCAGTTTGCTGTTTTTCTCAAACTTAATCAAGTCCAAACAACTGTCCTTAATCTCCAAACAACCATGTGTCTCACATACCACCGTACACTACATTACAGTGTTTCATCCCTGTTAAACACACCCCTCTAATAACAGTTTATTCAGTCAGCCATGACACTCTGTTGTAAGTTTGCCTGATGAATGTTCCAAAAAATGTATTAAGACTACAAAGGAGATTTCCACCACCACCTCACTAGTATGAACACCAAAAGAAATGTATCAACAGAGGAACAATTATCTGGCTTTATTTATATTCCACTATTGTACTATTTAGGTAAAGTTTTCCAGCAGTTAAGAGTTTGGCAAAACTCTTTCTATATAAGATAATTGACAATATTTAATGACAGCACCAGCACCATGAAGTACAGGCATTAAAACATATTTCATCAACTGCATGATTCCTTTTGACTTTACCAAATGTTGTAAAATTGGATTGGCCAAGATGAAGTCCTAGTAAAAAAAATACTGTATTTCATCATCCATTCATATGACTTCCCCAAAAGACCTGGGCCTCATGGAACACCAAAGGGGCCTAATCTGCACTGAACAGCTTTAATAATCACTAAATCTATGACAACTCCCAAACTGGCACATCAGCTCTAATGTTACACCCCTCCAATGATGGCCCTTGCAGGCTTAAAAACTCAACACTGTAACAATAAAGTAAAAATCAAAGAAAACTGATTCTAAATGTTAACCAAGAATCATACATTACAAACTAGAATTCCTTCCTGGATTAATAATGACACATTAGTTCATGTTTTTGTCTGTGACAACTCAGTACAAATATTCCTACTTTACTATTATTACTACTATTACTATTCTCAAATGAGGATTCAGCAGCTCTAAACAAATATAAGACCATCCATGTCCAAGCCAACATGGCTCTCTTCCACACAATAAACATTCAGCTGCCACGAAGGTTTAAAGAAGAGTCATCTCTTGCTCTGTCTAACTAGGAAATCCAATATTCAAAGACTTGAAAACTTCCAAAAACTTGTCCATCAAGAACATATACACACCTCACACACACACAGTACTAACAAATTAACCATAAATCCCTACATGTGTTCACGTAGAGCCGTGAGCTTGCTGTGTTGCCTGAAGTGATTGGTTTCAAATGTACAAATGCAAATAATGAGCCATACTGATGCCTTAAATTATGTTAAAGTCAAATTCAATATGCATTTTGGGTTGCACCAATCACATTTTATGCTACAGCAACTTTCCTTTCCTGTTGACAAGTGGCATATTTTTCATGAGAGTTATTTTGTTTAAAACTGACTTTACACATAAGAGCGGCTGTGAATAGAGATGACAGTCAACCTGATCAGGCAGATTCAAGGTATGTGAGAGGTGGTTATAAACACATTGTGTAAAACACAATTATGAATGTAAACACTGTACAGTCTTTCAACATCCAGTAAATTACTGTAAAGAAAATATTATCCTAGAATTTAATTAACCTATAATGTCAGGAATACTGTAGTATAGTGTAGTTTTTAATGGTGAATCTGAACAACTGTAATGACGACGATGATGAAATCATCTTTGCTAACAGATTAAATAATGATTGATGACGTCATCGATTCAGGGTGATGCTCTGATTTCCAGCTTTGACACGTGAAACAAAAACGTTGATTTGTACTGCTCACAATGACTGGAAATCACAGAATAAGTTCAGTTTGAGGCTGGATTTGTTTTGCCTTTAAGTGCAACACACCGGTGTTATTATCAGAATGCAGTTTGACAGACGGTCAATGCTGAAATAGTGTCAATGAATTTAACACACTTGATAATGTTAGTTAGGAGCTAAATAACCACAACTGGGAACGTTTGACCTCTCGTCCTGATAGCTACATGGTGATGTGAGTTCAACTAACTCCCTTAAAAATAAACCTGCCCGCTAATCAACCCTGTAGATGAACCAGAGCAGCCTCCATCACCTTCAAACCCTTCCAAACTACCCGACGATATAAACCCGGTTGCACAAACACCTACTCAGACGATCTAACTGTTACTATGTTAGTGGGATCAAGCTAACAAGTTGCCATGGTATGTTAGCTGTCTGGTTGGATCAGCTAACCCTTATCAAAGTATTAAAACGCCCTTACCTGGGTATGCTTTATGGGAGAGTTGTATTTTAACGATTAAATCTGCTTTTTAAACTGACACCATGTGTGTAAATTTGAAGGTAGCTAAGTAGCACATTGTCAAGCTAAATCCTGGCAAAGTCGTATCTTTCCATGTCAACTGTAAGTTCGAGAAAACTCAATGCGCATGTGCACTAATACAACGGTTGTGATTGGTCAATTAGTTTTTATTTAGCGAGATTTTGCCCTACGTCTGTCCTGCCAGGCGGTGCTGACGGTTTTTTTCTCAAGTCAGTGAACAATAGAAATTGTAATATTTAAAATTAAACAGCGTAGGCCTATTTAGACAGCGGTACTTTCTACCACTGGCTCTAACCCTATGATTTATTAAATTATTGTTGCCATAACCACAACTTGTCCGTAGGAGCACGGGTCCATATTTTTATGAATAAATACAAGGCTTGTACATGTATGAGGATGACATGTTGCCTGGTTCACAATAAAGTAATATATAGATTGATTTAATAAACATATGACTAAAAAAACAACGTAAAAACATACAAATAATCAGAATAGATCATATACAAGGACACATTGTTGGCAACGTAAATGCGTCCAAATCACGTTTCTTTAACTTTCTCTCTCGCGATATTCTGCCAACTACACATCACATATCGGCAGCTAACTAAGCTAAAGCTAGGCTAACTAGCTGCTACTGAGTGACATGTAGTCAACTTTACACTCAGTTTCAATGAGGGAGCTTCCAGAGTGATTGGGACATGGAGTTAAGAAAAATCAAGGACCAGGTAGTAAATATAACTTAACGGTTGAACTCACAGTACTTTTTTTTTTAACACTGCTGGCTAGTCATGTTTGCGACATGTCGAGCAAAGTTTGCTACAAGGCTAACGTTAGTTAATGTTGAAGATTATTCGCCAGGCAAAACTAGAAGTTTCTCTTTGATGTTGAATGTTTAAATGTTGTGATTCACCTCGCGTTAGACCCGATCATTGGGGTCATTGGGCTCATTGGTACACGGAGTCCAAACCCTTCCAAACTTTTTGATCTTTACATGGATCCACATTCCTCCTCTGTATGCCTTTGATTTACGTTATATGTGAAAGACAAATGTTGCAAAGTCATTGCAACATTTTCTAAATATCCGTAAAAAGTGCAGGAGCTTTGCATGATGCAAACAAGTAACGTTCTTTAGTCAAATAAATGCCAATTCAATACAAATGCTTTAAGTTGAACGTGGCGTCTTCATCTTTACTGAAGCAGGTTGCATCATTACAATCAAGACAATACAAGCATTGACATTGAAATGTGTTACTAACTATTGTGTCACACTTTTAATGGTCAGAGCATAGTACACAGGTCAAGTGTTAGGTTTAAATGTGCAGTTGTTCTCTCTCTTTATACTTTATTCTGGTCATACCCTCTCTGGTTGCTCCTTTTAGTTAGGAACTTGCATGTCTTTCCCACATCCAGGTGGGAAACAAATCCTTAGTTTAGGTAATCAGGCCAGGATTCATTCAGTCAAAGGTAACATGATCAAACGTAGGGGAAGTTGGCATGAACAGAGGAATTTCCCTTACACTCTTTACTCATGTAACAGTTTTTCTTGGCATCTCAGCAAAGGCTTGAATGTATTTATGATCCCAGTGGGTTTCAACAAGTTTGCTGATGAAAGCTGTTCAGTTGAAACTGTTTAATTGCTGCTTCTATGGGCTTTGTTGCTGTATGCAAAACTATTGTCACAGAAAACATAATGGCCTGAATCTAATTTTGATGTAATTTTAACATTATTTTTGTTTCATTTTACCCTTTGTCTGTTTTGCATGTCGCATCTCTCTTTCAGTCTCCATTGGTCCAGGCTATATTCAGCCGGAATGCAGAAGAAGTGACATTTTTGTTGAACCATAATGAAGATGTCAATTCCCTGGTAATATTATATTAACTTTTTTTTAGATTTTTTTTTGCAAGTTCTGGTGTCAAATTTGCTTGCATTATATTAAGATATGTATTGAGCTTGTACAAATGGTTCAGCTGCATCTCTGATGTAGGCTACTCACCGTGGCTTTCTTGGTTGTCAGCACAGATTCTCTTTAATTGTAAATTCAAGCTTGTGTATGTTTTTTGGTTACTGCTAGTTAATAAAAAAAAAAATGTCAATCAAACATTCTGGGCAATAGTTGAAGAAAGATGAAAATGCACGTTAACTGCACAAACATTTGGAGTCACAATATAACAAAAAATATTGAGTGTTATGCAATGTTAAGCTGATAAATAGACAGAAATTTGTTTTCCTTTCCTCTCAGGACCAAGACCAAAGCACACCACTTCATGCTGCTGCTTATTTGGGTGATGTCCACACGATGGACTTACTTATTACTTCAGGTAGAAAACCCATTTATTCTCACTTTGAAATATGTCAGAATAAGTGAAAAGCTACATAGACATGAGTTGGGTTTTTTTTTGGGGGGGGGGGGGGGGGGGTTTCTAGTAATTATGACAATGAGTCAATCAAGTGCAGAGGAACTGAACGTTATCCAAACACTCAAAAATAAATGACTCACTCTGCTTTTGATTTCTGTCACAGGTGTGAATGTCAACGCTAAGGACCAGGGTTTGCTGACTCCTTTACATCGAGCAGCTGCCTCTCGCAATGAAGTACGCTAATATCTCAAAACACAGAGGGAGGAGGAGTTTTCTCAGGACTCAAACACCAGATTGTAACGTCTTTTGAATTTTGTGTTTTTCCTCAGAAAGCCGTGGAGCTGCTACTATTGCACAGAGCAAAGGTCAACACGCAGGACAAGTATTGGCATACACCTTTACACATGGCAGCTTCAAAGTGGGCCACAGGCTGCGCTAAAGCTCTGATACCACATGTGTGCAGTCTGGATGTTGCCGACAGGGCAGGAAGGACACCACTGCATCATGCAGCGCACAGCGGTCATGGAGAGGTAAACTGTAACGTTGATTGTATTAACCAAAGTCTTCCTCCTGATGTGAAGTAAAACATCAAAGCTATATGTTTGATGCTGAAAAGAAGATGTGCTTTAGGAAAGTGAATGATGACTGGGGGAAGCTTTCTTGTGTTTTGTCAGTTGTTGCAGCACTATGGGAAAAGACATTTGTCTTATAATATATTAACCGAGTTTCACACAATATTTGCTCCTCTGTGTAGCCAAAATATAACCAGAGCACCGTTTTTAGGAAGTGTTCAAGGATGTTACGAGACTCCATGAGAAATGACACAATATGTTGGACTGTAGTTGAGCTGATAGACACACAGGTTGACCCACTTATTATGTTTCTGCAGATGGTAAACTTGCTCCTGAGCAAAGGTGCCAATGTGAGTGCCAAAGATGAGACGGAAAGGCAGGCGATCCACTGGGCTGCATACCTTGGTGAGTGGTGTCATTCTCTTGAGAAACACAAATATGTTATTACTTTTAACCCAGAATGAAAACTTTTGGTTGAATGAAATTAAGGAAAGATGGATGTGTCGTTAAGCACACAATAATACACAATAAGAAACAAGCAAAGAGTGAGAGTAAATGAGAAGTTGTTGCCAATTATTTATAAACTATATAACATACAGTTTTATGCTTTTATGGGATAGGTTTATGAGGGATTGAACAAAAGGCATATAATGCATGTGTATATTGTGGTTGTGGGCTGAAAACAATAATATAAGTATTGAACATCACACCACGTGCAGAAATATTTTTTCAGAAAAAAACTCAAGCAAAGGGTTATTTCTCTGAGGAAAAATAATTAAATATCAACCTGTGTTAACAGGGAATGTGTCTCTTCTAATTTACACTTTGTCTGACTGAATGGCTCTGACCTCGTTGCACATTTGATTGGTCAAGCTGTAAGTTTGATTATATGGTTAAAACTTAAGTTATGATACATAATCTTTATCCCGATTTAAAAACAAAGAGACTAGGGCTGCAACTAACGATTATTTTAATTTTTGATTAATCTGTAGATTGTTTTCTTGTTTAATTGATTTAGTTATTTGGTCTATAAAATGTTGACCCGAGTTTCCCAAAGCCCAAGATGACGTCCTCAAATGTCTTGTTTTGTCCACGACTAAAGAAAGATTTTACGCCAACTGTCACAGAGGAGTAAAGAGACCAGAAATTATTCACATTTAAGAAGCTGGAATAACAGAATTTAGGCTTTTTTTTTCAAGCAAATACTCAATTAATTGAATATCAAAATAGGTGCTGATTCATTTAATAGTTGGCAACTATTTGATTAATCATCAGCATACAGATATATGACTGGCTTGGCTTATCAGCACAACTTCGGTCTATTTAAATTAGACTGGTCATTGACAAAAAAAGTCTATCTTAACAAGGTAAAAATCAGGGGAAGAGTTTATAAAAATTGTCTTGTACGCTAACTGTGCTACAGTCTGCAGACAGGAGAGATTGGTGTGATGTGCGTGCATGGCGGAGAGACTTGTAGTAAATATTAAGCTCTTCTTTCAGGACATGTGGAAATTGTGAAGCTGCTGGTGTCTCACAGTGCAGATGTGATGTGCAAAGACAAACGTGGTTACACTCCGCTCCATGCTGCAGCTGCCAGTGGACAGTTAGATGTGGTCAAATATCTATTGAGGCTGGTGGTGGAGGTAAAGTGGCTGAGTCACATCACTATAAGGAAACTCAAATCCTTATAAATTATTACAGCCGTCATGTATTGTCTGTTCTGCTGCAAATGGTTTGTAGATTATTTGTATGAAATTGTCTTTGCTTTAAAGTCAGAATCAAGATGTCAGGAAACATCCTGCTCAATTACAGAAACACAGCAGTCTGTAGTTTCATGTGGTTTGATATAAGATTAGGCCTCAAAAACATGGTATCCTGCAGAGCTCCAGCCTTGGTTTCATGTTGATCCTGGATCACTCACAGCTAAAGCTAATATAAGTTTAAAAATGTCCCTTTTGAACAAGCCACATCTTTCCAACCAGACTCATTTCGCCAGGCATCATCTGCAAAATCTCTTGACTCTTACTACTGATAATGAACTTCAGTGTATACTCAGCGATTTTGTTTTCCTCCTCCGTGTCTCAGATTGATGAACCGAACAATTTTGGGAACACAGCGCTCCACATGGCCTGTCACACGGGGCAGGATGCTGTGGCCACTGAGCTGGTGAACTGTGGCGCCAACATCAATCAGCCCAATCACCACGGCAGCATGCCGCTGCACCTGTGTGCCGCCTCCTCCAGCGGGGTGCTGTGTCTCGAGCTGCTCATCAACAACGGGGCTGACGTCAACGTGCAGGTAAACGGCTTGTTTTTATTGAGTGGATTTGAAAAGAACAATAATAATCATTATTTCATAATTCATCTTAAATGAAAAATGTGCAGATTATCATAATTTATGCAATTCTTTTAACTAAACATGTTGTTTTACTTTTTCTCTGTTTAACAGAATAAAGAAGGGAAGAGTCCTCTGCATGTTGCTGCTATGTACGGGCGCTTCACAGGCTCCCAGATTCTGATCCAAAATGGTAGCGCATTTACACCCCCCCCCAATGCATGTGCCCTCCCAGTATGTTCTGACTTAAGGTATCAGAGCATGTCCTCAATTCCCATCTTGTCTCTGTGCACAGGGGGGGAGATTGACTGTGCTGATATGTTTGGAAACACTCCTCTTCATGTCGCTGCCAGATATGGTCAGGAGTTGCTTATCAGCACTCTGCTGACAAACGGTGCTGATAAGACCAGGTAAGACCGGCCAAACCAGTCTTTTTGCAGTTACATTGCAAGAGAAAGGCATTGTTACACATGCATGCAGACTCAATTATTACACATGATCCTGTAATATTCTGCTTCCTCTTGACAAAATATTAAGACGCAAACTCACTGTCGAACACTCCAATTTTATACAGAAAGTTGTTCCCACCTCGGCACACACTAAAGTAAATAATCTTTGTTATTTATCTCTAAAGACAGGGGATTCATGGGATGCTTCCACTGCATTTGGCGGCGCTCTACGGTTTTCCAGACTGTTGTCGAAAGTTACTGTCCAATGGTGAGAATCTGTTTTGAGGCATTAAACTGTGGTCCTCAATTTATCCTCCCCCTTTTTTTTACATTTTAGTAAATGACACTACTCAAAATGTTTCGACTTAACAAACTGTTATTGTTGGTTGGGTATCGTTCAGGCCAGTTTTACATCATGCCGTCTCAGGTACCGTCAGCTGGGGATGATATAAACATTTTAGACGACCACGGAAGGACCTGTCTGCATGCAGCTGCTTCTGGAGGGTGAGCGCGCACACACACACACACACACACGCGCACACACACACACACGCGTACATACGTTTACTGCAGCATTTTTACTTTAGTGACGTCTACATACATTTGAAAAGTTTTGAGTTATTGATAAAAATCTGCATTTGTATCTTTCTCAACTCAATATTTCTTTCTTCACTTATGGTTCATTTTTGTCAATTAATACAAACGATAATCCAATTTGATATTGTAAGAAAATGCAGTAATAAATTACACACTATACTTTTTTTCCCCCCGTATTTTGAAAGTATTATATGTTCAAATGTTGTGTTTTTCTTGAAACACTGCTGACTACTTATTTCCTCTCGTGACAGAAATGTTGACTGTCTGAACTTGCTGTTGAATAGTGCCGCTGCTGAACTGGATGCTAAAGATCATTTGGGAAGGTAAGCAGTGCTGAATACCTTGAACTAAGACTTTTGACTCTGCTTTGCTGTTACCTGATGACACAGTTGTTCCCTGTTGCACCTTGCAGATCTGCTTTGCACTATGCTGCAGCTAACGGGAACAGCCAATGCTCAATCTCCCTGGTGAGAGCCGGCGCTGAGGTCAATGAGCTGGATCTGACGGGCTGCAGCCCTCTGCACTACGCTGCAGCTTCACACACCTTTTGTGGGTGAGAGAGAGCGTTTACTGTCATTTTAATGTCTTACTCATTTTACTCTGCAAGGACAACATCCTGTGAACAGTTTGTCTTGAATGAACTCGAGATTAACAAATCAGTTTTTAAAGAGTCTGTCTTTCTTTCCACTGAAGGGAAACAACCTCTGAGCCCGACCACTGTGATGAAAAGCAACAGGAAGCCTCTCTGTAAGACCCCTATCTGTATCATATCACACACATTCTCAATCATAAAGTAGATACACTTTTATCTTTACAATAGATGTGTTCTATTGTGCAAAAAGAGTGTAAAAGAGCAAAACATAGATTTTAAAAAAAACTGAGATCAGACAAAAAGAAAATCAGACCTATATTATGTTAGAAAATCAAAAGCTTGATTTTGATATAAAAACGCATTAAAATATATTTTTCTTTGCTATACTTAATATTTAAATACCAATACAAAGAAGAGCCATGTTTCATTTAACAGAATCCTTAATGCATTTCCCAAAGACATTGAGAAGTGAATGTTTATAAAACCATTTTCTTTGATCAATTCTTGTTGCTGGAAGAAGAATAAAACCCAGACAGGATTGTTAATGTTGTGCTCTGTGTGTTCAGGTGTTTAGACTTCTTGCTTGACAACGGAGCAAACCCAACTCTGAAAAACAGTAAGGGTTACAGTGCCGTCCACTATGCAGCAGCTTATGGGAACAAACAGCACCTGGAACTGGTCAGTGGTATCTTTTGATTTTTTTGTTTCTTTTAAATCAATTGCAGAGTAGGACCAGTTTAACTTGTTTGTTTTTTTCTTCTCCCACTCTTGCAGCTCCTGGAGATCTCGTTCAACTGTCTAGAAGAGGTTGAAAGTAATATTCCAGTCAGTCCTTTGCACTTAGCTGTGAGTAGCACATGATGGCAATTGTTACCCTGGAAAAGACCTGACTTTTACATGAAGACCACATGCCTTTGACTCTACTGTTATTATTCATTTTGCTTTTACAGGCGTATTATGGTCATTGTGAGGCACTGCGTTTGCTTTGTGAGACGTTAGTGAGTCTGGATGTGCGGGACATTGAGGGCAGAACTGCCCTCCACCTGGCTGCTCAGAGAGGTTTTGCCACATGTGTGGAGGTGCTGCTGAAGCATCAAGCCTCCTACACACTGAAGGAGCACAAGCACAGGTGGACGGCTCTCCATGCTGCAGGTGTGTGTGGTATTAAAGATTTTTTACGCACACTGTTATGAGAATAAACCATAATGTTTTATGGTTGAGAAGATTTTACTTTTCATTTTAAAATGTTATTACTTTTTCATCTATGTAATTATTCTCTGAACTGATATTTTTTGACATGACAATTTCCTTTTACTGTTTTCCCGCTGTACAGCTGCTGAAGGCCAAATGGACTGTCTGCTTTTATTGGTCAGCGGGGAACAAAGTGCCGACATCATCGACAGTCCAGATACACAGGGACAGTGAGTCACCTCCTATTTTATACTCTGATTTTGTTATTTTTGGTTAATTAGGTAAACACCTGACATGTGCAGCATTTACATACATTACTGTTCATTTGAGATTAAAACAATTTGTCTTTCTGACATGAAAGAATATAAAATACTGTTGAATGCTGTATAAAATGATTAATAAAATGTTTCAAAAGTAGTATAAAACAATGACTTACGGTGCTGCTTGTTACAGACAGGTGTAGGAATCAGAGAGAGAACTATAAATTACCCACTCAGCACCCAAACAAATGCTTAAAATAGATTAGATTTACCGTCCCTCTCGTTTCCACTGCCTTTATACATCTGTGGCCTTTCCCCTGTTCAGTGTACGAGCATGAACTGTTCCTGATTGGCTGGAATGGATTAGCAGACCATGAGGAGATATTCATTAAATGTAACATTAAGGGTATTGGATCTGCTGAAAGCTGCAGGCTTGTAATGCAGTCGGGTCACTCAACCCATCGAAAATCCAACCAATTTATATTTTTCTGACATGATCAGAGAATTATCTTCACAGCAGTCAATTCTTCTTCCTCTGTTTTCCTTTTGTCGAATGCAGGACGGCTGTCATGCTGGCAGCTCTGGGACGTCACACAGACTGTGTCCACATCCTGTTGGAGAAAGGAGCAAAGGCAGATGCTGCAGACAAAAAGGGCTTCACTGCATTACACAGAGCTGTAAGTGTGCTTGCTGTACTTGAGTGCGTACGTGTAACGTGTCAGGGTTTTTTTAAAGGCAATTAATAATGTTACGGAGGGATATGTCCCTTTACAGAGTCCTGGATTTTCCAGATGGTTGTTTTTTTTTTTGTCTCTTAAATCATATTTTGTGTCCTCCTGCTGCAGGCCATTTTGGGCAGTCAGGACTGTGTGTCTGCTCTGTTGGAACATGGGGCCTCTCCTCTGTGTAGAAATTCTCAGGGAAGGACCCCGCTGCACCTCGTAGCGTCCCGCGGGCACACTGAGCTACTTCGAACTTTGCTAAAGGCTGCTATGAAAGCTGACCCTCTAGACTCCATATTGGACTTCAGAGGCTACACACCCACCCACTGGGCTGCCCACCACGGTGAGACACCAGGGCAAGAATTCATGTTGAATGTGCTTAAGTAATTCTAACAAATTACTTGTTTGGTTCAGTAATGAATAGAGAAAACATGGACATGAATACAGATAGAACTTGGTGACAAAAACATATATGAATGGATATTTTTATAGCTGCACCAGCGCAGTCTCTCAATAGTTTTTATCCGTAGCATTATTTTTTGCTTTCTCTTAGATTAAAGCTACGACAAGGAACTTTCATTTGTGTTTATTTTGGTGGTGGACAAAAGGCACTGAGCTTCACTGCTGATGGTCTGTAGCTACCAGAGTCCCTTTTAGAAAACCTAATTTGACTGCCACATGGTCTGACAGTCTGCCCTGCTTAGTCCTGGTTCTTGTTCCGCCGTGACTCCCTTCCCTCCACCGGGCCCAGCAACACGGCCTGGGCCTCTGGCAGCGTGGTGTCTGTGTTTGCTCCCAGGAAGTAGGCGGTGAGCTCCAGGTCATGCCGCCGCAAACGAGCTGGTGCTGCTGGATCTGCATACGTCTCCTTAGCTGGAGCTGTTGGTGAACCATCATGCCGAAAATCGTTTCGTCTGATATTGCAGGGAATCCGACCCAATGACAGGCATTAAGAATATCCACCATCACTATATAGGAATAGCCAATCTTCCCACTGATGTAGTCCATTGCTTATGTAGGTCGTATAGTGGCATCAGTATTACATTGAGTCTGTTTCATAACCAGTTAAAAGTTCCTTGTAGTAGCTGTAAACACTTACCTGTCTTGTTACACTTACACTTGCAGATTGAGATACTGTATTACCATCATTTTTTACAAAGATTTGAATATTAATCATTTGTCCATTTGTGTCCTGTCTGTAGGCCGTGAAGAATGTTTACACATTTTACTTGAAAACAAACTTTTTAGCAACCAGGAGGGAAATCTGTTCACTGCATTGCACTGTGCTCTGTGAGTACTGTAGTAAAAGTATATACATACATATGTTTATTTTATATTAAATACAATACATGTAATGCTGTGCGTGTCCTCTGTCCTGCGCAGAGTTAATGGACATGATGTTGCTGCTGGACTTCTGGTGAAGACTGTCGGTCCAAAACGTGTTAACGTTAGCGATGCCAAAGGAAGGTGGGTTCTGCTCTGAGCTGAGCTCTACTTATCATAACAGATCTATCTTTCTATTAAGTTGCATATGTGTGTATGTATAATCATTGGTTGTATGTACGTATGCAACTTAATCTCTTATTGTCGTCCATTTGCTTTTATGCAAATAATAAGAAAAGGTAAATGATATTGTATGATATGTAAAATATTGTCACTAAAAACGTATTTAATCCAAACCTTAAGTGTACTTGGTAAAAATTGTACAAACTTGCATTCTTTTTTTTTTTATTCTGAAAGGTACAAGAAAGACCGTTCATGGCATGCAGAAATATGTCAATTAATCTTTTCATGTCTCTGTTATTTGAGTGCAGGACAGCACTGCATGCAGCTGCCTATTCAGGAAATGTTGCTGGGCTCCAGCTGGTCCTGGCCCAGGGAGCAGAAGTCAATGCTGTGGATCATTGTGGATGCTCTGCTTTGATGGTTGCTGCTGACTGTGGACAGACTATGGCTGTTGGTATGTGATTGAAATTCATGTGGTCAGTGTCTTTTAAAATGTGTCACCCTTACACCTGGAAAACCATAAAACACATCAGGACCATGTTGAGCTCAAGAAGAGGACAAAACTACATTAAGTTTTCTGCAAAAGATATTCAACAAAGTTCCTCTTTTATCCATCTTCCTTCTCTAATAATTTATTTTCAACAACTCAATCATACTTGATGAGTTGAGACTGTCTCATTTTTGGACATGCAAACTGTTGTTGTGACCCTCATAGTCATCCCTAACCTTTAATACACTGTATAATTTTACTTCCCTCTTGCACTGATTAAAAGTTGATAATGTTTGAATTCTAAAGGTACTTGTTCATTGTGAAAGGTGTTTTATTTTCTGCATTTCAGAGTTCTTGCTCCACAAAGCGAAGCCTGACCTGACCCTGGTGGATGTCAATAATAACACTGCCCTACACTTAGCCTGCAGCAAGGTCACATACACATACACAAGTGCATGTACTGTATGCATGCAGTGGCACAGTAATAACTTATGCATGTGTGTAGCAACAGTAATGTAACAACTGTCGGATAAGGTGGTAACCTTCCAAAATGTATTAAAGCCCCTGTTAAGTATGTAATCAAATGTCTTTTTAAAATATTTTATTTCATACTGCCTAATTCAACCCTTCAGTGGCTCATAACCGTAGGAAACATGCTGTTCTATAACATTTCATGGTGTACATTTTACAAAATAATGCAAATTAAAGAAAATATTGTCCAATGTGTTTCACTCTGCAGGGTCATGAGATGTGTGCTCTGTTGATCCTCGGAGAGATCAGCGACTGCTCCCTCATAAATGCGACAAACGGCGCTCTCCAAATGTGAGTCTTACAAGAGCTCGTCGTCCATGCTGTTAATCAAGAATACAAACTAATCAAAACTGAAATGTTGAAAATGCTAATAAAGCAAATCAACCAGTATGGATTGTGAAGTTTAGTATTAGGGCATATGCAATCAAAGAATATATTTTAGTGAGATTTACTGTAGAGCATTAAAATATCAGTGTTTTCTATCATAACTGTAACCTGGAAAAAGGATGAAACGGGTAAGATTTAGAAAATTAAATCATAACATTGTGAGAAAAAACTCGTAATGTAGAATGGATTTCTTTTTCATATGTTTCATTAAAAAGAAATGCATTGTGATGGTGCTAGTGAATATTTTTCCTAAGTTATGGCTGAATATCAATAGTAGGTTCTGTACCTTAAGAAGGCACCCTGATATTAATGAGAATAAACTTTTCCATGTTTACAGTATTGACTCGCCTGCCATTGGCATCAGTAACACTGCATGAGATTTTTTTAATATATGGGTTATTAAAGAGTTATCTTTCTCTCTCATGCAGGCCACTTCACATTGCAGCAAGGAAAGGCCTGGCAACTGTAGTGCAGGTGTTATTGAGCAGAGGAGCTGCAGTCATGGCTGTAGATGAGGAAGGTAAGCAGGAATAATTATATTTCTATGATACAATACCAAAGCTGTCCGTGTTTCCTGTCAAAACAAGTTCCTGAGGAGCACTGTAGGATGCTTCTTCCCTGTTGGCCCTCTGCAGGCCACACTCCGGCTCTGGCCTGTGCCCCAAACAAGAAAGTGGCAGACTGCCTGGCGCTGATCCTCTCCACCATGAAGCCTTTCCCACCCAGAGAGGCCGGCGCTGGTACGGCCTCCCACTTCAACCCCATCCTGAAGAAGTACTGCATTGCAGCCCCCTGTGGGTCCGGCGGTAACCTGTGTCACGCCTAAGTCAAGGTGCCGCGCTGTGGGCCTGCTTGGGTGTTTGACGAATGAAATTTCATCCCAGTGTAGCCCAAAGTGTCCACGCATAACCAGGCATACACGTCTTCAGGAACATGTGTGGTCATGCATAGCTTCTTCTCTTGCGTGTGGTGACATTTATACACGTGTGATATGCAGCTGCATGAACACCATGTGCTCATGCACCAGTAGCATTGATTGCTTCTTTGAGATCTAGTCTTACACACTACTAATATTAGCAGGCCTCTTAGATTATCTTCTCTGTCGTGAGTTGAGTTTAGCACACATATAGTTATTTTAATGAAGTACTAACTATTGTAAAATAATGGAAGTTTTAACATGAGCACTCTACACATGCCTCTCCACTTGAAACCTGTCCGCTGTCAGTATTGGTTTAATTTCTCATTAACCAGCAAAGCCTGAAATTATCCATGTTCGTCTTCAGCTGATGCAAGTGCAAGAATACGCGGATGATTTGAGTGTTTGTTTTACGTATGCGTGTGCCTGCAAGAGCTATTTTGCATAATAGACATTGTTTCATAATATACTTGTTTAAAAATATCTAACAGGTGCTTTAAATCTTTTATGCAATTAATAAGATTATTTTTCTATCCTGTCCAGAGTGTAGCAGACAGTTCACTGATATAAATTACCTTATTATTCAAAATATGATCATGATTTAAAATGTGTTACATTTCAGTTTAGTAAACTCAAAAGCATGTGTATAGTAGTAGTTATATAGTTTACAGAGTCTAGTATAACATTTGTGTGTTATTATGTTGAAGATCCCAAATTATTGAGAATCAACCTCAGGTCACTACGTACTGTACTGTGGGTGCAATAAAAAGTACATTTTGAGCTTCATGTACCATGACAAATATATTACAGTAGTATCATATTTCGGTTTAACGACCCAGAGAATATAACAAACAACTGAAAGGTCAAATAAATAAATTGAATATGTTTGATATGAACAGTTTCCAAGCACAGGAAAAAAACTAATCTTTCAGTCTCTGAGCGTTAAAGTCTTTAGCAAATGTATCTTTTCACTACATCTGTGACTAAAGATTTATTTCATTTTTGATTAAACGGTTGATTATACATTTTTTTATAGTAATGGCACAGAGCAAGTTTCAAGAGCCCAAGCTGACGTATTTATATTCCTTGTTTTTTTCTGATCAGCAGTCTAAAACCCAAAGATATTTAATTTTCGCAGCAAATCCGTCGTGGTTAAGAAGCTGAATCCAGAAAATATCAAATGACATTTTTGCTTGATGAATTAGTAAAATTTTATTTATTAACGGTCAAGTCATTTTCAGTTGATCAACCAGTCAATTGATTGTTTCAGCGCCAAGTTTTACTTTTGCTGTCGCTGTAATGTTGTCAGTGTGCACTGAAATGAAACGTCAGAAGCTGCTCACATCTAAAGCCACTAACGATCTCTGTGAAACACCAGAAATGGAAATAATTGTGTGTCTAGTAAATTTGTTACATAATTTATGATTAAGAGAAGAAAAATGTCAACACCCACATAATTAAGGTATTTTTTTTTTTTTTTTGTATCATTTTCACTTTATCACAATGGTACAAAGATGTCACTGCATCTGTCTCTTTAAAGATCATGTTTTTAAAAATAGAGGTTTGCATTTAATGTTTATCTTTTTACAATTTGAAAACTGTAGCCACACACAGACTTCGATATTTTCCCCTTTTTTCTAATTGATTTTATTCTTCCCGAGCAATACCTGCTGTCGTCTTAAAATGGCTTTAAACTATTTGCACTCTGACATGAAAGTTTACATTTTACTGTAAGATTTCCATCTTAGGTTTATGCAAATATATCAAATTTGAAAGTGCATTTTACAACTTTTGACTTTAGAAATAACAAACACTAGTTTGAGTGTGTCCTTACTTGTTTCATTTGGATGAAATTACTGGGAGAAAATAGTTTGATATTTCTAAAAACAAGTTTCAGTGAAATTTTTGGAAAAATGTTTGTCTTTAGGAAGTGCTCTGTTGCAGCTTTTCATGTGAACAAACTGTGTCCTTTAGTATGTTTTACTGAGATTTCAGGGTGTAACTCCCAACTTGAATTCTCTGTGATCTAGTTGTGGATGGCCTTTACATGGGAGAAAACCAATAAATCACTACAATGAAAAGGGTTTTTTTTGTAATTTATTTCTATTTCCCGTTTGAGTTACATGAGTTTTTGTACAATGTTGATCTCAAGCAACACTCTGCTAACTGACATCTGAACAAGGCTGTCCTGCAGCTGTACAAGCAAATTAGTGAATCGCTTTCAAAATGCTTGAAAAAAAAAATTGCAGCAGTTCATTTTACATAGTTGAGTTTGTCTGATTAGTGAGATGGATTTTATTTTTGCTTTCCATAAGTTGTGCTGCAGGCTAAACAGTTTTGTGACTCACACACCGGTCAATCCGTAATGGTTGACAACATCTGACAATGTATGCATTAGGTAGTGGTTTAAACTATAGTATATGTCTTATTAAATGAGCTCATTGATAATAAAGAAGAATTGGGGTTGATATCAGCCGATACTTGTGCTATCGGTGTCCGAAAAGAAAAAGTGGTATCAAACTATCCCTACTAATTATTCCTGTATATGTAGCTAGGTCCAACTTTACCTACTGTATGCGACACTGAAGGAATGCACTGAAACCAGGTGACATAAAAGTAACACAACAAACCAGCTTACAGGGCATGTAAACAAAGAAACCACTTTGATGATTGTCAAATGTATTCAACAACTGAGTTGTTGAATACATTTGTAAGGTACAAATATGAAAAACGGCAAAAGTTTATGGCTACAATTAAAATAACTAGAGGAATGTCCCCGTTTGGACACTTTATGTTTAGAGTTTTAATATTTGCTTGAATTAATATGTATTCCAACGAGAAGTTTTGGAGTAATATATCGTATTATTACAATAAATTAAACATTAGCAGAGAATGTCACACTTGATTGTTTGGGACCCCTGTTACTCCACATCATGTTAAATGTGCACCAAGAGTTAGAGGAAGTAGTAGGATACTTTATAACAGCCATGATTGGAGTATAATTTCATACAGTTGTATTCATATTGAATTCAGTCAGTAAGACAGAACCAAGCGTGATAGAATTTTTTTTTTAATTTTATTTTAATGAGGTAACGTTATTACAAATATTTTCGAGAAAGGAGAAAATATGTATTGTGTAGTTTCTGCTGGTCGCCGATAGGGGACGATAAAGATCGCTGATTACTTACAGCCTCTATAAGTCAAACCGCCTTGTCCCCTCTCGGTTGCCGTCGCCGGTTCGGGCTCCGCCAGTGGACGATAGTGGCCCGTCTAATACAAACAGCTAGCCATCTGTCTGGCTAGTGTCAAAGATGGCGAACCTGGTGCTGGAGTTTAAGGCTTCTGCCGGTGACTCCGAGCCGCAGAGTCGTCCTGTCCTGATCATCGGACAGCAGACCAACCTGCAGACAGTCGCATGGAGCCAAATCAAAGGAAAACTGCAGCCGGTCGTTAGCAAAGAGGTAACGTTTAGAAAACTGTTGTTTAGTGACAGCTAATGTTAGCGCTATGCTAACACAAGTGAGCGCATGCTAACACCACTAGCGTTAGCTACATTAATTTAACGTTAACGACACTTGAACACCATTAACGTTAGCTAGCTGGCTCACGTAAAGTAGCTCCAGCTATATAAATTGTAATATCTTAACTGGTACTTAACCAATAGCAATTGTTTAGCTTCTCACGGCGCAATGTAACGTTACTTTTTTTTTAAACATTTGGTGACTGAGGTTTGAATTATCCGTTTCCTGGCGTTAAGATAATTATTGTCAGGATTGTTTGGCTATTAGCGTAAACTGTGTGGCATCCTGTTCATGTAACTTACCCTAACTTGTTCATTAAGGTTAATCAGACTATGCCTATATACAGCTGTAAGCAGTGTGCTGTAGAGGGTCGTGCAAAGTCCTCAAGAGATGGTTGTGCAAAGATGGCAGTCAGTCTGTAACGAGAGAATTGAGTCTGTGAGGTCAAGGAAAGAGCTTCTCAATATCCTCTGACAATGATTAACCAACATCATTGTTCTTCCCATGATGGTCAAAGGTCTTTGCCATACTTAAGCCGGTAATTAAGACACTGTCTGTGAACCTTGAAAGAATCTAAGTTTTAAAACTTGTCACATTGTCCACTCGCATTCCATCAGCAAATCCACACATTTGAGATGCAAACAAATCGGTTAAAGCAGTTGAATTTTCTGTCAATTGAAACAAGTATTTCTGCTCTGCTCCATAGTGAATCTAAAATGTCAGTTTTGTTTCATGTTTTCTCAGATCTGGCAGGCCGCTCTCGGTGCTTTGAACCCAAACCCCACGGACAGCTGCCCTCTGTACCTCAACCATGCTGTGGTGGCCGCTCTTCCTTCACGGGTCAGCAGGCACAACAGCCAGTCTTCTGCCCACTTTGTGTCCCGTCTGGTCCGTTCCTGCCTTCCTGGAGGGAACAACCGCTGCATTGTGGTCAGTATTGTAACATAATAGTGAATAGATGTGGGGCGGATTTAATTTTCTATTACACCTCCTTCAGGAGCACTTCTAGCGGCAGAAGAGATGGGGATACCATCCCTTCTATGACTCCTTCTGGGAGTCCTATGGCACTTAAATCTGGGTCATCAAGTGGAAGGACGTCTTGTGTGACCAACTGGCTGATATGAGTGTTTCTTTCATCTCCAGATGGTGTGTGAGCGTTCAGAAGTGTTCGCGTCGTCCTGTGCCATAGCCAGAGCTTTCCCCATCTTCTCTCGCCGCTCTTCATCTTCTCGCAGGGTTGAGAAGAAACACGTCGCTGTGGAGATTGTGATTGTCGGGCAAGAGAGCAGTTCTCTTGGTGTCGCGGAACTTGAGGTCTGCGTTTATACATTTTTGTCTTCATTTTCCTTTTTAAAACAATTTTTCAGGGCCTTTTAAGACGCTACTTAGAAATAGCATGTTTTTAAACATCTGTGGTTCATGTTAGCTGCAGTCTGCCATAGCTGAAAGCTTTTCTTTTGTTCAGTGTCTCGCCAACGCTGCTCATGGAGTGCGGATGGCAGCTCGGATTGTGGACACGCCATGCAATGAGATGAATACAGATCACTTCCTAGCTGTAAGTGAAACTATTTCTCTTTTGTGAATGTTTTTGAATTTACTACAGTCACATGGTTCCAGTTATTTTTGCTGCAGCCCCCTGTCACAGACTATCATTGCTGTTTCAGGAGATCAAGGCTGTGGGAAGTGAACTTGGAATAACTCCAGTGATCATTCGTGGAGAGGAGCTGAAACAAAGAGGATTTGGAGGTAGTGTGTCTGTAGAAGTCTCCCTTATGTCTGAATATTTTGACAACTCGCCTTGATAATAACTGATTCCGATTTGCTGTATATCACCTTTTTTACTAAAATAAAATAAAAAATTGTTGTCAAATGCCGACTTAAAGACAAGTATGTTGCTCAAAATGTGTATTTTCCGGTGAGGTGCTTGCTACTGTGACTAGATGGCTTCAATTGTGCAACTATTAACCTAAAAAGTCAATATTTTGTACCTAAATACACAAATTTATTTATTACTTTATTCTGGCAATTTATCTTCAGCAATCAATACAAGTGTAGTGAACATAGACATTAATTATCTTTGCATAGATCCAGTCTTAAATCCTAACTCACTGTGATTTTATTACACTTTGCCTCGACATCTTAGTTAAAGACAGTGTAACTTTATCCTAGATATTAAAATTATTTGTAAAATACTTATATTAAATATTGGGAAAACCAAAGGCCTTTTTGTAGAGCAATAAGCATGTATGTCCATAAACATTCAAGAGATGACAAATCCTAACATTGATCATTGGTAGTTAGGGTTATTTATCTGTTTTTTTTTCTCTGTACTCCGTCAGGTATTTATGGAGTTGGCAAGGCGGCAGAGCATCCTCCTGCATTAGCAGTCCTGAGCCACAAACCAGAGGGTGCAACCCAAACCATTGCATGGGTGGGCAAGGGCATCGTGTACGACACTGGAGGACTCAGCATCAAGGGAAAGGTATGTTTCCTCTGGCGAAGTGATGGTAACTATTGTGCATCATTAAAAAAAAAAAAAAGGTTTTGTCATGCTAATGTCTTGGTAAAATCACTGCAGTAATTATTTATTTCAATTAAATCTGCAGATCATTCTTATGTTTTAGCTCACTGCATGCAACTAAAATAACATTTGATTTTGACTGCAGATATGTGAGAATTGCTTGTGACTAGTGTCTTAATTAAGGTTTGCAATTTAGGAGATATCAAGTAGTAAAGCACATTCATACACATTTAAATCAATTTATTGTACTTGTATGCTGCATTTTGTCTCTTTTTTAAACTGTGCTCCAAAGTTTGTTGTTGTACCTCTCAATTTGATGTTCATTGTGATTCTATATTTTTTACGGCTTAAACCACACAACATCTTCCATGTTCACCGGCAGTACCACAACATGGCCAGCTCCACAAGATGTTTTGGCCGTTCACTTTACACCTTTCAGACTGAACTCTGCAGTTGTATTGGTGATCATCGAACATGCACGTTGTGACACCCCTGATCTGTTAATCTTTAAGCCTATTCTCAGTAATCTTTTAACACGTAGTTACCATTGCATGCAGGTGTTGTGCAAATTGAAAGGTAGCGCTCACTTATTCTGCACGGACAAGGTTTACAAACCAGTAGTTTCGGAGGTTCGGTTCGGATCGTATCACAAATCTGATCAGCACAAAAGAAAAAAGGGAGCAAATCTAACTTCTTCTTTTTTTCCGCTGATATTAATTGCCGATCATTAATGATCCATTTTGGCAGATACAGATCCCTTTGATGGTTGATTATAGCAGCTGGTTTACATGCTCCAGACTTTTTTTGCCACGTCCCAAACATTTTAATCACTGAAGTCTGTGTAAACCATCAAAAATTCTAAATGTCATCCTTTTACTTTGTTAAAGTAATTTATAGTGTTTTTTTCATAAAGGTACACAATTCAAATGATAAGGAAATAGATTATATTTTCATTGATTAAAACGAATCTTGTCATGAGTAGATTTAATGATGTATTATAAGGTGATTGTGTAAACAGGTTGTAGTACCCACTCTAATATCTATTTATGTTGCTTTGAAAACGTCTCCTTCATACAACTCCATTTATATAAGTTTCTCACTAACACTACATTTTATGGGATCACATGTGAACACATCATGATAACATTATAATTTACCCTTGCCCAATACTCATTTTAACTGAACAGAACCTTCGTTTGTTGTCCATTAGCCCCTTTACCAGCTCTCCTCCTGTCATTTTCAACATGGATCTGGTTGTTTACTCGGTAACGTTACCAGAGTCCCGATCAATGCATGCTAGAGCACTGGAGTCACATCAAAGATGAAATTACCTTCCATCACATGTAAATGTGTATTTTTATTTTTTACATTTTTTTTTATCTAGACCTCAATGCCAGGGATGAAGAGAGACTGTGGTGGAGCTGCGGCCATTTTGGGAGCTTTCAGTGCTACTATTAAACAGGTGAGCCTTTTGGGTTGTCCCTCAGCAGCTTCCACCTCTGATTTTCTGCAGAAGAGAGCTGTTTTAATCAGACTCCCTCCTCCGTTTGCTCCACAGGGCTTTAAGGACAACCTCCATGCTGTGTTCTGCCTAGCAGAGAATTCAGTTGGGCCCACAGCCACACGGCCTGATGATATCCACACTCTCTACTCTGGAAAGTGAGGCTCTCTTTGATGATGATGATGATGATGATGATGATGATGATGATGATGATGATGCTGCTAAATCAACAGGAATGAATGTGGGCAGTGGTATAAAAAACATTCATCATTTGTATGTTTTGTATTCTCAAGGACTGTGGAGATCAACAACACTGATGCAGAGGGCCGGCTGGTGCTAGCTGATGGGGTGGTCTACGCCAGCAAAGACCTGTCAGCTGATATTATTCTGGACATGGCCACACTGACGGGGGCACAGGTGGGTTGACCGTGGCTAAGTGGAGAGCAGGGTCGCCTTTCAATCCAGGGGTCGGTAGTTCAAGCCCCGGCTCCTGCTAGTCTCATGTCATTGTGTCCTTGAGCAAGACACTTTGCCCCAAAATTGCTCTCGTAGCTGTGCCTACAGTGTATAGATGGATACTGAATTGTAAGTCGCTTTGGATAAAAGCATCTGCTAAATGACTGTAATGTAATGTAATATGGGTGACAGCCACTTACAGACTGTTGTAAGATATAGACTCAAAAACATTGGCAGAATTTTATTTTATTTTTTATCAACACAGCCCCTGAAGGGACCAGAACCAACTACAAATGTAGCCTTCTAACAGGTATCGTCTCTGTATCTATAAAATCTTTTTGTTCCTGTTGTCCAGGGGATCTCCACAGGGAAGTACCACGCAGCAGTGATGACCAACAATGAGCAGTGGGAGGTTGCGTGTGTGCGCGCCGGCCGCAGCAGTGGAGATCTGGCTCACCCTCTGGTCTACTGCCCTGAGCTGCACTTCAGCGAGTTCACCTCGGCCATGGCTGACATGAAGAACTCTGTGGCAGTAAGTGACAAACTACAAGTTCATCAAAACCAAATGCTTAAACGAGGCCTGCTCGATATGAGGAAAATTTGCAATTTGCGATATTGTTGAATATCACAACATGACTTGCGATAAATAAACTTGATAACATCACAATATTGTATGAAGAACACAGATATCGATGAGTTTCTGTCCTCTGTCATCCTCCCCTTTTGAATCACTGTCTGCAGGTACCACTGGTAGAGGGGTGATACATTTACAATCATTTTAAGATATGTGTGCAAACTAAGCTAGACTACGACATATAGACAGCTTTTGTTTCAACTTGTGTAGCTGAGGGTTACATTGCATCTATTCTTTATGATGGTAATACTAACATGAAGGCTCCTTTTAGTCTGCATTTAGACAGCAACAACTTTATTACTCCAACCTTGTCAACAGCACACATCACTGCTTCATTCCTTCCGTTCCACCCTTCACAATAAAAGAGGTGACTCATCAGAATAGTTTACAGTTGCTTGAAACAATTCGCTAATAGTCAA
Organism: Cebidichthys violaceus; assembly: GCF_023349555.1. NCBI lineage: Eukaryota > Metazoa > Chordata > Actinopteri > Perciformes > Stichaeidae > Cebidichthys > Cebidichthys violaceus. Next base: position 6,280,142 of record NW_027176428.1, read on the forward strand.
GCTAATGGGCTGTGCTTGTGTAAAACCACAGAGGTGGATGAGAGACTGGAAGGGGCAGATTAAAATATTTTTTTTCTTCATGTTTACATGTTTATGCTTGTTGAGAAATGCTTGACAACAGCAATAAAGGCTAGTATATAGATTACGAAGTATTTCAAGTAGAATATTTGTTTAAGGACTGATGTTATAATTTATTTTGGGGAGTTGCTGAGTTGTCATGCTTTTCTTGTTTCTGCAGGACCGGGAGAACGCCCAGAGCTCCTGTGCTGGCCTCTTTATTGGTTCCCACTTGGGCTTTGATTGGCCGGGTGTCTGGGTCCATGTTGACATCGCCTCTCCTGTTCATGCTGTGAGTAACCAGGGGTTTGGTGTTTCTGACGGATATTGTGCAATCAGTTAGCTCTCTGATTTTTATCCTCAAATCACATCATGGTCATAACTTAATATTATATACTATAAGTTGTATAGCTCATTTCATACAAGAAATGCAGCAGAAAGCTTTTACAATAAGGGAAAATAGACTTATGTTCATGGAATGAACATAAAAACATGGAAAATAAGATGAATAAATTTCATCTTATGTGCAATCTTTACCAATCGGTGGTTAGATCTGAGGATATAAGCATGTTCTTGGCGTCACTGTGAAGGTGGAGGTTAACAAACACACCACAGTCTTATTGTCACACATCTAAGGAGTATAACACACAATTTAACAATTTAACTAGTTTACAATTTAACTATTGTGACTCAGTAAGCTGAAAGAAGAGTCAGCAGAATGTGCTAGGAAGTTGTCAACAACACCGCTATGCACATCTCATCTTGGTTTGACTAAAACTCATGTAGATCATTAAAGGATAGGTCCACAGTGTTTCTAGTTGGTCTGATGAGAATAATCAGGTGCCAACATGAACACTAAAACAAGTTTTTCTTGCTCTAATTTTTCCTCCTGTTCATACTTGACGTTCAAATGATCTGTTTTTAATGTATCATGTATAAGTGATGCAGGACAAAATCCACAATGTTTGCTCTGTACAGAAAAGTATTCAAAAGTAAAGAGTGTTTGTACAGAAACCAGCTGTGCCAGTAATGAATATAGAAACCCCAACTTCCTCGTTCCTTTATGAAACTCGTCACTGCTTTTGAAGAAAGGAAAAGCAGCGAGACTGCTTTGTGACTGTTACTCATTACACCTCATGTAAACTTGTGTGCAGCTCATAAAAAAAGGCTCATCATCACTTATGCTGAAGCCCAAGTGAGTGTGTATATATAAGTATATATTTGTTATCAACAGATCATTGTTTTGTCTCAGAAATGATTGAACAACTTCCCTGTAGTAACACTTTTGAGGATTGGGTTGTAGAACAAACATTGTCTCATGTTTCAGTCACATTCGTTCTGAATGATAACTTTAAAAGATAACTCTAGGGTAAGTTTACAGTAATGATGCTTGAATCTGACCCTGTTGTTTTGTCTGTGCAGGGAGAGCGTGCCACAGGGTTTGGCGTTGCTTTGCTGATGGCCCTGTTTGGTCAGGCATCAGATGACTCCATGCTGAACCAGGTGTCTCCTCTGGGTGCAGCCATCAACATGTCTGAAGACCAGATGGAGCGTGACTGCAAGAGACGAAGACTGGTGTAGAACACACTAACGGTTTACTTCCCAACACTGACCGCTCCGCTGCCAGACTGTTGAAGAAAGTGCTCATTCAGTTAGTTTAAACATTTTAAACTGTGATCCAACTTCCTGTGTTTGATAAATCTCACTGAATAAATAAGTCAATCATCAGAGAACCAGGTGTTATGTTTTTATGAAAAACTTGTTTTCTTTTTTGGTATCCACTGCGCTTTGTATTCACACTGCGTGTAGTTTGATTGTGTGATCTCTGGACCAAACGGAAGTGCTTACTGCAGCTTTTAACAGTTTCACATTGGTGGCAGATGAGTAATTGACGTGCAAAGCCACATATGCTTTGTCAGCAATAAATACACATACAAGATGTCGACTGCAAGTTTAAGTAGTAGACAGATTCCAGCTCAAGTATGATGTTATTCCACCCTTGTGACAATCATCTTGTCCTTTTTAAATAAAGACGGTGTCATCTGACCTCTGAGGGCTGCAGAGCAGCTTTTTGGAGACATCTGCTGAGAGATGCAGTTAAAAGTTCAGGTAAAAACTATTAAGTGGACCTTAAGTTCAGACTTTTTTTTGTCCGTTTCCCAGGTCAAGAATGAACTAACTAATTCTAAGAGTTTTATTGTGGACACCTACATAATGACCATTATGGTTTGTTTTAAACTGTTTGAAATTTGTGCTATCGGGGATAAAAACATCTTTATAATGGCTTATCACACAATAACTGTTGTGAACAGTGATGTGGGCCACAGTGCAGCAACATTAACGGTACTCTTAATGTGACACTGATGGTTCACTCAAACTGCAGTGGCTTTGTAATGAATTGCAAGACAACGATACAATATGTTGCATTATATTGGATTTTATTTGTATTTTCCATTTTCATTATTCTGGTCTCCCATGTGTGGGCGGTAATGGACGTTAGAAAGAGGGGTTTGCCTTTTATTAATGAAAAAACAAAAACATGTCTTGTGGAGAAAAGAATCTTTCAAAAGTATATTTTATTTAATTGCCTTTACAAGGCAGATTGTCTTTGTGTGTCCTCTTCACTGAGGGCTTGTGACTTCACTGAAAAACATGTGATTTACTGGTCACATGACTATGTTCCCTGACTTCGCCCGTAGAAACGTCAGTGTTCAGGCTGCCTCTGCTACCAACACACACTCCTCTTCTGCTTAACGTCACTTAGTTTAGTAAAGAAAGGTTTAAAGCCTGCTCGGTGTTAAAGATGTCTCCAACGGCTTTACTGGTCCTGTTTTCGGTCGTGCTGTCCGGTGTGAGTGCCGGTGTGTTTTTCAACCAGAAGCAGCCGTGTTATGTCCGCACACCGAAACGAAACGACTTCGGACTGAAGTAAGTAAACGTGTGTTTTTAAAAGATAAGGTTATGAAGAAACAACTGGTTAGCTCCGGGAAAAAGTCTATTTTATCTTGTGAATGAGCGAGCTAACGTTAGCTGTAGATAGCCGTTAACGTCAGTTGATCAAGTAACTGGAGGTAAAGAGTTTTGGTTTAGCGTTAATTACATTGTTGTATCTGTTAAGACTTGTGGTAAAATAAAACAAACGGAACGATATAGTTACACCGTCGGGATTATCTTGTTATTACTCTATAAATCACGTTATTACTCTCTTTAAATCACGTTATTACTGTATAAATCACGGGGCTTAGTGAACTACACTTTGAGGAAAGAGGTAAATTCCCTACAGCAATCAACACTGACTCATTGTCATAAAGACTGCATTGGTAAAAATAAAAAAGATACAAAGTACAATATATCACATGTAATGTTAACTAATGGATTATGTTTTTTTTGTGCAATTGATAACCCAACATGATGTAAATGCTTCTTTAAAGCTATTCAGTCTTGTACATAAGCAGTGCGTCATATGGTGAAGAATACTAAAGTTTTCAAGATAAATATCAGGATTAGTTTTGGATTTTAATGTTTATATTTTTAATGTATAGTACAGTAACGTATATATTTAAAAATCTGTTTATGAAATATCATCTAGGGCTAAATTGATTAGTCGATGACAATGTATCTGCACCTATTTTGATAATGAAACTAAGGCAATGTCTTTTTTTAAAAGCATAAATGTTCACTTTTATTATACCTAAGATATTTTGGCATTTTTAAATCATTTAAATAAACCAGCATTTGGAGTGTTGCTGCTTCAGAACTAATGTATGTATCACTTGTCCGTCCACAGGACCACTCCTCGTCCTCATGAGTATTTAAACATTTCTGAATTGCCCAAATCCTGGGACTGGAGGAACATCAATGGCACCAACTTTGTGAGCACAACCCGCAACCAGCACATCCCCCAGTACTGTGGCTCCTGCTGGGCCCATGGCAGCACTAGTGCTATGGCAGGTAAGAATCAGCATTCCTGTTGGGGACTTATAAACATGTAATCATTGTGGTTTGGTGACAGTGTAGAACCGCAGGTCCTCACATGATTGTTCAGACAGATTTTATTTTCTAGGGTTGGAGTTCCACTTCCTCTTTGCACAGAAGTGAGAACTAACTTGTCGACGTGCCTTTATGTCTCAGCACCGGCCAAAATAAGTCATAGTATAGTATGCCAAAAAGTAGTCACTTGTAAAATATGGCATAGAAAATGTAATTAAATGTAGTATAACATATATTAGTCAGAGTATGCCATACAATGTTATGAATAAGTCATAGTATAGTGTCATAAAAAGTAAAGTGTGTAAAAAACAAAACAACTAAAGGTATAGTATTCAATAAAAATGTAAAGGAAAAGTCATCGTATAGTGACTCATAAAATAGTCATAACAAATGTCATAGAATAGTATATCATAAAAAATAATTAATTTATCATATAAATATCATTAAAAAGTCATAGTATAGTGTGTCATAAAAATGTCGTATAGAATGCCAAAAAAAGTAAAAGTATGTCATAAAAAATCATAGTTTAGTATGTCACAAGAAAGCCATGAAATAGTCTTAGTATAGTATGTCATGAAAATGTCAAATGAATAGTATGTCATTAAAGAAGTTATAGTACAGTATATTATCTAGATGTCATTAAAAATTCATAATATAAAGTGTCGTGAAAAATGTCATAGCGTTGCATTTTATTTTTTCAAAAGTCATAGACAAGTGTGTCATTAAAAAAGACAAAATGTCGTCGTATAGTATGTCATAAAAAATTGTTGTTTAGTATGTAAAATATGGTATGTCATACATTTTTTATAGTATATGTCATAAAAAAAGTCATAGTATTGAATGTCACAAAAAGCCATAAAATAGTCGTTGTATAGTACAACAAAAGATTTTATGAAAAAGTCATCCTAGTATGTAATTTAAAAGTTAGAGTAAGATACGTCATAAAGTCACAGTATAGTATATTATCTAAATGTTGAAATATCTAAATATTGTATAGTATGCCATAAGTCTTCATAAAGTATGTTGTAAAAGTATAGTATTTTATGGAAATAAATGCCGTAAAAAAAAAGTCTTCATAAAATATTTCATTAAGTCATACTATAGTGTGTCATGAAAAGTGCCATAGTATATAGTATGCCATAAAAATGTCATTGTAAAGTCTGTCAATGACATAAAAATAAATGAAGTTCTGGGTTTCCTCTCTCACCAGATCGCATCAACATTAAGAGAAATGGAGCGTGGCCATCGGCCTATCTGTCTGTCCAGAATGTGATCGACTGCGGTGATGCCGGCAGTTGTCACGGAGGAGATCACAGCGGAGTTTGGGAGTACGCCAACACACACGGGATCCCAGACGAGACCTGCAACAACTACCAGGCTAAAGACCAGAGTACGTGGACTTCAGTGCACACAGTCATGGTTACAATCACTTACCATGTCTTATTCTGTAATACGTTCTGTGTCCCTCTCTAAAGAATGCAATACTTTCAATCAATGTGGCACCTGCACCACCTTTGGAGTGTGTAACATTGTGAAGAACTACACCCTGTGGAAAGTGGGAGATTTTGGAGCTGTGAGCGGGAGGGAGAAGATGATGGCAGAGATTTATGCTAGAGGGCCAATCAGGTTTGCACCTTTTTTTGTGTAGAGCAGCAGGCAGCCACTCTGGTACTTATGTGTTAGACTGCTGTGGAACATTTGATGAATCCTATATATCCACGTCTTCATTCCACAGCAGCTCTACACTTTCTGATTTCACTAATTGTGTCACCTTCACCCAGAGGAAGTAAGTAATCTGTGATGTTTTGTTTTCTCCAGCTGTGGGATTATGGCCACAGACAAGCTGGATGCCTACACCGGAGGTGTCTACTCTGAATATCAGGAGGAGCCTTCCATCAATCACATTGTGTCAGTGGCAGGATGGGGAGTGGAGAACGGAGATGAATACTGGATTGTACGCAATTCCTGGGGAGAGCCATGGGTAAGTCTTTATCAAACAGAGAACGTAGTGATGGCTGTCAGCTTTATAGTCAAAATAAATACCATGCTTCCTGAATAATAATATTGTAATTCCCTAAGAGGTGACATCTTCAAATTCATTATTGTTCAACTAACAGTCCCAAAACCCAGAGTTATTTAATTTACGATCACATATAAAACAAAGACAACCATGCAAATTCATCTATGCATAGAGCCCACACTGCCACTAATTGCACTCCCTGAATGAATATTATCAAATTTTTTTTAAATAACAGAAAAGCAATTTCAAAGAGAAGCCACTTTAACTAGCTAGTTAATGATATGCTAACATACTCTGCTCATGTTAGCTCCCCAGGTTTTTAAACGCAGAAACGTATATCTCCTTCGTTAAAACATTAAACAGTGGTTCACTTATCCATAAAACCAGCCTGAAAACGATTGCTAGGCAGAGCCATAAAGTTGTCGGTGCTGGCAGGTAATCTGCTATGATTGGCCGGTCTGCATTCGAAGGGCGGGACATAGAGAAGGGTGAATTGAGAAGCTGGATGTAGGGAATGTTTGGCATTTTGGCTTGAAAATTGATTACAACGATTGATCGTTCATCACAGTAGTCGTTGATTCATTTCCCCTATTCCTCCAGGGTGAGAAGGGATGGCTCAGGATTGTGACCAGCGCCTACAAAGGAGGAAGTGGAAGCACATACAACCTGGCGGTGGAGGAGGACTGCATGTACGGAGACCCAGTGGTCGCCAAGGCCTACCTGTAGAGTCCAGAGGGTGTTACTGCTCACTCTTCATGTCTTCCGGTCTCAGGCAGAGAGACACTTTCTCTTTGTAAAATGTTGAAAAGGGAATACGATTTTTCTCAGAGATCTATTTTTTTACACTTGTGATTAAAAGGGTCAAATCAGACCTGCTTGAATCAATGCAAATATTCAGCTTTTTGTAGATCACATTTTTAAATGCAAACTGACCCAGCCAAAGAAGAGTTTATAATTTGTCCTACACTGCTGTGACACTGACTGTCTTCAGTGTGTGGTGTTATTGTGTTGACAGTATTGCACCACACCCTGTTAGAAAATCAACTTTAAAGTGTGCCTTACATGCACTGGCAGCCAAATATAAACTGATGTGTGAACAAAAAAAGTAAATAGCAGACATTCTGGAAAAATTGCAATCTTTGTTTTGTTGTTTTAAATTGTGCCAATAAACACAACACTTAAAAATGATGCTCCACACAAAGCCTGTCATTTGAGTATGAATCACTCCGTCTGTAGGTGAGAAACATGTACAAAGCTTCCTATGGTGACATGATTATATAGTTTACTTTTTTTAAATTCAACAAACTAGCTTTGTGCTGAGCAGAAAATCTTTCTTAGTAACGTAAATGATAAAAATCCAATAAAAAAAGCCATTTTACAATTGCACAAGTCACAAATGCAAGAAAGCACATTCAGGTTTTTATTTAAAAACCACTTGAACCAACATAAAAATATAGAAAATCAAATATACAGGTGAAAGTAAGAAAAACGTTTAGCTGCATCTTCAGAGGCTTCTCCTTCAACCGGTCCGACTACTTACTGAACTTCTGCCCGTTTGTTGCCTCAATAGAAACAATTCGTTCACTTGGTCACACTGAACAGTCCGTCCTTAGCTATGTGCTCCAACATCAAGCAGAGTGTTTGGTGATCACAGATCTTCCTCTGTTGGGTCTTCCTGGTACAATCTCCAACATTTTCACTGTCAGTTTATCATGATGAAGTTTGACTTGCAATGAGCTGAAAAAACAGAGGCTTCATTACCTACATGAACATGTCTCTAAAGGAAGTTTACAACTACAAAAACGTAACAACGGGTAACTTTTAAACATTATATAGTTCGTTTTACTGGTTCATGCATGAAAACCACTGACTTCATCACGATCCTGCACATTTTAGATATCTCTCTCCAGTATATCATGATTGTACTGACTCAAATAGAAGCACGTCACTCACCAATGAACTCTGCTACAGGGTCATGCTCTCCCTCTGTGCGGATTGTTCCTGCGATGCTGTCGTTCTCCAGGATGGGCAAGAAAAGCTGAACAAAGTCTGATGTGTAGGGAGGAGCGATCACATCCAGCACCTAAAAAAGGGAAATATTTAGGTTTAATCAGTTTGTTACAACCTACAAGTTACAAATGATTTAAAGATTGTGTTAAAGGTCTGTTTATGTCAGCAGTCTTTAAACACTGTAGTAAAACATTCCAATTTTCAATTATGATCACCTGACTAACATTAAGACAGCAATGACTCTTTTGGCCACTTGGAAGCAGCAGAAATAAGTTGAGAACACAACCTACCTACCTATTAAGTTAATATGGTATGGAGGCAACATGGTTATTCTTTTGGAGTGAATTAATGATGAATTTAACACCAGTATTTACTCTACTTTAGTTGTTTTTGTCTCTACCAACTCCTGAAGGAAATATCTGGCTCTTCAGCTGCTAAAAGCTCTGATGTCTACCAGCTAATTGCTAACTTTAAGGTGTTTTAATTTAATGTCTCAACATATTATATATTATTCATGTAAGGATGAGCAATACCCACTGAAATCAAAATCTCTTAGATTGAGGAAACTTTGTTCAAGACCATCCTAGGGCCATGAGTGTATAAAACATAGTTTGAGACTTTCAGGCACCCTGTAACTTCTGTGATGGAGGAAAATACTAAAAGTTATATACTGTACGTAAACCAGAGTTCACTTTGTTTGCCAAGTTTTATCTCTTGACCACTAATCAAGATCAGAAGAAGCAGTTACCTCAGTGACAAAATATCTAATGAGGGAGATGTCCGTGTTGAGTTTCTCCAGACACTTGCGAATGTAACCGACTACAGGCAGGACGTAGCCACGGCTCAGCAGATGAACCATCCGATCCAGCAGAGTCTTCTTCAACTCCAGCTGAGGGGGGAGAATGAGACCAACGCGCTGTCAGCGGACAGGTTGCACAGTTGCAACACACTGAAATAAGAAGTAGTAACACAAACAGACCTGCTCCATGACGTCCAGCTGAGAGTGCTCCGTCTCAAACAGCTTGATGAGCAGCTGGAGGACCTGCGGGTGCAGCAGCTGGTGACACGTACAGATCTATGCGGAGGAAGCATTCATTTTTAATTGAACTGATGTCTTAAAAGACTGGAAATGTAAAGTGTAACCTGAAATGTTGTACCTCGTCCAGCAAAGCTAAATGCACTGGAGTGTGGTCTGTCTGCAGCTGGAAGTAGCGCGGCTCAGACACCGTCCAATCCACCCATTTCAAAACCCCCATAGCGACGACTGGGAACCTGAATCCAAACAAACAAGAAGTGAGAAGGGCTGGCTTTCGAACCTCAATTAGTTTTAAATACAACTTAAATGTGTCTATACTGATGAGTGTCAAGTGCCAAAAGCTGTCACTGAGTGCATTATCTTCATTTTTCAAAAAGCTCATGTATTTCACAATTTAAATCACACATAATTCATTTTGTTATATTTAGTTATTCTACAGCTGATATACAAAATAAGTTTGTTTGCAATTTGTCTCCTTTTATTAAACAGTAACCTTGTTTAAAATGTTTATACTCATCGAAGTCAGGTATTCAAATATATACTCGTATCAGCCTTATCTGAATTTTTTGAATGATATCCAGCCACTAGCCATGAGTAACCATGTTCAATGAAAAACATCTGGGAGGGAATGTAGTGAAGATTTCTGTAATCATGGCCCAGATGTTTTTTATTGTGGAGTGTCAAGTTACATCAATCTTATATTTCCAAGTCGGATCAGCTTGTTATTCCATGAACTTCAATTTTATTATATATTTAACCCCAATTTTGACAATCCTATCCAATTGTATTAATTTATGTTTTGCCTTTTACAACCATCAACAAGGCCACCATTATGAACATGTTTCTCATCACATAGAACACCTCCCTCTCTAAAAATAACAACAAGTTGAAGGCTTATGAGGAACGAGATCTCGGTCGTCTCCTCACCGGATGCACTGGTACAAAGTGCCGAGTTCAGCCACCAGCTCGGTGGCTCCTTTGTTCTCGTTGCAGCACAGGTTGTGCACAGTCTCTATGGCCTTGGACGTCGACTTCAGCTCATCCTTATTGATGTTGACTCGCTTGTTCTGGGGTTAAAGAAAAGGGTAAAGAAGGTGAAACCAGGAGGTATAAAGAAACCAAATGAGCATGGGAATTCTGTATGGAAATAAGTAGTTTACAATACTTTATTATCTTAGCCAGTAAATCTAAATCAAATAACTGAAAACTGTCATGAGCGTTTTGTGTCTGCGGACACATCAGCTGGTCTCTATACCTTTTTCCACGTCTCAACCACACTGGCAGCGTAGGCCAAGATGTGAATGTACTTGTGTTTGTGGTCTTGATTTATCTTTGATCCCGGCTTAAACAGCGACTGCATGAACAAGTCCAGAAAGGCCGGCACTCGGATCTAAAGATGAAAAAGACACATATTTCAGCACCTTAACGGGTATGCAGTGGATACAAACGGGGTCAAAGATGCTCCGTCCTCACCAGCTCCACAGGAGGCGGGTCCATGCTGCTGAACATCTTGAACAGAACTGTGATGTCAGCCGGATTCAGGGCTCCTTTAGACAACATGGCACCCAGCGCCTGGCAGGCTCGAGGGTAGGCTGCTGCTGTGCCAAGTGCGAGCGTTATCTGACTGGCATCGTGACCTCTGTGATAGAAACCACAACCACAGAAGTGACATCATCCACAATGAATGGTTTGATTGATCTTCATGGTGAGATTCTGATAAAAAAAAAAAAGAAAAAGAAAAAAAGACAAAGTTACCTCTCATGTGCTGACTTCTGTACCTCCTGGCCGATCCTTCGAACAGCTGAGCCGCCTTGTTCCTCCTGAGAGAGGATGGACATCATCGCCTGGGCGAAGAGGTAGGTGTGCTCGCCGTGACACACCATCTTCTACAGGAGAGGAGAGGACAGAGATCGTCACATGTCGCAAACAGAAAATCACATTTACTGACCGACTTTTATGCAATGTGGTGTTAATATAACACAGCTCTGACTTCATTAAGCGAGGAGGTAAATAATCAAGAAAAATAATTATTATTTCACCTATAAAATGTCTCAAGAAAGATGAGTGTTGTTCTTACGTAACGGTCCAGAATTCAGAGATTCAGCTTTCAATGATATCAAAGAGAAAAGCCACAAATCCTATTTAAGAAGCGTGATCAGTAAATGTTTGTAATGACTTAAAAAAATCATGGAGACTAATCATTTGATCGTCTCAGCACTACAATCGTAGTCACGTTCAATGTTCATGTTCCCCAAAGTCAATTTCCACTTGTCTTATAGAAATGGTTTTATTTATTAGTGGTTATAAAATAACTATTTAAATTGTCACTTGTAATCTCTAAATTAATCTGGAGTTTCGCCCCCATCCTCTTACTCCACCCAACCAAATGCCTGTTTCCAGGATAACTGAAACGTCGCTTGCGATACAGCTCATAAACTTTGTCTTCACCCCATTTTCTCACAAGAGCCCAGTTGGTACTGCGTATGTGCAACTCTCAACGGAGAGGAGAAGGAAGCCAGAAGGCTGACTCCTCAGCTACTTCCATCATCAACTCAAGTAAAAAACGATGTGTTTACTTTTTTTTTGATTAGGCAAGGAAGTTGCTAGATTTACAAGCGCAAAGTGGCCTTTTATTTGCCCTGGACAATCCTTACTGTTAATGCCTACGATGTATTGAAAGAACTGCAAGGCTATGATGCTATGAAATATTATATAAGTGTCATCTTCATTTATTTTTCAGAGAAGCTAACAAGCTCACTGCAAATTCTGGCAGGTTCTTCTCCAGGTTTTCTTCTCCTCCATCCAGCAGTGTGGCCAAAGACGTCCTCAATACTCGGGAGAAAACCTCCAGCTGCTGACACGCTGTGGACACACTGGTGATCTCCCCCTGATACCCTGCGTCTGAAATGAGCTACACACACACACACACACACACACACACACACACACACACACACACACACACACACAGTATATGTGACGTGACCATGACCCCACACAGAGACTCTCCTATTAGATTCGATTTCATCTTTTGAGGCATTAGATCATAAAAAGTAGACAAAGCAAACAAGTGCTCACCTTTACAAAACATAAAAGAAACAAACATTTTAGTAGATTTAATTGAAGTACTACTACTACTACTACTACTACTACTACTACTACCGCACCTTTACAGTGAAGTTGAGCATCAGGCAGTCTGGGTGAGCCTCTGCCAGCTTATAGAAAAGATCTCTCCACGTAGTGTGTGCTATCATCTGCTCGAGCCAAGCAGGAGTCTGAAAACACAAGAGACAGGATTGGTTTGGTTTCACTTCTATGTAACCATGACAAATACATATTTTTGCACAAGATGTTAAGGATTTGTGATCATTTGTACTTTGTAAAAACTACAACCTAGTGTTCAGAAATCTCACCTCTCCCTCAACAGTGAAAATGGAATCAGCTTTTTGGGGGTCAAAGTGTTTTATCAGGAGACTTTTAAGGTGATTTTCTACTCGCTCTTGGACCTGAGCAGGCTCTACACCTGCAGTCAAAACACAGAAATGACAGATCAATGAGCGGTCACCAATGGGCCATGGTAACAGTCGAACCAACGTTTCCAAGCTCGGAAAACATTCCTGTAGTTCTCTACTCACCCATCTGGATGAGCCACTCTGCCAGCAGATTGACGGTCTGAGCCACAGCAGAGTAGTTTTCAGAGAGAAGCTGGATGACGTGTTCTGGAGAGCCACCCGATAGGAAATACCTGTGAGGAAAATATGGTTTCTATCATCAAATTCTCAGTAGGTCTTTAGGATTCAGTTGCTCTCACAATGGTCAAAACACTACTCATCCTGTACAGTTTTCAGTTCACTTTGCTGTCTCTTTGTCATTTAAAAATGTGTTTGTAAGAGGCAGGTGCTTACGTTTTAAGGGTGTTGAAGATAGCAGGCTCCATGATGTAATCCCTGCTGGAGAACTTCTGGAAGCAATCTTCCTGGATTTTCCCATCATTTTCCCCTTCCACATAATCCTGCACACAGGAACATTGAAACATGTGTTCATGCTTCTATAATGGCTCTTCTGTCTTTACTATATAATCTCCACACTACTGGATTTATGTGACTGAGCAATAACATATTTGAAACACACTAAATGTAGATGAAAGCTCTGTGTTACAACTCAATAATTTAGTTAAACTTTACTAAACGTATACAACAAAGATACTTTGCAGAAGTGACTATATGGGGTCCTTCTATATGTCCTTTCTGGTTGAATGCATGTGTGTTACATAAAACAAACTGTCTCATTTGGCTTCTGCAGCAGACCTTCAAAGGTTTACATGAACAACCTACCTACCATTTAATGTTACGCCATTCTTAAGGCTTAAATGGTTAAATGGTAGCGTTGTATTCAAGTGAGCTTAGTAACGGTTAACGTGCAACTTTAACTGTTTAACCATGTCCACCAGCTGTGACATTAGTTAGCCTGTGAGTTAGCTGGCTAATGGAGCCGCTAAACTGCTATTTTATCAGGGCAGATGTGTGGACACAAGTATGTCTATGTAGCATTGTCACAACAAACCAGCTGTGTGTGGCTGCCGTTAAGCTAATGCTGCTTAGCTAACTAACGTTAACTGTCCACTCCGAACAGCAACAAGTCGTCATCATCTCACCGTGGGACCTTCCCCCGTGCCTTCCCAGTCTCCACTGCCGCTGTAATATTCCTCGTCCATGGTGACGGGAGAGAAGTAGCGTTGAACTAGCTACAATAACCCAGCTGTAAGTTTTAAATCTTGATGTGACTTTGTTTTACCGCTGACCAGCTAGCTTATTTAGCTAATAACGGCTAACAACCGCTAATAACAACAGGAGGAAAATGGCGAGTCGGTGTGATAATCAGGCCACGCCCCCCCCCCCCCCCGGTTTGATAGGAATGGAGTCTTCTGCCCTGAGTTTGGCCTGTCAGGCAACTATCCGCTAACTGCATGAGTCAAACCTAACGAAACACTAACAAAACAACAATTCAACCAAACGTTATGAATTACAAATTTATCAATTCACTTCTTTTTATGTGATTAACATGAAACCTGACGGTAAAAAGTACAGGTCTAAAGACTTTTTAAAAATCCGTAAATGTAGTTGTATTCTGTTCAACTTGTTATTGTAATATATGGAATAATTAGTGTAAATATACCATCTGTTGCCATTTTATTAGGAACACCTTGCTGAAATTAAATAACGGTTTCTGTTATCTAGCACACCTCAATGGATAAAAATGGGTTGGACAAAATAACAGACACATCTGTTAGTATAACAATAAAAATCAACAGCACCACAAACTACAGCTTCCAAAATGACCCTAAAACAACACTAAACTCTAAAACAGATTAATCAAAAACTGAACATCATAACCTTCATGAAGGTAGAATTTATTGCAGGTTTGGACTGCATTAGTATTAGATTGGGATTCCTTATAAACTGGCAACTGTATAGTGAGTGTGACCACTAGAACATTTACAAATGTTACATATACTCCGTTAAATCAGTGAACTCATCAACATATCCTTTCATTCAGCTTGTTAGCCACATCCAAATAACCACAAATATGAAAATAGCAAAGAGACCCAAAGTGCAGATGAGAATCTCTTAGAATTGACTGTAAATAACCTCTTTTATTATTCCATTTTTATTCTACTGGGAAAGTATATCTATAAAATGATCTCTTAGGTTATATGGAACGCAAAAACCCTAAAATGATGCTGAGGCTGCTTAGGGTGTAGAATTAAACAATTTTGTTTTGTATGTGCAATAATCACTGACATTTAAGCTGAGCGTGAGCAAAAAGTGTGTCCATTTGTGAACCCTGGAGCAAAAAAAGAACAACCTACGCCAGGGCCCCTTTAAACATGAGTTTTATTGGTCTGATGTACGAGAAAAGCTGAGGCACTGATATTAGATATTTATAAACTGCAGTTATTAATAACAACTCTTGATTTAAAAATGTTCAAGATGGTGCAACCTGATCCATCTAATCTCCACTACATACATAGTAGTTAGCATAGCACCATAAAGTATTAATCAGGAACAATGGTTGTATTGTTTTCTATTTCATTATGAGAATGTGTTGTGGAAAATATTTTATAAAATCTTGTTTTCTTTCTTAATTGTATTTACTTACACATTAATTTTCCCATACACAATTGTTTCCTGCTTTTGTTTTGAGTTCCTAAAATTTGAAGTCAACCCACCAAAATCTACTGCAGACAACAAATGCAACATTTTACCTGTATGGCATTCAGCACTAAAGATTGACGAGTTCGGGCATATGGGAACAAACCTTTTTTTATTTTATAATGCAAACTGCAACATATGAATTATATTATTTACCCAAAGGAGCAGAAAAAGGTCATAGTTCACACAGTCTGTTAAATCTAAGTCCAACACAATATTTTCATCTAAACCATAAAGGGAAAATCCACCCTAAAACAAAATGTACATTCCTTTGATGTTGGACAGTTCATTCTTATTTTGTGAACATAATCAAGTCTCAAGCAACGCCATGACAACGCCATGTTTTTCCTCCGCAGACAGCGCAAAAGGAACCAGACTTTATATCAAAGTGAGTGATTTGTTAAGGGATATAAGGGATAAGTATTCAGGTGCTAACTTTTGCACATATTGGATCAAATAGCTCAGACATACAGTCCTTACTCCCCAGTTTCTGATTCAAATTCTGTTCACAAATTTTAATTGAATTGTGCAATATCATAGGATTCAAATGTTAATTCTTCAGGGTTTTTGCTTCAAGAAGGCATTCTATCAAAGAATTTATAAGCACAAATATAGCTCAGGTGAAAACTGAACCTCAATTAATCCGTTCAGTTATTGCTTAGATAAATAATATTTATTCTACAAGAAAAAGAAGTTTCACATTGTTCAGATGTAAAAAAAGAAAAGAAAAAGCAGTTCTAAAATGTGATGTCAAATTGACTTTTTTTTGGTTGAAAAATCCCTGAACTGTTGAAACATTTTGTAATTTTGTACATCTGCATCAAGTCTTGGAAAGTTTCAGAAAGGATTAGTTGATTGGCTGAAAAAACAGCCACGTGACGAAAACAGTGACAGAAGTCTTTTGTAACTCTGGGATAAAACAGTGAAGAGCACCATTTTCACTACGGGCAAGCCAGACGGTAAAGGGGGAAAAGCCACAGGAGCACACAGAGTTCAGGTGTGCACTTAAGTGCTGGGGGCTCGCAACAAAAAACGCAGATCCTTCAAAAAGTCGCTTTTTGGTCTTCATTCTCCTCGGTCATAGTCCGGCTGTGTGCAGCTTATGCAAATATAGTCGTCCTTCTCTGCTCGCTCAGCAGAAAGTCCTACACAGACCTGGTGGAACCATTGATTGCAGCTGCCGTCACATTGGACCCAGTTTACCTGAGAAGCAGTAAGATGTGAGAAAAAAATGTTAACAAAATAAAGATATAAATCAGTTAAAACAACAAAATGTAGTACATTAAGTAGACTGATGTAAAACAAACCTCGTCGGCCTCTGGCTCTCTGCACCATGGTGCAGCACACAGTGAGTAGTCCTCCTCTGAATCTGAAGCAGTGGGCTCAGACACTGTGTGAGTGGGAGAACACGTCCACTTGGTGTCTTCGCTCTTGTCTTCGATCTTCTCTTTGCTCTTCTTGGACTTCTTTTTGCGGCACTTCTTGGGCTTCTCGCTGTGCTGCGAGTCGGAGCTTTCCTTCCGCCGCTTGGTCCTTTTGCTCTGACCATTCGCTTCCTTTTTGAGACCGGGAACTCCATTCTGTGTTAAGGCAGAAATATTACAATAAACATATCATAATTAATGATACATCATAATAAGTGTGATTAAGAATATGATCCACAGGCAACACTCTTTGCTGTATTCCTCATTACCTTGTTGTGGTGGGGGCTCCCTCTCTGTGACTGTTGGTCCTGTTCTGTGTTGCTCCCACAGGGGGCGCTATGTGAGAGCAGGGGGGCCAGTTTGTACAGCAGGTATTTGTACAGCTGCTCAGTTTCAGGCAGAGTGACCTGCAGTAGGAATCCCTCTACCATCAGCTCCTCCAGCTCAGGGCCAAGACCTGTGACAAATATGATGAACAGCCGAGAGTTCAGAGGCGAGATACAAAAGGATAAATGCAAAGCATGCTTGGATGCAGAGTGCTTAAAGCTTTGACACTGACCCTGGAGTGGAACAGACTGGTGTTCTGTATGGAACAATGAACCGTTTATTTCCTGAGTCAGATGTGAAGATATTCCAGGTCCAACCCTCCCCTGAAACAATAAACAATAACTAAGTATGCTTGACAACAATCAAGAGACTCATCCATTCAACTGTATGTATACGGAGTTATAAAATGTGTGTTCCACTGACCATCTTTGAGACTTTCTTCAGCACTCCCTCTGTGCATGCCTGCTGAACTTTGTGCTGCCATCGCACCGTCCTTTCGATGAGGAAGCGCAGGGCGTCCCCTTCTGGCAGCCGAACACGAATCCTCTGCAGTGAAGCCAGCAGAGGCAACACCTTGTCCAGGGGGGGTTTCCTCGACCGCTGGCAAAGTGGGCAAAGCCAGGCTTGGCCGTACTCGAGGTCCGCCGTCGTCGTAATGCAACCGCAGTGGAAAACTTCTCGGCAGAGTTCGCACTGCATCATGGCACCCGAAGGGGCCTTTTGGCAAACGCAAGCACTAAGTGCACAACAGTTTTCAGCAGGAACAAGCTTGGACTCGTTTGAAGCGCGCAGAGCCAACAACATATCCATCTCCCTCTGGCGGACCTCAGCGAGAGTTACCATCTGTGAAGGAGCAAAATGTAGCTTAATAAGTAAAAATTAAAGATTGATCTCATTCTTGTCACAATCTGACACCAGATTACACTCATACCCACGATTGTAATTAGGGCTGTCAAAGTAGCATCACCACACTGTTTAAATAGTGTTCCTGATTGATAATAAATCAATCATGTTTCCTCGTTCACTTCATGAGGCATCCATCCTGCCTTTTATTGCTTCGTGGCTACCATAGTAGACCAGGGACTTTTTAACAATACAGGTATATGTATTCTTTTTTATGTAAAGTATGCTTCACAGCGTTAACAGCTGAAAGCTCCTAGAAGTCAACAGGGAACATTGCGTAATATGCCACATAGGGGCAACTTTGAATTAATCAAATTATTTAGTATTTCTTTTGACGATTATTAATTGTTCTTTTGACGATTTTTGTGTGTGTGTGTGTGTGTGTGTGTGTGTGTATTTTGAGCCCCTCTATTTAAGGTCCCTTATTATAAAAATAGTGATTTTCATGCGTTTTTTTTTTTTTTACTAAGCAAGTCTAAGTGCTATTTAAATACTGTTAGTATTAAAACACTAAATCCATTGTGAAATACATGCTGCCTGTACTCAGAAACTTTGCTTTTAAATGAGCCATCAGGATTTCTGTATAGTTGTGGTGTCACAACAATACAATATATACTGTAGACCATTTTACAGTTTCTACTGTAAATATTCTAAATGTGTCCCAGTTTATTTCTGGTTGCAGTGCATTTTAGGACAGTAGAGTTTCTTGCAAATTTAGACCAAATGTAACTGTTAAAACAAAATGAAACATGCAGTTAGTTGCAATAATGAGGAATGTTGTTAATGATCACAATTTAACCCCCCCCCTAGTTATACTGTAACTCACAGCAGAGGCAGAGTCCTTGCTCTCAGAGAGAGCTCTGTCCACGTCACACAGAGAATCCAGTTTTGTTGGAGATTTTTTACTGATTTGTGAGGCTTCTTTCGATTTTTTAGATCTTGACTTCTGAAGCCCGGTACCTACATCACATCTCGGACAAAGCACCTGAGAACATAAATTAAAAAAACACATTATTTATTGGTCCTGTGATACAGCTTTGAAATGAGCACACTTACTAACATCCGTTTACCTCAAGGAGAGAGAAAGGTGAATTTTTCAGAAGGAATGTCTTTGCTGCGCTCTCCTTCCAGGTCTGAACATCACTGACGAGGACTTCTAGTCGACTCAGCGGTTCAAGCATCACTGGGATGGACTCTGCTCTGAGGAGCAGCTCAGAGAGGCTGTCCAGCACAGGAATACGTCCCCCGAGCTGCAAACAGGCACACACCAGATTTATAATCCAAATTCAACCATTGCAGGCCAAGTGTTAAGAGCTGAGAACATAAAGCAAGGTTTAAGTATATTTTACCTGAAGTGCTTCAGCTTCAAGGAGCCATTTCTTTGCCTTGGTGACGACATCCTTCAGCTGCAGACAGTTGGGCAGATAGGCAGGGATGTTTTCCACTTCTTGTAGAGCGGCATCGAGTGTTTCCATGTTGTGATTCCTTTGAAGAGACATGAGCTTTAGTAAATACAGTTTACATGTTCAGGTTTTTTTACAATGTCTCATGTGGGAGTGTCATGTCATCTTTTATCGCTTCAGTTTTAAACCCTACCAAAATAAGACTGCATTTCTGATAGATGTATACAAACATCAAGTATCAGATCATATATGAGGTGCTTGCTATGGCAGAGTCTGGTGCTCTCCAGTGTGTGGTCTCTGTGGAGCCATCAGAGGGTTAAACACTGTCACAACACCATGATCCTCTTTATTCAACATGATCCAGCTCTGCAGACTTGGCACATTTCACTCAGCACCGTCTGAAGTTAAAGCTGATTTCACGTTTTCTCGACCGACGCCACTTTTTAAGAAAATTGTAAATTTACAAAACAAAGTATGAATTCACTGTTTAGAAATACAGACTTTACATTACTTTAATAAAGTCGTAGTATGTAAGTTCACAACTGAAACCAAACTGAGCTGTTCCTGAATTTGACTAGTGTCAGATTTCTTGCTCATTCATAGAAGAAGTGGGTAGTGTGTTTGTTCATGTGTAATGAACGGTCCATCATTTCTGTAGTTGATTACGTTTTTTGAGTACTTCATCCTTTTCTTTGTCTCCACCTAAACCACAAGCAGGGAGTGAGATAAAAGATAAAAGCTATGGACATACGAACTAAGGCCCAGTGCTGCTCAGTGTCCTCACCTGGCTTCCATAAGGCTGAGCGCTCGCTCCTCCCACTGCTCCGACACCGTCAGCAGCTCCTGCAGACGAGCCATGGCTCTTTCCACAGAGCTATGAGGGGCCAAACCCACGCCCTGGTCTATCAGCCTCCTCATGGTGTCCAGGCAGAGGCTTTCTGGCCGGCTGCTGGCTTGCTGCACAGCCTCCAGCCAGCGGGCCTGCTCCAGTCTCTCCCTCAGCAAAGGCAGCTGGGGCAGCTCCACGTCCAGGCCCAAGCTCTCGTCCAGCAGGTCCTGCAGCTCCAGCGGGCTGGGTGACTCATCAGAGAGGAGGCGCTCGCTGCGCTGCTGGAAGTCATCCACCCGGGTCAACAGGTCCTGGGGGCCACATTAAACAGACATTTAGGGATGGATATTTGACTACTGAGGCAAGACTTAAATTCTAAAATGAAGCCAAATTCACACATTATGTACAGACATTATTAGACTTCAATGGGAAAGTGTGATGACACAGAAAAGTGTTAAAGTGAAAAGCTGTAATTTGTGCCGTGTATTTCAAAGTAACCAATTCAATTTTATTGACATTTAAGATTCAGGTAAATGTTTCTAATCCAAACTCTCTAACCTTTAGTAAAGGAGCCTGTCGGATGTTGCACGGCAGGTTGTCGAACTGTCGGACAAAAGACCTCAGCTCCTCAACAGTCAACTCGTTCTGGTTTTGAGACTTTCCTCCTCCAGAACGATACCTGATATACAAAAACAAAAACAAAAAACAGCACATCTATAAATATCAAACGACAGAATTGTCTGAAACAGCTAAAATAAACCCGTGAAAATCTCTTAGTGTCGTACCTCGTCTGCCTCTTTCCATTGAGAAGCTGTTGGGCCATCGCAGCAACTTTATCAGCCTCTGAGGCGACTGTGCGTAGCTGACCCAGGAGGCTGATTTGTGGGAACGCCTTTGTTTCTGCTTGCTCCACCAGGCTGTGAAGCTCTTCCAAACCTGACCAGAAAGCAGTAAAAACTTTTAGAAAGTATGAAATATGAACAGGGAAGTAATATAATACAGTGTGGCCGGATGACAGAGTAGCAATGAGTGTATCCCTTAAAATTAGAAGGACATATTTTGGATAACTGAGTTTTGTAGTATTTTGCCCCCCCCCATTGACTAACTTCTTTTCTTGTTTCCTTTGTTCTCCAGGATGTCCTGCACACCACAGAGCCAGTCTTTATAGGACTCTGCACGCAGCTTCACTGACTCCATCATTGGATACAACTCGTCCAGTGTAAACTTGTAACTGCAAGGAAAGACAAAATGAGGCAATAATAGACAATGATAACCAATAAAGTTCCAATACAAATGTCTTCTACCCACTGCCAAACGTGAAATGGCAATTAGTAAACAAAAATTGTATATTGTAAGAGCTATCAGGATTATGATGTTTTAATTAAATCATCTAATGAGATTAATTTTTCTTGCATTACATATTCCAGTGCCACACTTTCCTGGTGTAATTTTGTCTCTTTACTCAGTGATATAAATATTAATCTCAGACAGAAACTGAAAGCAGGGCTCATTTTTGCTGACGCAACTAATAAAGTGCCCTGTGCTGCGTATTGCGCAGTTTAAAGTTACTGTTAAATGTCTTTATTTCACTTTTTATGCCAGAACATGTTGGCAAAGCTGCACATTTCTGCCAGTTTGATTCTCGTACATTTGTTCTGGGTGTCGATTTCTTTGTAAATTGTGGCCAGAAATATGAAGCCGCTGTGATTTTCAGTGAATATATTTTCATCACTTCATTCAAATTGAATACAAAAACACAACCTTCTTATAAGATATAATTTAGGAAACACCTGAGGAGTCTTTAGGATGCCCTTGAAGTAGCTTAGCTGATGCAGACAATTCATAATAGTACTCAAAACAAAACAAGTAAAATTCAGAAGTGAGCAAGTATGATCAGTTGTTGTGGTTACTGAAGACTCACTGGAGTGTAAGGTTGCTATGAGGACAGGAGCAGAGGTCCCGGGTGTGGTACAGACACACCATCTTGCCAGGACTGCAGGCACAGGTGATGCCAGACAGGTAGCAGGTGGTTCGACACTTGCAGCACTGCCGCTCCTCATCAGGGAGCACTTCATAATCCACTTGTCGAGATTGCACCACACCCTAGGGAAAAAACAACACACAAAAAAATCTGTAATTTGAGCTGCAGAGGAGACAGAGGAACTAAATGAGAGAGCTGCACAGACAAACAATAGTCTCAAAGTTTTCTCTAATGTATTCTTGATGAGGTGTGATTATGGGTGTACCTGGTTTGCTATAACTGTCCCACAGGAGCTAATACTACAAACTGAAAAATGAATGGGATTCAGAGCTATGATTCTAACAATTTGCAATTGTTCAAATGTGTTTTGCTTCCATATTTTAGACCACAGAGAAAATAAAGTAATTGTGTCCTGTTAACTCACTTTACCTCCTGGATGTCGATCATATGTGCTGAAATATTAAACCTGCATCCTGCTATCATTGAACTTTGTAAATCAACCGAACTAATAATAAAAAAAAAAACAGACACAATAGATCCTTAAGACAAGACCTCCTCACCAACTTATTCATCTTCTCTCTTAGTTGTTCTTCTTCTTGGACCATGACGGTCATCTCCTTCTGCACTCTGGACGCCAGGTTAACATCCATCGTGTCTGCTTTATAGGCCATGTTACAAACCATCTCATCGTGTGAGAAGACACAGTACCGACTCAGCTGGCGATAGTGAGCCACACATTTACGGCCGATGGGCATCTGTCAGAAAATATATAGACGGGTTTAAGTTTAGGAGCGATGGGCTAGCGGTAACTATTTAAGATGAAAAATACTGTATATATAATATCAACAACATCCTTCTGTACCTGAATATCTGATTTTTCTAATTTATAATCTGTATTAAGGGTCTATAAAATTGTTTTTAATCCCGTTTTGTAAACTATTTTTCACCACTTTTGTTTTTCACCATTTATTATAAGCATGCGTAAATATCTCTACTGGAGCAAAACATATTTACCAGAAAAATCTAATAAACAGAACTCCTACTGCATGAACAACATGACTTTACAGCAAGACAAGTATAAAATGATCTGGTTTCTGATTTCTTACCCAATCCATGGTGCAAAAGTTGACAGCTTCAGCAAAGTTGAAGCCCTGGTTGAATCCACTGTGGTAAGCTCTGGGGAAAGTGATGACAAACTCCCCGGCACATTGGTTGGTGCGATAGATCTATATAGATTCATCAATAAGAAAATTAAAATTAAGAAATGACAAGCTGTAAGTGTTTAACAGTTCATGTTTTTACAATTATCATTTGTTATAAGGATGATACCGAGACCGACCATGTTGAACCCAGCAAAGTTCTGATGTCTTGATTTATATATGGCTATCAAAAGATATTTTCCCAAAAAATGATAAGACACTGCAACATGTTGACGTTTTCTTTAGCTACTTTGATTTATATTACTGATATACTTTTTGTGCAACTGTGCTGTGTAATATTAAAAGTAAGGAACTTCATCTTCACACTTAGTGGATAAAGATCTCTTTGTTTCAGACATTGAAATGTGATGATTAATTATTGAGTGTAACATTCAGAGCAGGTTACCGGGACGCCGTTGTTCATCAGGGTGTTGGGATTCATGATGGTGACCAGCTGGTGGAGGAGGTCTTGCTGGGACTCAAACAGCTCAGGTGCCAGGTTCTTCATGACCGACTCAAGGTGCTCTGCAGCATAACCAGGAGCCCCATACCACGTCTTTGGCTCCCCCCTGCAAATATGGTCAGAACTATCAGTGAAAAACACTTCAGATAGTCAAACTTCTGCATTACAATCACTATAACAGATACACAACAGAGTTTAGAGAGTGCACTCTACCAGTGAAGATAGTTTATGGAATAGCTCCAGTGGTCCTCAATATGCCAGCAGAAGGAGGAGAAGCACATCCCCACATACAGCCAGGGTAACTTCATCCCACAGATGTCGGCTGTAATGTGAGTCAGCACAGAGGAGTCCAGCACCGGCATGTTGTTCAGGTTCCAGCCGCTGCTCAGGTAATGCTGCAGGTCAGACACAGGTCTCAATCCACTTGACTTCTTACTGAATAAAAAGACTAGTTTAGCAGTTGTTATAGTATTTCAGTGCTGTTAGTTTTTTTTTCCCCAGCAACCTTCCAGAAACCTACATTGCTTTAGGAAATACTGAAGGTTGAAAAGAAGGTTGAAAAGCCCAACATTATTTGTAGTATTTCAATGTTATTTTTCCTTTCATAATAAATGTGTATGAAGTACTGGGGGCCAGGCTGTTGTCATACACTGCTTGGTGCTATACTTAATGCACTATAATTTGTATAAACCCAAGTAATCAATTTGCATGTTTTTAGACATGGGAAAAACTAAATCAATCTTTGAAGGTTGTGGAGGTAATAACCACATTATGGGTGGTACATCTTATTTATTTTTAAGGTTTTAGAGAGACAAAGGTTTACATATCTTTTTATAATTTCCAGTAAAATCAATGAATTAAGCTAAAGACAGCTCATCATGGGGGACAATGTATTCGGACCATAGACAAATATAAAACACCATCCTCAAACCAGCAGACAGATTGTACCTTATCCTCAGGGGTGACTTCAAAATGGCTGTTACTCAAAGGGAAACCACTCCCAAACTCTTTGGAGGCGATGTCTGCTCCGTACTCCACAGTGACGTCCTCCTCAATGGTGCTGACTAGACGCCAGAACTCCTTCTCCACTAGCTCAGTGGGAACCATCTAAAGCACATAAGGAGATGACATGGTGTGATCGTGTGCCACGTTCACACTAGTCTAGAAACCAAAGCTAGTTTGATCCCAAGTTCAAACAGATTAAGAAAAGTGTTGTAGTGTTGTCACTGCACACGTGTCAGAATGTATCTGCTGGGACCAATGACAAGAACGTCATCTTTTTCAGGAATTCAGCTAGACAACAATTTACGTCTCAAACTGGCTGCTTGTTAGGGCTGTTACTTCCTGCTGCTCCCCCCTAAGCCAGACCTCTAACCTCTTCACCTCTTTCACTCTCTTTGTGCAGTAAGAGTATGTTCACAGGATGTGTCGAGTGTGAGAGGGGGACCTGCATCTGATAAGACAAAAGGGACTTTCTCTGGAAGTGTTTTATCACAGCATTCCTTTGTTACAGGCCAAGGTAATAAAACAGAGGTAACGGAGAGTTCAGGACTGTTGTCCTCAAAGATCTTCTAAAATCTGCTCAGAAAACATCTCAGAAAACATTTTTGCGATATAAATAGATGAATTTAAAATGATTGGAATATTTTATTTCCACCGAGCCAAACATGTTATGTATCATACTATAGCACAAGTCATTATAGTTTTGGGGAAAACTACTTTCAAATGTATATCTGGTTCAAGGTTTACATATCTTTATATAGTTTCCAATAAAGTTCAAGTTGAATCAATGAATTCAACTCCGTCAGCTGCTCCGGCTTGTTTCTCTCATTGGCTATCGTGGTCCTGCTCAGAAAGACGTAATCATACAGACTTTAACTCCGACACACAAACATGTTTCAAGTTAAACAGGGCTACAGTTCAGGAGTTTTAGGACTGGATCTGTAAACCCCTCACATTACTCAATAATCTAGGCAAAACATCGGTACCGACCAAGGTCCAAGGCCAGATTTCTCCCCTGATTGTCAATCAGGGATGAAACAACCCAAAACTCCTGTAGTCTGAGGCTGGCTTGAGTAGAATGGAAACCACTCGGTTATCAATGAACAAGTGATGCAACTCACATGAACTGGCATGTTGAAATAATCTGACTTGAAGGAATCGGCCATGTCTCCAAAAGACTGGAGGGTGTAGCTCCTGCTGGCCTGCTCAAACCCAAAAGCAACAGGAGGTTTGCCACATTCCTGTAAAATAAAAAGGGGATAAAAGATGAAAATAAAGTTGGGAAACACTTGAGAGTTTTATATTTGCGAATATCAGGCAGATGATTTTTCTCTTGTTCCCAATTATGAGCTTCTCTGCCAGGATTCAGCTCCCAGAGGGTTTGCTCACCTGAGCCAGGCACTTGGGACATCTCCAGTCGCCTTTGGGAACGTCGTGGAGGGGAGGGATCAGACAGAAGATGTGATAGCTGTCATCACAGCCGTCACACAACAGGAGGCGGTCCTCAGCAGTCCCTTTGCCACAAACAAGGCACATGTACTGGTCTATCTGAGGAGACAGGATCATTGTGAGCACTGCCTTTGTTCAATGATTGTTCAGCAATTTTCTCTGATAACATACAGCACAGTACAAAACTACAGCATGGATACATGTTTTTTTTTTTTTTACTGGCACAATTATAGTGATGTAAGCCAACATTGCAATACATAATAATATACTTACTTTACTCGAGGGAGGTCTCTTATCTAATAGAGTTTCTTCTTTATAATCCATTGGATCCTCATGTTTAATGGGCTCCCGTTTCACCTCAGTGATGGCCATTCTCACTGAAAGACACAGAGGAAGGCTCAATGAAAGCTGGTCACATCTGACACAATCCCTGTTTTCCTCTCTAAACCAAGCAGCACTGCTTGCTTTGTTCTTACCAGGTTCTTGTTTGCCAACATACGTTCCCATCCTTCTCCTGAGATTGGGACGATTCTCGCAAACTTCCCCTGGTTCGGTTTTAAAACTGCCTCTCTATTGAAGTCACAGTGAGAGTCAGTGAGAAACAGAGAGAACAGGCCCTCAATAAGATATGAGGATTACTCTTTTAAAATGAGACAATTGGTGTAAAAACATGTAGCTTCACTATCAAAGTGAAATACAGCCACCAGTTACACACACAGTTACACACACAGTTACACACACACAGTTACACACACACAGTTACACACACACACACACACACACACACACACACACACACACACACACACACACACACACACACACACACACACACACACACACACACACACACACACACACACACACACACACACACACTGGTTGTAATTTATCCTGTGTGTGGATTGCATATGAATCTGAACTTTTACTTAAACATCCAGATTTATGAACACACATTAGCATATCATACACATAATGAATGACACAGGTGAACATTTCAGCCAGTGAGAGAGAGCGAGCGAGAGACAGAGAGAGAGACAGAGACAGAGACAGACATTGGACTGACTTCAGATCTCATGCGTTTTGCACGGCGAGCAATGCTGCAGGTCTCCTGAGGCTGGACAGACTGCCGCTGCGGCAGGTCGTGAGGGGTGTACTCCTTATCTTTAGTGTCATTGGTCAAGGTGGCTCTCTGCAAAGACAAGTAGAGTGTAGAATGTGGAAAAAAAAAAGACACTTAACTACCCTGATTAAAAACAACAAAACCTACAAAGCCTCTTTTTTTCACCTGCATTTAAGCCAAATGAACAAAATCAGACATTCTCCAACTATATAATAACATATCAATACAATCTCATCCTACCAGTCCCTTCATTATGCCTCTTTAAAGACACCAAACACAAGACAAGCTCTTATAAAAGTATGGAGCTACAGACAAGTCTTAGTGTTTCTCAAAAAATCAGTGTGTTCCTTACATTTACAAATGCTCCCAGTGATTTGTGCTCGTCAGTTCTAGTTTTACGACACTGGCAGCATTAGTGAATCCAATTCCAGTACACATTGCATTACAAGAAAATCACTGATCTTTCAGGGGTGTGGTGCAGAAATACACTAAGAGCTTTTCTGTGGCAAAACATTTGAATAATTACCTGCTTAATCCAAATTATAATGTCGTCAACTATAATAATAATAATAATACTGTATTCTGGTAGAGCGAGAGCTCTAGTCACTACGTATGGTTTATAATAATAACAGTGTAGGCTGAGGGGGGAAAAAAAAAAAAAAAAAAGGCACATAAATTGACTATGAATTCTTCCGATGAACATCTACTCAATTTCAAACAATTAGTTTAACAATTGTAGCTACTGCTGCTCTACTGGTAAAAGAAAACATAAGCGACGTACAGGCCGATTGCCTCCAGTCTGGAACAGGTTGTATGGGTAGAGGATTCTCTCATAGTGGGCCCGCAGATGAGAGCCGATAGCCTTGCCTGGAGCAAAGCCCATCTTGACGGATATCTTAGTCCAACGCCGCTCTCTGCAGACGGCATCAAAGCCTCCCTCTTCATTTACCAGCTTGGAAAGAAAGAAATTATGCATTTAGTCTGTATGTTATCTTTAATAACATGTATTTGTCCCAATTTTAACAGCAGCAAGGATTTGCACACACTTTATTAAGCTGGTAAAGATCCAAAATCTTTCTTTCCACATGAGGGATTTTCAGAGTGCATCCTTGAAACTCCCAGAATTTTGCTATTTGATCCAGGAAGTTCAACTTGACTCTGGTCTGAGCCTAAAAGCACAGAGAAACAAAAGTTAATGTGTGTATTTAACATTTCATGGTTTATAAATAATCAATAGACAGGATTTTATATATACCAAATACACCATTTACACGTATTGCATTTTATGTGCCTTAAACATACAAAACATATTGAATGTACCTCTAACTCATTAAGTCTTTGTATCCTTGGTGTGAACTTCAGTCTGTCCACATCACAGGCAAATGGAGGCTGCCATTCCTGAGAGAATAAAAACAAAAAACATTTTATGAAGCAAAATTACACCAATTCTGTGATGGTTACACTGAAACAAAAGTCTTTGAATCAAAATGTTGTTTGTCAGTAAAAGTACAGCATGCTCAACAAGGCCGAAAGTGAATGAGTGGTTTAAGTCAAACCCCTCAAAACAAGCCGGCTTACTGTAGATTTGAGTTTTTCTGAGAAAAAAAAAAGAAAAAATCCCATGAAAAAACCCAAAATGTGTTTCAGGCTCCCTCAGCCTGTCTGTGGCTCGCTGCTGCAACTGAAGACTTAAATCTTTAAAAACAGATCAGGAATATATAATTTTATTAAAACTTTTTTTTAATTCTTTTTTTAACATTGCTCAAACAAAATAGATTTAGTTGTGGATTATTTTCAGCCAAATATTTGGTGCACTAATGAGTTTGACTTACTCAAGCTCGTGTGCACAGCTGCAGGACTGTACTGTTGGATTGCCCTGAACTTTTTTCCTTAAACAAGTAAACTATTCAGAGAACCAGACTTTTATTTTTTTAATACAGGTTGGAGTATAATTTCACTGAGTTCTTGACCAAAATAAAAAGCCTGCCTGTAGTCAATACAGAGTAAAAATCTAACACTAATCCTGACTACACACCCAGTATGCACATCCAAGAGACTGCTATTATTCTAGTAAACCAACAGACGGTCATTAAAAGGCAGACATACAGGAAGTGAGAGCGTGTCTGTGCAAACATGCATCTCATAATGGTTGATTTTTTGTTTGTTTTGCATGGACAAAACTATGTAGGAAACAAGATTTCTGTGATTTCAGGTCAGCAGCATTGCATTATTAGGGGTGATGTAAAACTAACAATTAAAATAAAAATAAAAAAATGTCTTCAAATGTTTATCAAACAACATAATTATCCCACAAAGAAATACACAACAATTTCATCTTGCTGCCAGTCGTTATGTTTAACTACATCAATGTAACAACACAACACTAAACACTGACATGTCTGGTATTAATGCACTTGCACACCTACTCACACTAGACCACACCACTTCCTGTGAGACTAGAGAACATGGTGTCAGTGGTGGCTCAACAGTCAGCAAAATAATCTCAGTTTTACATCGTTAAATCCAAAAAGTATTCATAAAGCACATTAGAGCAAAGTGCTGTACAATGAAAATACAGCAAAAACCAACAACAACAACACAATAAAAACACAAAAGACATGATTAAAAGACAATAATATAGAATGGTAACTCTCAAAGTGAGTTAAAAGCCAGTGAATGAAAATTGTTTAAAGACAGGATGTGTGATAACACACTCCTGCTGATTTGTCATCAGTGACAATATAAATGAGAGACAAGCAACTTGTGAAATTGTTTCCTTGAGTGTGATGGAAAACATGCTATGCTGGCCGATATGAAGTTGATATGCTGTCATATGATAGACGGATTGTTACTTTAGCCGTTATTAGTATTGACAAAACCCTAAAACATGTAAAGTTCAAATTATAGTTTATTTCTTTAAAGATTTCCAACATCACAGAGTCATTTTTGAGACTGTGGAACAGACAGAATCGCTAGAGATACGTTTCAGGTTTCAGATTTGCCCTTCAAATAGTATGTCAGAAATGTCCTCAGACAAGCTGACTGCTGTGTTAAAATGAACACCCAAATCTATAAACTCTAAATAAATCCATAAACTTAAAATGTGTAAAGCCACACCTGCTCAGCAACAGCACTGAATGGATGTTACGTTGTCCTAATGGCTCAACTCTGTGTTTGGGCTTTCAGGAAAACCAGGCCACATACCAATCTAAATTAGATTAACTGAATGGGCTTGTAGCAGCTTTGTTGGCAAAGTAAAGATGTATTTTCTAATTAGATAACTAGTCTAAAGCAATAACTAGCTAGCACCTACATCTACATTTTGGATTTTAATATTTGGATTTGAAACATTTGCTTTAAATTTGTATTAGATTTTTTCATATTGAAGTATTTTCCCATTCACTCCTAGTACAGAGTAATTTGTGGAGAATGAGATACATCAACTTGTTAACATGTGTTTAAGAAGCAAATGAAAACATCAACTTTTGCTTTAAAGTTCACATCTTAGAACCAAACTCCAGCTGACACTACATTATTGAATTGAAAAGTGAATGTGCCAAATTGGCACACGAGATGTGGTGAAGAACAGATCATGTGACCTGCTTCGGCCGAGCCTGGAAACTAAGCTACAGCTCTGGATCCAATTCAAATATCACAATGTTTCTTAATGGGTACAGAAGCACATAGTTCACTTCTAAAGTCAGCATTTTCATTATAACTGACCACCGATTAGCACTATGAAATATTAAAATGTTGTTCACAAGATTGACTGGGTCTAGAAAGGCTTTTTATATCTTACTAGGAGAGAAATACTGGTCAGAGTAGAGACAACAACAACCTTATCTGTAGACAAAGCTGGTTTACAACCACAAATGTCCTGGCACAAAAGAAAAACAATCGCTTTTAAACATATGGAACTGCACAGGGCTTTTATTTATTTTACCATCCTCACACACACAAGTCTGACCACACCAGTTCAGAGTAAAAAAAGTGTAATTTTGGTGTGAACATGACGAGCCTTTCGCCACGCACAAAATGACAAATACGAGTGGTGTGAAGCTAACCACAAACTGCCTAGAGATGCCTATACATTTGCATATGTGCCACTAACATCTACAGTAAAAATAAGACTTGAGCAAAACCGTGGAGGAAATACTGACCACTACCTTGTGATTTGCAAGTGCCTTCATCATTTCAAATGTTTATTGTGAAATTTTTTTAGCACCCAGAAATCACTCATCAAAACAGATTGTGGTGCAATGACTTCTTCCCTTCTAAAAAAAACCAAACAAAAAAACAACCAACATCTTTTAGTTTATTTTAAAGAAAAATTGAACAAAGAAAAGGAGATCTCAGGCCAGATCACATCTAAAAAAGCATGTAACATGTACACTGTATGAATCTCTGCCATACAAGTCTCCAGGTTGCCCTCATACAAACATAAAAATGAAGTACTTCAATGTTGCTTTAGTAGCAATCAACCCTTATGAGCTCAGATTCGAAGGATTTAAGATTGTTGTTATTAGTTTGTTTGGCCCACAAACCACCCTGGAGCCACATGTTGGTCTAAATATATCCAGTAGAAATATTGGTGCATGACACAGGGCTTCAGACAATAGTGCACAGTGTGGGACAAATGGTGGGGTTTGACTTATAAATACTAGGATAACCAACAGTTCCTCGGTCCATCTGGTGTAAAGGTATAGACCTCGACTGTCAGCTTCTAATCTATGCTCAAAGCCTTTGCCACTGCCTTCTTTTGTGTACATGAGCTGTGCACTTTAAAAAAAGGTTTCTTTTGGAAGAGCAAACACCAAGCAGTCCCCCACCCACCCTTTTTTTGGTTATATTGCAGCACTACCCGTCCTGTTTGGCCCGTGAATAGGCTTACACACACTTCCTTATTTCAACTGGGAGTCTATGGTATGGCAAACAGATTACATAAAACAATTTGCATCCTTGACCTCCATGTTTTTAAAGTGATACATTGGTAACTGCAAAAACCATGTCATCAATTCAAGGTAATATTATCATTACTACAACAACATGGGAGAATCACCCATTATAATTATTATTCCATAGAATCAGCCCTCCATCTAATTGGCGTGGAAGCTTGGACACACCCTTGAATAAATATCTTTCCTCTCCCATCCCAACAGAATTAAACTCATTGTGAGATTTTAAAAAGTCTAACGTTATAACAAACGTTACTTCATCTACTTTCTGTCCTGATATTATGTGACTGTTTGGAGGTGTGGATTATAGCAAAATCATCTTCAATAAGACAAAATAAATAAAGCCCGTCAGTTTCATAATAACGATATAACGTTATTCTGCAAGTTAGCTAAAACAAAAAAAGATTGTCAACAATCTGAAATAGTTTTTAAACAAATGAAAGCTATGATTTAAACTTAAAGAAACGCAATGTCCGTTGAGCCGTTAAACAGTCTCTTCTCTCCATAAACAGTTGGTCACCGAGCACGTACGTAACGTTAGAAACGTTGACGTTACATGTCACAACTGCAGCTTTAAACGGGCCCGATTAACGTTAGCCGTTGGTTACCTCATACTGGCTAAATCCTTCAAATCCCGTTGGGAAAGTTACGCTATACATCCAACTAACTGTTTAATAGGCAACGGCTCAAATTATTAGTTTAAATCTCGGTGAGCTAATTTCCGTGCGACCAGTCCAGGAAGCGTTTTATACGTAAACACTTCCCTTTATATTTTAATAAAGGCAAACTTCAACGGTTGAATTATTTATTTTTAGAAAGCCTGCTCTTAAAGATGACGGTTGTAATAAATACACGTCTGGCTGTTCGGAGGTTTAAAAACTTGATCTAAGACACCGATGTAATCATGTGATAGAGCTCCACTTCGTTGTTGCAAACACAACACAGTCCAGGCTCCGGCTAGCTGACGATTCAACTCGGGGAGAGCCGCAATCCGCCATGTTGAAACCTGTCTAAAAACACAACTTTGCCTGCTAAATTAACAACAGCAGCTGAGGCCACCACACCAAGCCAAAAAAAAGAAGCCCCGAATAACTATCAGAATGAAGAAATACTCACCGGCGGAGGTCGGATCTTGCAGATGCCAGTTTTCTCTGCAATGGGTCGTATTTTGTTGATGTACGCAAAAGGGTCGGCGAATTCCTCCCAGCTGGGCTCAAAAACAGGGCACTCCGGAGGAGGAATGAACTCATTCAGCTGTGGTTGAGTCATCGTTGCATCTTCGTTATGACTCCAGCTGAAATGTTGTTGTTGGTTTTTTAAAGAGCTTCCTCACGCCGAATATGCTCGCAATGGATTCTCGTCTTTCAGTTCATGTCCACTCTCCACTCATTGAACTCAAAGACGAATTATCTAGTTGGAGACGCGAAGTGACAGCAAGAGACTGTGTACCTCCGCTTCGAAATGTAGACACACTCACAAACCTATACTCATTTTACAACCAGTTTGTGATTGTGCACGCAAACACACAATTTATCATTTAATTCCACATGCCAATACTGATTGTGTGTATAGTTGATTTTACTACATCGATACAGCTCATTTGTATCTGTTTGAAGGAGTTAAAAGCCTGTTGGACACTGTTCGAGTAGAGTTAACGCCTTATACGTTATTTCAATTTACTTTAATACCTTCCTAAACACACTATCGTAGAGTTTGCTCTCGTGCTGTTAACACTTCGTGGGCACAATTCTCTTAAATTAAGGATTATAGAGTTTATTGGTTCCGTGTTTTCCTATCAGATGATTGCCCCCCTGTTGGATGAGTTTGATTCATGCACCCGTTGTGCCCGCGGGTGTACTGTGTTGAGTAGGTTGACAAATGAAGGTATTGGTTTGTTTCGGCTTCTCCTAACCCCGCCCGGCTTACCCGGAATAATAGACGTATCAGATGGTACGTTGGGTTTTCTAATCGAACACACCCACTAGATCGTTGCGCGCTGACCGGCACTTCGTTTTTAAATGGTCTAGAGGAGCTCGTTGATTGGTAGAATCTACGGTCATATGTTGATAGTTCAGCTGTTTATGTTTTAATAACAAACATTTTAAATACCGGTAAGTCGTTTATTCATTACTGACTCCTGAACGCCTCAATCATAAAGTAAAGCCTTTATAATATAGTAAAATATTACAGTTTGAAAACGTGCCACAGTTCTATTGTTTAATTATGCATTTACAGTGTTTGCCATGTGCACGAAACCACTCGCTAAATAATACCAACATACAGAAAAAACTAAACTTTATCGACACATTCTGGAGGGGGTAACCATTTTACTGGAAAATGCTTTCATTAGGGTCCGTGTTTGATCAATTTAAATATACAGATTTGTATAGCATATGGTACTGTTGTTCTTTGTTCACACATAAGCTGTTGTACATTGTATTACATTATTCACTGTCTGTTCGTTGACATTGGTTGTTAAAGTCATCTAAAGCTGTCTATGTAGTGAGGTCATCTATTTTGAATAACTTTGTCATATTTATGTTGTTTGTCAATATTACATTATCAATCACACAATCTTAAACACATTTGTTTTAGGAGCAACGGCTGTACCATCTGCTGATAACAGAAACCTACCACATCTGTTTCACTGTATAGGAGAGTGATTTGAATGTCTCTGTTCTCCGTTTCGCTGGAGCTTCCCCTTGGTGGATTGTAGACATTAGCAGGTAGCCTTCACATGGCAGGTGTCTTTAAAAGTCATCTGTTCATATTTAAAGGTGCTCAAGATCACTCTCACTAGCAAAAACATTGAATCACCATCATCATCTGTTTGGTCTTGAGTTTTATGTATATAGTAATTTTGCATACAAGGCTACAGCCAGAACCTGTTCATGTAAAATTATGCACTTTTTTTCCAACCACGCCCATCTTTATATTATTCTGAAGATAATACGCTACATCCATAATATATGTTTTGTGTTTGATAATACACCAAGGGAAGCAACCAGCTCCACCACCGTCACTCACAGTGTTGTCTGCTGACTACCACCAAGGCCTCTGGTTTGGTGGGGTTCAGCTGGCAGGGTGGGGGTAGAGCCTTTAGTTGATAGGTGCACAGCACACACACAAAGCAACAATGACTATGGTCATGTGAGAGATAACAAAATCACAGTATCTAGTGGCAAAGAGTATAAATGAGATTCACCCATGCTGTAAACTTTTTTCATAATGAGTATTTCTTCAGTGAGTATTATGTGCAGGTATCGGTGAGGTCTGTGGATTAGCCAGAGTAAAATAAATGTTACAACCTAAAACTAAAACAAGGGCCACAACAATTGATTGAATGATTGGGACTTGCCTCGTTGGGTACTTGAGAATTGTGAGACCGTGCACGTGCTTTAATATTAATTTTATAAGAAGTGACAGACAGGTTCTTGCAACCATTTCAGCAAAAAGACATAGAGCAAGCTGAATGTCAGACTATGGTGCTCATTGAAAATAACACTCAATAAACAAGGGGACCTGATTTTTCTCAACAGTGAGTAACTGGTTTGGGGCTGAAACAAATTGTCTCCAGTATTTAATAATCCATCAAAAATGTTTAGTGAATTCACCCAATTTATAAAAGAAAAATAGTGAAAAATGTCCATCACAAGTTCACAGAGACGCACATTTCATCTTCAAACTGCATTTGTTTGACCACAAGTATAAAACCAAAAAGTATCCAATTAGCAATGATACAAATTAGTTAGTTTTTAGTACTCAACTATTTTAATGAGTTAAAGGAGCAGTAATCTCTTAATCTGACTGAAAGTGATTTTTTTCCCGTGGGTTAAAAGACACTGAGATGAGGGAGTTTACATCACATTATCCAGGATGGTATTCAACATCAGCTTCCAAAAAAACATCTTTATTAGAACAGCATGATCCTACTGTTGTTAGTGTGATGGAGAATGAGAGTGACACAGTCCTTTTATCATAAACAACGTACACATACCAGTATATGTAAGTGTTTGTATGATGGATTAGGTAGAAATCAACGCTGGGAGTAAATCCATGAAAAGATGCATAGCCTGACAACATATTTTTTTAAGTTCATGTGGGCTCACATATGCATTTAGATTATGCATGATTCACCCTTTCCACAGCGACATAGAAACTTTTCTTGTCATCTAAACAGTGCCAGCCAATTGGTCCAATCTCACAATCTGCACAGATGAGATACTTTATTCTCCCCACGTCCTTAGTGAAGCCCACATTCTCAAAAGTGTACATGTCGTCCACAAACCAGTGGGCGGTCAGAGTGTCCCCGTCCACTGAGCCCTCTGTGGTGCTGAGGCCGCTCTTTTTCCGCATGGACGGTAGGAACAGCTGGTGGGTGAAAACATAGCCTCAGATGACATGAAAACATTTATGAAAGAACTCAAAATCACGTAGGACTTAGTATAATCATGAACAGGTTGCCATGTATTCATATCTTTCATTGTATATAGTTACACCAAGCTGGATCAAAGAGATAGAAAAATCTGACTTCCCCACTCTGGTCCCCAGAAACCACCACTGGCTGCCTGTTGCTTGTCAAGATCTAAATGACCTCAATATTTATTGTGCTTTCAGTGTATGAACCCTGGTGATGTCTCAGATCACAAGGCACCGATCCCCTTCATATTCAATAATTAGACAGTCCGCCTGCTGATCTTAGACTATGATATTTACTGATGCTATCAAGACCTTTTTATTTGGTTTAGCATTCTCCTAAAGCAATGTATGTATGTACAGTCAGGTCCATAAGATTTGGACTGTGACACAATTTTTCTAATTTTGTTTATTTATACAACTCCAATGGATTTGAAACTAATCAGTCAATATGTGGTTGAGGTGAAGACTTTCAGCTTTAATTCAATGTCTAAAACAAAAAAATCACAATGACCGTTTAGGAATTACAGCCACTTTTATACAGCCACCCACATTTTCAGAGGCTCAAAAGTAATTGGACAATTGTCTGACGAACGGTTTCATAGCCAGATGTGGCCTATTCTGTCACTATTTCATGACAAATGATGTCAACAATAGGATTCCAAATGTTATATTTGCAGTTGGTAGTTGGTCTTTGGAGGTCTCAGCATGCGGACCAAAAAGGTGTCAATGCAAGTGAAGGAGGCCATTATTAGGTTAAACAAATTGGTGTACCGTGGTGAAGAAAAACCCTTCATAACATCTACTGAAGTCAAGAACACTCTGGAGGAGGTAGGCGTTAAAACTCTACAATCAAGAGACGCCTTCATGAATGTAAATACAGAAGGTTTACAACAAGGTGCAAACCACTGGTAACACTGAAGAACAGGAAGGCCTCATTAGACTTTGCCAGAAAACATCTGAAAAAGCCTGACCAGTTTCGGAAAAAGATTCTTTGGACAGATGAAACCAAGATGAACTTGTACCAGAATGATGGGAAGAGAAAAGTGTGGAGAAGGAAGGGAACGGCTCATGATCCAAAGCATACCACATCATCTGTTTAACATGATGGGGGCAGTGCTTTGGATGGGCATGTATGGCTGCCACTGGAACTGGGTCACTGGTGTTCATTGATGATGTCACAGCTGATAGAAGTAGCAGGATGAGTTCTGAGGTGTTAAGGGTTAAACTATCTGTTCAGATTAAGCCAAATGCTACAAAACTGATTGGATGGCGCCTCACAGTGCAGATGGATAACGACCTAAAACATGCTGTAAAAACAACCCAAGAGCTTCTTATGGCAAAGGAATGGAATATTCTTTAATGGCCAAGTCAGTCACCTGATCTCAACCAAAATGAGCTGGCTTTTCACTTACTGAAGATAAAACTGAAGCAGAAAGACCCACAAACAGGCAGCAGCTGAAGGAGGCTGCAGTAAAAGGTCTGGCAAAGCATCTCAAGGGAGGAAACTCACTGTTTTTGGTGATGTTTATGGAGCCAGACTTCAGGCAATCATTTGTCCAATTACTTTTGAGCCTCTGAAAGTGGGGATGACTGTGTAGAAATGGCTGTAATTCCTAAACGGCCATTGTGATTTTTTTTTGTATCCATTGAATTAAAGCTGAAAGTCTACAATTCAACCACATATTGACTGATTAGTTTCAAATCCATTGGAGTTGTGTAAATAAGCAAAATTAGAAAAATTGTGTCACAGTCCAAATACTTATGGACCTGACTGTATATGCATGTATGTATTCATGTGTGTATATATACACACACACACACACATACATATATATATGTGTGTGTATCAGTTTCTGCTTGTTTCATTTACTGTTAAAACAAGTTGTCAGATCATTTACTAATATTTTTTAGATATATATTTTGCTGCTGTAACAAACAAATTTCCCCTTGCAGGATGAATAAAGTATCCATCTACTGTATGTAAAAGTAATGCATTTATAATGTTACTTAAATAAAATTATTAATAATAACTAATATTATTAGCAAAATCTACTTAAAAAATCTCAATGCATTAACATTGCATCGATTAGTGTTAAACTATAAAATATAATTGTACTATTTTTAATGCTGATGCATTAATATTTAAGTGATATTTTTCTCCTGTAGTTGCTCGGGGTGAAGTTATTTACTACCTTATATACGGTTGGGTAGTTTAATCTATAACAATGCATAATATTGTAGAAATGTATCATATGCATTGAATGTAAAATCTTTGTTTGCAAATGAATGACTACATCTAGTGGAGTACAACTAGAATAGTTCGCTATGAACCGTATTGGAACACTTGTAAAGTAGCATAAAATGTAAATACTCGAGTTGTGTACCTAAAATTTGCACTTAACGTCATTATTTGAGTAAATGTATATATGTGTATACTGGTTTTATTAACATGTAATAAAACCAGTATACACTGGATGAAATGGTGCCATACAAAAACCATTAATTTATATTAACCGCAGACAGGCAGATTCAATATTCGCTTTATGTCAGACATCATACCTCTTTTTCTGCAAACACAGCCATCCCCGGGCAGAGCACTTTGGATCCGCAGCGTTGACACACGACCGTTTTGATATTCTTGCCGTCTTCAGAAACCAGGTCGGACCGGTCCGTGCCGTCTTTGGACTGTTGGTTACTGGCCATAGTACGGTATCTTCAAACGGCCCAACCGCACTGAACCAAGAGACAGTAATGAACTGTGAGGGCTAACTGGCTTCTGTTAAATTAAGAGTGCTATGATAACGAATAGAACGATGGGTCGCACACTGAGAGAGGTCCGGTGTTACAAATATCCGGAACCTTCGTAGTCCGGAAGTCCGTGACAAATAAAATCAATGTTTACATGTTTCATTTATGTCCACAAAACATAAATATGGCAATCTTCATGCTGAACCACGGTCTGATATATTTATCTTTAAGGGTAGTTAGTTAAAAAAAACCTACAATACTCACCGACAGTAAACCCCACCCCTTGCATTTATGCTAACATCTGTGCTAACAATGAATTCAACAGACTAAGTAACAGACATCTATATGAACAGTAAACATCCATACAAATACAATACACACTATTGAATAAAGTCAAATAACATGTACCTAAATATTTAAGAAAAGACAATCCTGAATACGACAATAAAAATACAAAACAGACAGGCTAGCAAAAGGCTAGGCTAGCATACTAGTTGGTCTTGAAGTCTATCAGCCACTAAATGCTTCCGTTCAGAAACACATGGATGTGCTTTGGTTCCGAATAAACATCCGCTTTAGGTAAGAAGTTCTGCTAGTTCTGTTGACTAGAGTGTAACAACGTTTGTAAATAAATGTACTGTAGAAAATGACGATTGTATGGTTACTTTTAATTGTTTGTTTATGGTGTCCATAATTGTGACTATGCTACTCAAAATAGCAACTGAGTTTTGCAATACATTAAGTATTTTTGACAATAACACAGAAGATATCTCCAAAATATTTATTTTTAGTACTGTTTGTGAGGATGAAATTCAGATATGCAACGATGGCAGTAATACTCAGATGTTCTACTTGATACTTAGATGTTATACCTTAATATAAAATACCCCACAAGTAAAGGTCATTAATATTAAAAAACAATTCCCTTAGTAAAACCACACAAGTATTACCAGCAAAGTGTACTTAAAGAGTACAAAAAGTAAAAGTACCTAGTAATGAGAATGGTCCTTGTCATTACATTATTGATTTTTAATTTCTGGTGAACTTTTCTGTAAGCACAAGCACCATTTTGATGTAACTATAACTGTCAAATTAATGAAACTGAGTAAAATGTACAATATCAATATCCCTCTATATATAGTGAAGTAGAAGTATAAAAAAAAGCATAAAATGGGTGCCCCATACAAACTGCAGAAATGTGTTCTCTTGGATGCCCCTGTGGTAGATAAAACATGAAGTGCCCTCTAGGTTCACCTCAAATTTGAGAAACATGATGCAATGCCACATATGCTGCCCTACAATCTAGAAAACCTTTGCGTGCTGGTGCCCTTTAAAAAAAAAAAAAAAAATCTATTTCGGCCCTGCTCGTCAGACACCACTGGGCCTTGTGCAGTACACAGTCACTAAGCGAGGCTGTTTAAACTAGTGATGTATATTTTGTGAAAATGGATTTGAGGCCAACAAATTTCACGTAAGGGTCGTGATGACGTCACTGGTGATCGCCTCACAAAATAATCTATCAGACAATGTTTTCATTGATTGAAAACAGTGAAAAAAATCAATAGACTATGCAATTAGTTTATTAGTTAGTTTAAGAGTTAGTGTATAATCCAAATATACTTTTTATTTTTTATAATTCACTGTTGTATAAAGCCCTACAATCTACAAAGGACACAGTAATGAAAACATAAAAACATTTCTTATTTTAAAATAATAAATATGTTAAAAGATTGTGAAGCCTTGAAGGAGAAATGCTTTCTAATTATGTCTGATTTATAGTCCCGATAGTCTGACATTTTAATGCAAATTAATTATGGATACATTTATTTCAGCAAAAGAACATGTGAGGGAGCATTTTCTAGTGACATTATTACAGCTGTGGTGTCACACCACACATCTTTCTGCCACAGTTCCTGATCTCCAGCCAGCAGCTAATCCCAGGAGATTAAGGGAAACAAGGAAGATCCTGTTGTGTCGCCTCGATGTATGTGCTCAAAACATGGTAACTGTTGATCTTTACAATTAATTAAAAATTGTTTTCAAGATAGAACACCATTATTAAATACTATTATGTAAACACAATTTTGTAGGGCGATGGAACGCGTGATAAACTGCAGGTTTAATCCTTACTGCCGATGTCATAGGCCTACATTGTAAACGATTGACAATTAGACACCACGTTTGTACATGTGGAAAAAAATTTATTCCAATAATTTTCCAAGATTACCATTAATAAATATTTATGTTTACATTTCAGTGAAATGTATGATTTATCACTTTCTACACAGGACATTACACAAAGTCGAGAATACACATTGTTTTAGTCGTTGTAATAAAGCTCGAATAAGTTGATCTAGAAAAAGGAGTCTTAAACAGCAGTTGATACAACCTATCCATGGAGTTTTACGTTCAATAAGGATTTGATTGTATATATGGCAAGGAAAACAAGAAAAATCAACATCTGGAAATCCTTGAAGCTCCCTTGACTGTTAAGATAGGCCGTTTTATTTAAAAACATTTCCATTGGCCTAAGGCACAGGAATACTAAAAGTTTATATCAATCATACATAACACATTTTAAATCCCATACAGTGATTTAACATTTTGAATTTAATAGTATACACTAAAGGTGCATTTGATATTTACACCTCTCATTGCATCTGAAATCAAGAACAAAAGAAAATTCTCTAGCTGACAAAAACACGATTTGACCTATCCAGATCTGTACATTGTGCAACGCCCAGAAACTATTACTCTGGAAATTAATTGACGATGTGTTGTCTGACTGAAGCAGTACAGCAGGGGAGCTCTTTTAACTTCTACATTTTCTATGCCATTTGAAAATCATTTGTCAATTCAAAACAATGCATCCAAATGCAGAGGAACTTAATTTCAGAATTCAGTTCAAAGAAACTGAGAATATCAGTTTGTTGAAGTATACAGTCCCTTCATTTTTGATCATTTTGTAAAGAATCCTGATGAGTATTGCACCTTGTTTTACCACATCTATAGATCACATTCATAAGATGTAAGCACTATGTTCCTTTCATTAAATTTCATTTCATTCTAATGTGATTTTAGATTGAATAACTGGGCCTTAAGAGTACGGTTCATGTTTTATTGCAGAGCGGGCACGGGTGGGTTCGTAGTGGTCATCCAGGTTTTAACACACAGCCGCACAATCAGCGTCAGCACAGTTAGAAAACATCTGGTGTTTGTGCAGGCCCTCAACCACCTAAATGGTCCTGGACTGCTCTACACCTCACGCCTGGTGGACAGTACATTCATCCTCTAACCTGCATGGAGACTGGGAGGCAGGATAGGAATGGTTTACAGTATGTGCCCTCTGCTACAGCACAAAAAATACTCTCTGTGCCCTTGGTGCAATGGTAACAGACTACAAGGAGGTTGGGGGTACTAGTGAGCTTCTAAGAAGTGACCATCAGTTACAGGAATATATACGATTTTGGTTAAAATCCCATTTTGACCTTACTTGAAAATGTAGACTTCAAGTTTAATAAGTATTGTAGAAGTAGTGCCTGTTGAAGATTCCCTCCGTAGTTCAATGGCTAGTTAATGCTACTTTATTGGAGCATAAGAGAGCCAAACAGAAAGACCACCAAAACCCAAACAAGATGTTAGCAAATCAGAAGTACAGAAGGAGCAATAAGTGACTATATTGAATTCCAGCAGCATTTTAAGTGATTGATTGAGTGTGTGTGTGTGTGTGTGTGTGTGTGTGTGTGTGTGTGTGTGTGTGTGTGTGTGTGTGTGTGTGTGTGTGTGTGTGTGACTATAAAGAAAAGTATGAGTAAGTCACAGTCAGGCCTCTCAGAGTAGAGTGTCATCTGTGCACCCCCCCTCGAGGCCGTAGCGGAACTCCTGCAGGTTGGAAACCCCGTAGAAATGGACGAATGCTGCTGCCACAACCAGAACATGAAAAATCTGATGAGAGTGGAACTATAGAGCAGAGAAAGAGATGTTTATGTATTAGTTTCATTTATTATCATTTGCCTGTTTGATCAAACAAAAACTAAAAAAATACATCCATTGTCTACAGCTGTGTCTGAAACTGCTCCTTTGTTTATCAGAAATATTCACATTTGTTATCTGAGAGGCAAAAGGTGAAGCACTGCAATGTGTTCGTCACACAAAGATGTCTATAAGCATGGCAGATTTTCCCCTCTATTAAGCCGATTGAAGTTTAATATAATTATTCGTCAATTTTGTTATTTTGAGGGGGGGAAACTAAACTGTTTACGCTACTAATCACATGGCTTTCCTAAGTTCTGTTATGTAATGTAACACATCAAATACTAACCCAGATGTCACACTTTCCAGGAAAATAGCGTTCAGGGATCCTGGCTGCATACAGACCAGCCCCAGTGATATACATGGCACCCATCAGGTAGAACCAACCCATCTGGCCGACTGTGGTGGCCTTAACAAAGCCCTCCTCGATGGTGAAGTGCATGGTGGGGACAATGCCGCTGAGTCCAAGACCCATGAACACACCTAAGAGAAGCATGGACCTTTGTTACTTTCATCCACAATACAATTATAACCCCAAATCAAACATTAAAGAGAAAACACTTTCAAAAAAGTGCATATTATCCTCGACTGGTTAGCACCTGCTCGTGTAGGTCTGTGGCGAGGTGTAGAGAACCGGTCCCACTGTGCAACTATGATTGCTGCAATGCCGAGGACACAAACAATGGTGAGGTAGATAAGTCGAGGCTGAGGAG
This sequence comes from Cebidichthys violaceus, assembly GCF_023349555.1. Lineage (NCBI taxonomy): Eukaryota > Metazoa > Chordata > Actinopteri > Perciformes > Stichaeidae > Cebidichthys > Cebidichthys violaceus. The sequence continues at coordinate 6,324,437 of NW_027176428.1, forward strand.
AACAATAGAAGGAGTAGTAGAGCCAGGGCACGAAGGAACCCATGATCAGGAGGGCAATTCCCGAGTAGTCAAGCCTGAAGAGAGGGGGTGACAAAGAGACAGCATCTGGGTGTTTGGCCGGAAAATCAGCTTGTTGCAAAGAAAGCTGATGTTTTCTCACGTTTCTTAACACACGTGTATTTCTCAAAATGGCCAACAACTATGCTGTAGATTTTTGATTATTGGCCTTTTCACAGGAACATCAATACTTAGGGTAATAGCTGGTACATTTCTAAGTCTATCCCAATGTAGCATACAGTTTGATAATTCAGCCTAAATTAACCTGATGCCACAGCAGTCTGCAAGCGTGAATGCACTCATCTAGCAGCTTTAACCACAGATCAGTATGAAGCCATTTTGCCCTTATTAATGACTGTGGGTGTATCCCTCATTAACTGCATGAAGAAACATATGCATCCCTGAAATTAAGAACCAGTATATTCCAGAGCAGTGAGTCTAACATAGTAAAATATTTTGACAGCAACAAATGATTCCTTTAAGACATACGAGGCCAGTACGTGAGAAGCAGTGTTTGATGGTGTGAGGCCTTACTTGGAGAAGGTGCGAGACACTTTCTCAGAGTGGCAGTAGACTGTATGAAAAAGCCAGGAGAAGCTGAGGCAGAGCACAGCTCCCAGGAAGAACATCCCAAACACCACTTTCTCTTGCAGCGGGGCCATAAAATACATGTTGGGCCGCAGCATGGTTAACGTGCCCAGACAGATGAATAAGATCAGCCCTGAGGGGAAAGATAGGCCAGTTTTACTGATAGTTGACAAGAGAAGAGACCAGAGCGGTCCAGAGTTATCCAGTTCTGTTAATTAATAAACTAACATGTCTGGTTGTAAACAAGATTATAATCTGCTGCTTTGGGATGTTATGCAAGGCATTTTATTCTCACCTAACAGGTGAGTCCAGATGTTTCCTGTCTCAGTGTGAATTCTGAAGATGCTCCCAAAACAGGCCCTGAAGGAGGGCATAGGGGGCCGATGTCCATGCAGAAGGTAGTCGTTGTCCTTTAGCCACTCTGGCAGGACATGGAAAGGGATGACCCTCCAGCGTCCCTCCCAAACCTGAAAAGGAAGAATTGCTTTGACTCACGGACGCATACATTTACAACTAGCATATGGCTCTCACACTGAAAGCCAGCGAGGATGAAGCAGAGACTAATATTTTGATTTAAATTACTTTAAAGTTAAAATAGTTTAAGTGCAGATAATCTTTATTGAAATTTAAGTCAAACCGATTTTCTGTTACAAGTAGTTTTAATAGTTCCAAAATAATTTCATATTTTCTTTCAAAAGCAGTGAAATCAACACCGTAAATGTTGATTTATTGTAAACTACCTTACGGTTGTCTCCCATGGGGACTTGTGCAAGTCTTTTACAACACACAACATGGATCGTGACGTGGCATTACTAACCCCCCCCACGTACGACTCACTCAGACTACACAGCAGTGTAATCGCTGGTTGTTGCTGTTCACCTAGATCTGCACCTGTATGTCCACGAACCTCACAGCTAAACTAAAACATACCCCCCACACTTTTGAGATAAACACGGTATTGAGTTTCAGCTCATGTTACATTGGCGATGCAAGATTTATGCTTGGTGCCAAATTATGTGATGTCATAGGATCTTTTAGTCTCCAACAAACATTTCATAATCACAATCAACTTTGTCAAACTGACATTTATACCTTTAGTAACTACATCAATAATTGTCATTGTAGAAATCTGTGTTTGTTCTTTCCGTCTAAAGCGGAGGTTGGGAGCAGGTAGGTGAAGCCAGATTGGATAACATGTGCTGACCTGTTTACACCAATCTCAAACACTTTTGACTGATAGTTTATCAGAATAAGATTTAGACTTGTGCTGTCAACTGAACTGGTACTTATACAAAGTTTGGTGTTTAATTAAATTAAGAAGACATTTTTACCTTGTGTACAAACTCCTCCATCTTCTCCATGGCGTGGTGAGCCTGAAGGGGTAAGGTCAGGACCTCTCCCACCTCATCATCCTCCTCTTCCTCGTCAGCAAGCATTGCGGCTCCCTTTAAAGAGATCCCAAGAGAACACTGAAGCAACTGGGCCATAACAAACCTTTTCTCTGGGAATTTTTGTGAAACAGTCCCTACCTCTGAAAGGACGCCTTTAGATGCTGCCTGTCGCCCCCCTCCCTCCTCCAGCAGTGGCCCCAGCTCCATCAGCTCAACATCTGGGACATTACAGTCCTCAGAGATCCGGCAGTCTGCATCACTTGCAGACCCGTTTCGGCCTGACATAGGGATACTGCCTGATGACCCACTCACAGCCTCTGTATTCTGCTTCAGAAGGTATACTTCAGTTTCCTCCTGAGCAACCAGAATCACAATCAGCTCAACTGGCTAAGTATGTTGACATATACAGAAAAACATCAGTTATCAGTAGCTCTCAATATAGTCTGCACAGCAGAGAACACATTTACAGAAGTGTACAAAAATATACATAGAGCTATAAAAAAACAAAACAATAAGCTACAAAAAGATAAGCAAACATAAACATAATCGCTATCATATAAAGGCAAAAGGTGGAAAACAAACAGTATCGATATGCAGGTCAGATTCTTACCATGTTTTGTCAACATAAAAACAGCTGAAATAGGTTTTCTATAGATTATAAGTAGATATGCATGTTATACATGTGGCTGATAAATTATTAGCCAGTAATTGAGAAAATGTTATTTATGAGATTGTTCCAATAATGGAATTTCGGATCATAAATATGTCCAATAATGTGAAGCCAGGTTACAACTGCTGCAGACAAGAGATTTCACTTGAAAGGGTTCAGCTGTAAGTAAGCAAAAACCCTGAGTATTTTAAAAAGTATAGTATTTTCTATAACTTGTCAATACAATCTGACTTAATTAGCCAATTAGTTAATTAACATGTTTAAAAAAATAAACTCAAGTTTCTGGGGTTATATTGATACACATAAGTTAACAACAATTAAATATATTCTTTACTGTATGAATAATGAAGGCCTAGCAATCAAAAGAATGCTGTGTTGCTTTCATTTTCTGCAATTGCAAGATACTTTTTGGGGGTAATTTATTGGTATCGGCCACAATAAATAGGTCTGTCTTGATAAATATATATATATTGCATCACTGATAATAAGTTGTTCAATATACAGAGACGTGCATAGATAGATGGATCCAGTACATGTGCACTACATAGAGTCTGCATAGCCTAACATATAACAGTGAAGGGATATTATGTACATGTTATATGTGTGTGTTACACAGTAGTATATAGTACAGCGAGGTGATTAAGTAAAGCAGGGTTATTGCAGATCATTAATTTACCTTTTAAGTGATAAACACGTAGTGTTATCTAACTCCTGATTTAATATGGCTGGTGATTAATCTGGGTCTCACGTGAAATCTGGGTTACATCGATCAGACATTCACAACAAGAGAACAAAGGAGCAGCTTTAAATTTATGTCACCAGAAAAAAATATTCGGTCGACAATTACAGTAGTGACAATATCCCAGATATAAGATATAACATTGACATTGGATCCCAGACTGAAGCTGATAACAAACGTTTAACCGAGTTTGTGCTAAGCCTGCCAGACGGATGTTGATTAGCACCGCGTCGGACGGAACATGGAGTACAAAATGTAAACAACCGCAAAATACTGACGACATCCATCGTATTTTAGAAAGTTGAGTTCATAGCATGGGTCTGAATTTCAGGTTGATTAAAAATCACTGATACGTTTTTAAGTTAGCAGGTCACGGATCGCTCGTGTATCGTCTTGCTAACGATGCCTTTATGCTAACGTTAGCGCTGAGCTGTCGCTAACCAGTCGAGCAAGCGACACTGGTTCGTGGATCTACTTGCCCGAGATTAAGTCTTTACAACGACGCCAACATACAACGTTTTATATATATATATATATATATATATATATATATATATATATATATATATATATATATATATAAATATAAATATTAACCTAGCATACTGTACCAACATCTGCAATGGCAATTTAAATAGATATAAGTTACCTGACAAGGTAGCCTTAGAACCAGGAAGGTGAATTATTTATCAATGCGCGAAACACAATCCTTTCCGGAAGTAGAGAGCTCTTCCGTTAACCCAACCCCCGTATTTATTTTTCAAAATAAAAGCACAAATTCACAAGTAGAAAAACTAATATCATTACATACTATATAATATATATATATTTTAGTTTATATCTATGTATATATTGCCCAGCACGAATCGCAAAACGGTTTGGTTTTTTTTAAATTTGAAACCTTATAAAATAGTTTTTAATATACATTTCAGAGACAGGAGGTATGATACTATTTTATACATTAGATGTATTTGAAATGCTGTGGCCAGAAATACTGTACATTAACCTTTCTATACAGTGACTATCTATCTTGGGGATATAATTCACAATAAATAAAGCAGAAAATGACAAAAACATCCAGACCTGGATATTACTGGGACATGTCAAAAATGTGTTTTGTGAAAAAAAAAACCATATAGGAGGGATTCAATTAAACAACACTATGCAAACATTACTCTTTATTTTCTTCCACAGGGTTAACATTTTCACAGATTTATCAACAGCAACACAACACTTAATATTATTAAGTCCACTTAAACTAATTTAATGGATAAATAAAAAAAGACAGTAAAAAAGAGGCACACAAGGTAACATGATTGTGGTCTGTTTTTGTATATATATATATATATATATATATATGTATATATATATATATATATATATATATATATATATATATATATATATATATATATGTATATATATATATATATATATATATATATATATATATATATATATATACACACACACACACACACACACAACTAGACAGTCTTTACTGCTGCTGTTTTTTGCAAACTCAGGTCCATGTCTTCTTTTATTTCAAGTCTGACTTTCCACGGGTTCAATGGTAAACATCACAATAAATAAACACATAAATAGATCAATGAGAGACCAGTCAGTGTGTAGCTGTTGCTGAATTAGCAGTAATTTGCTCTCATTCTCATATGATCTACCATCAACAGCTTGTTTGATTGGGGACTTGATTGTGAATCACATATTGGTAGTGTATAAAACACAGTTCACCTCATAGTTGAAATTGTATCTGTTCAAACAACAAGAATGGTGTCTAGTCACAAACACTGATAAAGATTCTGTTAAAGCTCAGGACATATACATCTCAAGTGAACACATCAATAGCTGCCAAGCATCAAGACTCTGCTTTTGTTAAATTTGCTACTTTATAACTCATGTGAGTACATGAATATCTAGTTTCAACTAGTTGATTAAGTCCATTAGTAATTCAAGTTAATTGCCGCAGACATACAAGGTATAAAAACAAGACAAAATAGCCTCCAAAATTACATGAGGACAAAAGTGGGATCTTAAATTCAAGCAGCTCAAGTTCATCAACATGGTGACACAATCATGGCACCATTATACACAACATGTAGTTAACAAAGGATATGCTACTCATTTACATGATCTCACAATGAATATATGTCCTTAATACAGCTGGTGAAAAGGAGCACTGTATTCTCCATCTACCAAACTGCAACAAGTTAAGTTCTGTCTTGAGCACATCCTCACAGACATATGCATTAATGGCAGTGTTTTTGGCTACAGATCTAATGCAGTACTATGTTGTATTATTAAGTACCTAAATCTGTTTTGTTGACGGCTTTACATGTGGCTATTTTGAAATAAATAATCATAATTCATCTGAGATTAACTTCAACAATGACCTAAATGTAAGTAACATGTGAAAAGTTACTTTAAAAACATTCACATTTCTCACAATCTGACTACAATGTGCAATTTTGTGGGACATTTCTGTTTTAGAACTACTGCCAATTTGCTGTTAATTGTCATTTCATTTATGATTGCTTCCCATATCATAATAACCCTGTAATTAATGACACAGAAACTCTGTGCTGATGATTTGTTTTTTGAGAAACTGAATGTTCAATTTTGAGCTGGCAGCAGATTTACAGTCGCAGGTTAAAACAGCCCTCACTAACACTACTAACAAGCACTCAGTTCAATGCTTAATTTGTAACTGTTAGTACAAAACAACATACAGAGGGTCAACAAAAACAACAAGTAAACTTTACAGTTGTGCTTCAAATCCAATACAACTGCTCTGCTTTTGGCTGTCAGAGAGATGTACAACTTTACAGTAACATTGGTGGCCGTAGTTATTGTTGTACTAAATTACATTATATTGAAAGATGTCCCAGTTTTTTTTAATTCTCCCTCTATATGCCCAATAACAGGTAAACGAGTCATGTTTGTGGGGATCAACAGTTATTTCGACTTCAACAACTTCACTTTGGTTGATTGGCAATGAATACAGTTTCAGCTTCTGAGTTCACAATGTTCAGTTTGCGGTCCAAGGTGGCCGTGAGTTACACTTGACTTACAAAGTGAGAGCCATCATCTACAACCCAGTGGCTTTGAGTGTCATCTGCAGCTCTTTGAAGAGCCCTTCTTTGGATGACCTGAAAGTTAGCAAAAGAAAAAAGAAACAATACTTTAGTAGGAGGCAAATATAGCTGCAGCTTATTCTTACAATAAAGACTGATGTTTTTGTGTGTAGTTTTATATACAGTGTCTTTTGTAGCATCAGTGTGTTATTCATATTAGTCTGTGACTTCTAACTGTTAAAGACTTCAGGTCTAAATTTGACATGACTTACACTTAAAGCAAGTGGATAACAACAACCAACACAACTTTTCGCTTACACTGGTATATTTAGCTGTTTGCCATTATTGTATTGCCATATTTGGTTGTTGTAACAAACAACCAAAACATTTCTGATGTTTCCAGCAGGACTAACAGATTTTATATGTCATCTGTGTTAAAAAGAAATCTGCTGCAATTGTTACTGCCTCAATAATCAAAGGCAAATGATCACAATAGATAAAAAAAACTTGCTGTTTGTATCTTTAATATAAATTTCAAATATGAAATGTCCTTTTCACACATACTAAAACTAGTTAAAAACACCTGTGTCTGATATACATTTGGAAAAAACTTTATTCTAACAATAAATGTCCATCTGCATAGCCAAAATACTTTAGTTTCCTTTACTACTGTCTTAAGCTGAGCAGAGATGTAGAGTTGTTGCTTCAATGTAACTTTTGTATCAAATGTGTTTCAGTATCTGCTGGTGTGACAATATATTAAAACCATTAATATACCACCAAAACAACAAAAATAAAAAAAACACCCATTTATCAGGTAAATCAAGAAACCCAAAATATCAGGCTTGTGCTCAAACAAGCCAATTTCTAAAATAGTAACAAATACAAAATGTATTTTCTTTTCCAGCCGCTTTGGCATGTAAAATGTGATTTCCAAGTATTGAAAAGTATGTGAAAATGTGATTTACAATTACATTGTAATCGGTGGATAAGTAAAAATAACTTCCTGCTCTTAACTACTATTTAAATAAGACAGTGACTAACTTGATGCCACTATTTGCAGTAATTTGGGCTGACAAACTAAGATATGTATCAAATGACTTTTGTCTGCTTACCTGTTCATGGTAATTGTGATTTTGGTGGAAGGTCGCCTCCCGAGTGGATACGTTTTTAACTCTGACTGCTCCCTGTCTGTCAAGAGAGTGAGACCTAGGAGATTTGAGCTGACTGCGCCGGTGCCATGACTTAAGCTGTTCATTCACTACTTGTTGAGGGAGGCCATTGGGGCAGTAGTGTGGATGGTCCCATTGAGCCGGAGAGGGGGATAGTCGGACCTCAGGGAGTAAAGGCCTCTGTGCTCTCCGTTGGGGCACAGCAGCCTCTTTATAGTAATACTCATATCTGTTGGAAGGACAGGGAGCCGGCTGGGCGTAATAGCTCCCTGCCAAGTCCAGATCGTGTTGGTAGACCATTTCCTCATTGTAATAGGCTTTGGGAAAACCGGTGCTGGACTGGTGCCTGGGATTATTGTAAAAGCCGGTGCGTGCGAAGGCTTGAGGTCCATAGCAGCCAACTGGGCCAGAATGCGGATGTGCAGACTGATATTGCTTGGGCGAATCACAGGGCATCTCCTTACACGGTGAGCTGTTGTAAGATGTAAACGAGTGTTCAGAGTTGCTATCCTCAGAGTTAACGTGGTTTCCGTAGTTCACCAGGGGAGGGAGAGTCTCTGGTAAAGTTATTGCATATTCTGTCAGTCGCCTCCTTGGACCTCTGGGGCGACCCCGGTCCTTTTCAAATGAAGATTCAGGGTTGGATATTCTGTGTAAACATCAAGTGCATTAGTATGGCCACTTAGTAAACAAATTAACCTTTAAAAATATGTACATCTCACAGTCAAAAAAAATAAGAGGAGAGGTCAATAATATCTCTGCAATTTGCAGTTAATCCCAGGTTCACTATCGTTGTGGTGCGGACATACAGTACTATGGATGTATTTGAGGTGCGGCTACCTCAGGGAGAGTTGTCTGTGCACTCGCATCTCTGGTGTGGAAGGCGTGCTGTTCGACTGAGCGCGGCTCAGCCTCAGATGGGAAGCAAAGCAAGCCTCCAACGGTGGCAGCAATTCACTTTTGGCTGGACTGCTGAACACACAAAATGGCAGCAAAAGAAATACGTTAAATTTTGTTTCTTAGTTTGTGTTTTTATAAATAAAAAAAATCTTAAAATATTAATACCCAGGCAACAGCGAAAATACCAATGAATAACAATATGAAGCCAACTCAGTGAATTAAGGAGTATAAAAGGGTTGTAACATTTTCCATAAATTGCTTTATTGCCTCTGACATCCTGTGGCATTAATCCATTACACTGACAAACATGAATAAACACTATCACAAATTGGAGTTTTTATTACAGCAATTGACTCCTGGACAATAAAGACTGAATTCTACCTCTGTGTTGAGGTGTCATTATGAATCAGAAGGATTTGTTGTTCTGTATTCTTGCCATTGGCTGTTGTAGCACCAGAGCAAAAGCAGATGGCAGTGTTGAACATTCATAAATATCACTGACATCTTTGCAATACAATGCAAGAATAAGAGGGTATGCACTAGAAACAACTTTGCTAGATGAGCTTTTGCCCAGAATTATTGAAAAGATGTTTACTAAAAGTCTTGAAAGGGTGCACAATGTTTTGTTTAAGGCAGAATTGCAGCATTAATTATTCACTGCAAACAAATTGTTTTTTTTCCAGCATTTCCAAAGAATCCAACCAGGACCATTTCACTCTCAATCTTGCTTATGTTACGAGTAGAAACAAAATCTGCATTTCACGCAGCTTACTACAAACCACACATTGCCCCCCCCCCACAATACTAAAAAGTTGATGAACAGGAAAGGAGTCATGATGGATGGTCTGTGTTACCTCGTCTTGCTGGAAGAGCGCGACTTCCTGCTCTTCTGGTAAGGTTGGTCCAGGCTAGTCTCTGTCCACGGGGAGTGCTGGATGGGAGGAAGGTCACATACAGGGCTTGAGTTTAGACTCAGCATAGAGTCCAGATTAGGATGGGGAGACTGGCTTGGGGTCACCGGCAGGGTCTGTGGAGCCACAGATGGAGACATGTAGGGGCCGTCTATGACGGACTGTGAGGACACAGGAGGCTGGGGAGGAACGGCCTCTGCTGGGTCGAGGATTCCAGAAGACAGCTGTGATGACTGACTTGTCACCTCTAGGGGAAAAAATAGAAATGATGTAGTGTAGGATACCTGCAGAAAGTTATTTACTGTTGATACACGTATCCTCCAAATATGATTACATATTTTTTGAGGAAGCATCTTCTATTTGGAGAAAACATGAGCACTAAAAGTAGTCGTGATGAATGTTCACATGTTTTATGGTTAACGGTTGTTGTCCAGCTTTCAAAACTACATAAAGTTGGTCTTGCTCCAACTCTCACCAATACTAGATTTTAGGCTAAATCTTACCTTCATCTTGCACTACAGAATCAGACAGAGAGCTGTCATCAGATGTACCTAGATCTGAAAATAAGAAAAAGACACTTTGGTTCACATTCACAGTATCAGATGATACCCTTCTGTTTAATTAATGATTAAATTATGAATTGACAATCAATTAACTCCTTGCACAAGTGATTACAGAAGGGATTTGATGTCAAACTATCTTCTAGTGTGGCCAGGCGCCTCTCACCATGTTGTGCAATATTGAAAGCAGGGAGTGGTGACGATCGACCGTGCTCCATTCGGAGCTGAAAAGCCGTCTCCTGCAGCCGTTTGAGTTTCTTCTCCTCTCTCTTGCACTGCTGAAAACGGCTCTTTTTAACAGCCTTACTCGGATGATTCTCGTCACAGAGCTTGCGCGCTGCCTCGTATATCTTCATCTGAAGCGCCAACTCAGCATCCACTAAACTCAGTTTTGACTCCTATAAAATGGTGCGGTGACAAGAGAGAGACAACAGTGAGACTCTTGAAACATTGTATGTCCTTGAGGTTAACGTTATTGTTTAAAAATGCTGGGTTTTTTACCTCTGCTCCTCGAGGGAAGCTTTGCTCGTCCAGTTTAAACATAGCTCCAATACGCCTGCGAATCTGCGGAGGCTTCTCTCCCGGCAGCAGAGGGTAATCATCCGAGAGCTGGCCTGTCAACTCCTAAAAACACAGACAATATCAAAAATTCAAATGTCAGCAAAGCAACATTTGAACGTGACTAAAAGTTTTTGTTTTTTTCTTAGGACAGATCTAGTTAATCATAATTGGTAATCAAAATAAAGATTTTTTTAAAACGCTAATAAATCCTTTCAGTTCAGTTGTCCAAATAAAGTCACACACACACATCTCTTGAGAATTTATGTAACCATGTCCGATGATGTAGTATCTCATTCTGCTCTTTACATGTTGAGGCATATAGGTTCAAGGAATCTGTTGCACAATTCTGCACTTCCAGAGATTCCCTTTCACAACACATTCTTTCTCACTGTATCGAGCATCCGTGTCCAAACCAAACGCAGAGCACGACGGCACACGGTTACCGGTTTAATTAAAGAAGAGTCACAAAAACTGTTAGTTTGAGTCACTCCTAACCAGACACCTGTGCAGACAGACAAACACGTAAGCACAGCCAATGAGCTTACTTATTCTTTTGTCACTAAGAGAAGGGAGAGGCATCACGTCTCCCATTAGTTCACCTGAGCGTGTCCCGACAGGAGTGCCCGGCCCCAGTGTCAACAGGAAAGAATGATCAGTCCTGGGATTTTACACCGGAGCACTGACGCATGGCAGAAAAACACCCGGAGGAATATGTGCCCAGTTTCGAAATGATTCAGTGTGACCGTTTTAAGTCTTTAGTCCATTTGGTAATTTGGTAAGCGAAAAAGAGGCAGATAATATTGTAAATGAAGGGATGACGTGACAAAAGTCTAATGCTGGATTCATATCCTCATGTCATGGGAACATTGAAATTACTTTGGCCAACTGAACCACCAGGATACCTCTTCAAAGGCTATGATACATTTAAAAAAAATCTCAGTGCAGCCACATTGTGTGGTCTAGCTTCACAACACAATATGTCTGAAAGAAAAGCGATGATGTTTGTATTCTCTAACGTCACAACGAACAGGAAGAAAGATTTATCATCAAGGCCACTTTGAAGCTAATGCAGAAAAAATGGAAAATTCATAAATTTCTTGTGTTTTTGAACCACTGAAACTCAAAATCTGCTGGCAAAAAAACAAGAAAATAACCACAAAGACCTCAAAGCCCAGGTGAAGAAACAAAACTTTCTGACTCCCGAACAATTCTTCCACATCAGTGTGGACAAGGCTGAACACAGGTCACTTTGTTAACATGCAGTAAAATGCGTCATCAAACATCCTGCACTAAACTACTCCACCTATTTAATCATTTATAAAAGCCACTAAATCACAAGAAATATGGCAAGCACACGTTGTAACATCTGGCCTCATTAAGTAGCAAATATTTTGAGTTTTGTCTTTAGTACTACTAAAAACCTTTTAGATTTGAATTAGCCTAAATCCTCATGATTATGTGGCTCTTTAGTTCTGTGACACGTTTTCACTGTAATTGTTGGAATGCTGATTCAGCATTCCAAGTATTGTTATCCTAATCTTTATTCTTCAACTATTTCTTCAGTACGTATTTTGGCACTTAATAACGTCCACATTTCTTAAGCTACAGAAACCGTTCAAATATGAAAATGTTCAGCGTTTTCAGGAGAGGGGTGCTATGTCTTTTTATGTTTCTAATCTTTCAACTTTTTGAATTATTAAGCATTTTGCAACTTATTTTTTGAATGGGATGTCTATGGAGAATATTTTTAAATCCTCTTAAACTTGTTCAACTTGCAGATCCTTCTACTTCCTCATACTTTCAGCTACAGACACCATTTAAACTTTCAAATGTTGAGAAAACCCTGATCAATGATTGTATGTTATAATCATTTTGATATCTTTTACACTTTTTGAATAGTAGCATTTTTGCTTTCATGTGTTTTTCAGTCCTTTTCTGCTTTTATAATGGGTGTGTATTGCGCAGCTTAGAGTGCGTGATGTCATCGCTAGAGTGAAGAGAAGCCTGAGATTCCTGTGAAAAAAATATTTGTCTTTTGCGACTGACTCCTCAATTTTCACTCTACATGCATAATTTTTGGATGGAAACGTAGCTAATCTTGTCCTTGTCGTAGACATATGACTTTGGAATCCCACAGGTTTACACATTTGGCTCAAGAGCCTTTACTTGAGAGGAAAACCAACTTTCTCCTCCATAGACCCCAATGTTAAAACGTACTTCAAAAAAGGCTTGCACAGACAACCGTACCCCATTTCTAAATTGCCATTGAAGCCACTTTTTTTTACACTACAGACACAATTTTCGCATGATCTGTTCTTCAACTCATCCTCCCTCTCCAGTATTAATATTGGAGCAATAGGGGCTATGGTTATGGGGTTTTTGGGGTTTTGTTTGACAGGTGTTTTCCAGTTTTTTTCCTCATGAAAATGCGGCAGGCTCACAGGTGTTCGTGCTTGAGCTAATTACTAATGTTTATAAACACACAGACTCACAGACTCTCCAACTGCTGCGTCGTCACCATGGGAACCAATGACACACACACACACACACACACACACACACACACACACACACACACACACACACACACACTCTCTTTCTCTGTCTGTCTGTCTCTCTCTACACACTCAGTACATATAACTGTCTGTCTGCCTCACTCACTCACTCAGTACATATAACTGTCTGTCTGCCTGTCTCACTCACTCACTCCATATAACTGTCTGTCTGCCTGTCTCTCTCTCCAAATCACTCAGTCAATGTAACTGTCTGTCTGCCTGTCTCTCTCTCCCTGACAGTCAGTCCGTCTGACTGTCTGTCTGCCTGTCTCTCTCTCCCACTCACTCAGTACATAAAACTGTCTGTCTGCTCTTCTCACTCAATCCAGATGACTGTCTGTCCACCTGTCTCACTCACGCACTCAGTACATATAACTGTCTGTCTGCCTGTCTCACTCACTCAGTTCATATAACTGTCTGTCTGCCTGTCTGTCTCTCTCTCTCCCACACACTCAGTCCATCTGACTGTCTGTCTGCCTGTCTCTCTCTCCAAATCACTCAGTCCATCAAACTGTCTGTCTGCCTGTCTCTCTCTCCCACACACTCAGTCCGTCTAACTGTCTGTCTGCCTGTCTCTCTCTCCCACTCACTCAGTACATATAATTGTCTGTCTGCTCTTCTCACTCAATCCAGATGACTGTCTGTCCTCCTGTCTCCCTCACTCACTCAGTACAAATAACTGTCTGTCTGCCTGTCTCACTCACTCAGTACAAATAACTATTTGTCTGCCTGTCTCTCTCTCCAAATCACTCAGTCAATGTAACTGTCTGTCTGCCTGTCTCTCTCTCCCACACAGTCAGTCCATCTGACTGTCTTTCTGCCTGTCTCTCTCTCCCACACAGTCAGTCCATCTGACTGTCTGTCTGCCTGTCTCTCTCTCCCACTCACTCAATACATATAACTGTCTGTCTGCTCTTCTCACTCAATCCAGATGACTGTCTGTCCTCCTGTCTCCCTCACTCACTCAGTACATATAACTGTCTGTCTGCCTCTTTCACTCACTCACTCAGTACAAATAACTGTCTGTCTGCCTGTCTCACTCACTCAGTACAAATAACTATTTGTCTGCCTGTCTCTCTCTCCAAATCACTCAGTCAATGTAACTGTCTGTCTGCCTGTCTCTCTCTCCCACACAGTCAGTCCATCTGACTGTCTGTCTGCCTGTCTCTCTCTCCCACTCACTCAATACATATAACTGTCTGTCTGCTCTTCTCACTCAATCCAGATGACTGTCTGTCCACCTGTCTCACTCACTCACTCAGGACATATAACTGTCTGTCTGCCTGTCTCACTCACTCAGTTCATATAACTGTCTGTTTGCCTGTCTCACTCATTCACTCAGTTCATATAACTGTCTGTCTGCCTGTCTCTCTCTCCCACAGTCAGTCCATCTGACGGTTTGTCTGCCTGTCTCTCTCTCCCACTCACTCAGTACATATAACTGTTTGTTTGCTCTTCTCACTCAATCCAGATGACTGTCTGTCCACCTGTCTCACTCACTCACTACATATAACTGCCTGTCTGCCTGTCTCACTCACTCAGTTCATATAACTGTCTGTTTGCCTGTCTCACTCACTCACTCAGTTCATATAACTGTCTGTCTGCCTGTCTCTCTCTCCCACACACTCAGTCCATCTGACTGTCTGTCTGCCTGTCTCTCTCTCCAAATCACTGTCCATCTAACTGTCTGTCTGCCTGTCTCTCTCTCCCACACACTCAGTCCATCTAACTGTCTGTCTGCCTGTCTCTCTCTCCCACACACTCAGTCCATCTAATTCTCTGTCTGTCTGTCTGTCTGCCTGTCTCTCTCTCCCACTCACTCAGTACATATAACAGTCTGTCTGCTCTTCTCACTCAATCCAGATGACTGTCTGTCCTCCTGTCGCCCTCACTCACTCAGTACATATAACTGTCTGTCTGCCTGTCTCACTCACTCACTCAGTACAAATAACTGTCTGTCTGCCTGTCTCACTCACTCAGTACAAATAACTGTCTGTCTGCCTTTCTCACTCTCTCACACTCATTCATTCAGTCTCTCTATCTCTGTCTTCCTGTCATTCTGTGTTTCTCTCTCTGTCTTTCTTTCTGTCTCTCCCTCTCTCCCTCTGGCTCTCTCTCTGCTACCACTACTGCTGCTATTCATGCTACTACCAGTACCAATACTACTACAGCTATTAGTACAATTGCTGCTAGTACTAATACTACTGCTATCACTTCAAATACTGCCAGTACTATTACTACTTCTTCTACTACTACTACTACTGTTATATTAAATACTACGACCACTACTACAGCTATTACTACGACTACTGATACTACTACTTATACTGCTTCTTCTAATTACTAATACTTCTACTACTAATAATACTTCTACTACAACTACAACTTCTACTACTACAAATATCACTACTGCTGACATTTTTTAAGCCACAGAAGCTGTTCGAATATAAAAATATTCAGCTTTTTCAGGAGAGGGGTGATATTTTTCATATTTGTAATCTTTAAACTTTTTGAATTATGGGATATCTATGGAGAAAATCTTCAAATCCTGTTAAAGTTCTTCAACTTTCAAAGCCTTCTTTCTCATACTTTCAACTACAGACACCATAGTTAGACGTTTCAACTAGAAGGGCTTTCAGCAGTGCAGTTTAAATGCTTTCGAGCTTCAACATTTTTCAGACCGGTAGTATCTCATTTCTGTATTTTCAGCAATGTTTTTGCAATTCATTTCAGCTTTCAGCTTTCAGCATTCCAACGCATTTTCAGCAGGAAATGCATTTTCTAGTTATTATTATTATTCTTATTCTCCATCTTCCACATCAGAGTTTGCAGCGAAACTAGTCCCACAGCGTTGCCAACACCTGCTCAAAAAGTAATTCAACACGTGCGGCTTGATCGGGAATCGTGAGCTATGACTTTTATAAGAAATTCGTCCAGCGGTTTCCCCAAAAATCGCAATCTACGATGAAAAATCGGCCCATTGACTTGAATGGGATTTCGGCGTGAAGAAAGCAAAAAAAACACTTAACTTTGGACCCATATTGACCAGCCATACTTTAACGTAGAAACATGATTCAAAGTTTAAAACGTAGACAAATTGATGGACGTTATTGAGCCAAATGGACATTTTGCTAGCTAGCATAGTTTTCATGAAGTCACCGATTTAGTTTCAGCAAAACTTTGGGTCTGTTTGAGATTTTATAATGGGTGTGTATTGCGCAGCTCGTTAAGTGCTAGAGTGATGACATCACGGTCAGAGTGAAGCAGAGCAGGAAAATGTTCTGTGATTTTTCCAAACAAATTGCTCCCATTCCCACAATTTTTACTCTTTATACACCATTTTTGGCCAAAAAGCTTGGAAATCTTGTGCTGGTCGCAACAAAGTGTCTATGGAATCCAACGGACTTACACATTTGGCTCAAACAGCCGTGGAGCGACATGAATTCCAACCGACTGCCCCATTAGACCCCATGTTAAATCAGAAAAGAAATTTGTCAAAGAAAGCAGACGGTACCAGTTTTGTAACTTGCGCTGGCGCTCACATTTATAACACTATAAACATAAAAAACATACCAGGACGTTCGGCAGAGTCTTATCTCTCTCACGGTGCACTTATTTTATTGATTGGACCCATGGTTTTGGTATAAAGTGCATTTGTTTGACAGGTGTTTTCCAGTGTTTTCTCATGAAAAGTCTGCCAAGTTCACAGGTGTTCTTAATTCAGCTAATTACTGATGTTTATAAACAAACAGACTCACAGACTCTCCAGGCCCTGCGTCGTCACCATGGCAACCAGTGACACGCACGCACGCGCTCTCTCTCTGTCTGTCTGTCTGCCTGTCTCTACACAGAAGGATTTACAAATAAATGTGACTCACAAATGCACGCAGAACAAATATATTTCTGCATTTGTATGTATTTGTGTGTGGATGTTTTCTATTTGTTTGTGGATTTGTGTGTATTTGTTTGTGGATCTCTTCACATTTGTTGGTGGGTTTTCACAAATACGTTTTTTTTAACATGGACCTATCTGTAGCCAATCAGATGTCAGCCTCATTTTCAAGCAATCACATGAGCGCAGCTCCCCCCTCCCCTCCCCACGAGGCTGCCAGCTGTGTTCACACCGAACGCAGGGCGAATTATTCGCGCGATGAGATTACATACAAAGTCTTTGCACAAATGCGATGAGACTGCAGTGACCCGAATTTTGCGCGGCGCGTTTGGGGCGGCGTTTGAGGCGACGCGTTTGGAGCGACGCATTTGGAGCGACGCGTTTGAGGCGTTTGGAGCGACGCGTTTGAAGCGTTTGGAGCGACCCGTTTGGGGCGTCGCGTTTGAGGCGTTTGGAGCGACGCGTTGGGAGCGACGTGTTTGAGGCGTTTGGAGCGACGCGTTGGGAGCGACGTGTTTGAGGCGTTTGGAGCGACGCGTTTGAAGCGACGCGTTTGAGGCGACGCGTTTGAGGTGTTTGGAGCGACGCGTTTGGGGCGTCGCGTTTGAGGCGTTTGGAGCGACGGGTTTGAGGCGTTTGGAGCGACGCGTTTGAGGCGACGCGTTTGGGGCGATGCGTTTGAAGCGACGCGGTTGGCGCGATGTTCCTCCTGTCATCACTGACGTCCTGTTGTTGTTGAATCAGGAAGTACAAACTGTAGCCGTCTGTGTTCACCCAGAGCTCTACGCAGGGACGTGCGGTCAGGGTGTGATGATGAATTGTAAAAAACAAATAATGCTAAAATAAAATACATATTAATATTTCTCTACTGATCTGCGCTATAAATGTAATTTCTGTATTATTCCAAACATTTTTATAATCAAAATCTCTGAATTAGCGCATGTCCTGTTCAAACAAAGAGGAGACAGTGAGGTGAGGCAGTGACCAGCTGTTCCTCACCTCAGACTGTGAATCCCTCACAAACTGGGTTGAGCGCGTGCCTTTTGCTGTCTCATTCCTGCACACACTGTAATATTTGGAGACACTTTTATTATATGTCCTTTCTTTCCATAGAATATGTAATGTATTTCACGTCTGTGTAGAACATATTTAGTGTTGCTGATCTGACATTAAGGGGTGGCAAACACTACTCTGCCTCAATGAAGGGTGCGCGAGAGCCCAAGGCTCAGGTTTATCGCGTCAATTAACACAGAGCAGATCGACCCAGGCAGGAAGTCAGACACCGATAAGGGATAGAGCATCCGGTAAGTTTTCAAAATAAAAGCGTCAGCTTTAACTTGGTTTAACTTTTTCAAGAGTATGAATCTAAAATGCAGAAAAGAGAGAAGCATTATCTCAATCGAACCTCAACGATACTGCCGGTAACATCAGCGTTTATGTATATATTGCGACGTCTTCGGGCAGTAGAAGCCACACTGTCAAAATTTCTTGCGAAATTTTCTAGTTTTACTTACAGCTTCTCGTATGCAGAGTTTCTTCAACTCCAGGAGGCAGAGCTCCAGTCGGTCTTGGAGAGCCTGGTGTTTGAGCTTCATGGCCCGTGTGTGCGTGGTCACATCCTTCGTATGCGTCATTGGGCTGTCTGAGCCTGCGTAACGCAACAAGAAAGAAACATACAGACTGTTACACCTTATTTATTAAGTACTCAACACTTGAGACCTTAAGTAAGAGGAAATCAAAGTTGGAAATGAATAAGTAAAGATCAAACTTAAAAAGAAGTGGACCATTTCATTCCAAAGAGAAATGCATACAAATCTGTAAAATTAAACTTTTTAATGATCATTTTGGAGACTGTCGGTTCTGGCGCAATTGAATTGCATTGTATTACACTGAAAGGTGTTTTAGTATTAATTGGCAACTCGGTGAACATAGGTGCATTGTGTGTGTTTGTGTGTGTGATGTATTTTTAACCACAATGAAAACAAAGTAAATCACGTGTTAGGGAAAAGTAGACAAGTCCACAGACCTTTTCAAACTTGACAAGTTTGAGCAACAAAATAATTAGTCAGTCATCACGCTCCCTACTATTTCATGTTCTTCATGTTGATAGTGATCTTTGCTTCTGCCTGTTATATTTTTATTTATATATTTTTTACTTTCTTTCCCGTTGCCTAGTTAGTATTCTGGCATGCTCATATGATGGTGCCCTTACCATTATGATGCTGCTTCAGATTAACTCTCAAGGCCACTCAGGACAACACAATGGCTACATTCAACACCACGTACCTTTTGTTTTTGGTCGTTGTTTTCTTTAGTGGCATGCAGAATAACTGGTGGTGTCTTTGTAACTATAAACAATGTGCAAGTGTCCGACTGGTGCTGTCTGTAGCCTTGGTGACTAATGACATTAAGATTAGTCTCAGTGGCTGTGGGCGTGGCTTCAGGCAAAATGCATTGAGCACCACATACCTTCAGAGATTATTAACAGAATCCCTGCAGGTACTGACAAACATCTGAGGTGCGACAGGAAAGAAATGTGACAGCACCACAATAGGGCAAAGAATTCCTCTTCCTAGAGGGACAATCCCCCCATTCTTTGTCGACCGACACCTCTTCATTGTATCGGGCAGACATCGCATGTTTCAATCAAGAAGGGCCAGAATTAAAAACTGCTGGGCGTAGCAGCAACACGACTACCAAAGTTTTTTGTTAATTCTTTGGCATTGTAACCATTTGGGACAGAGGGAATAATGTAGACGACCAAATTTTGTGACTACCTTAAATTAAGTTGACAGTGGCAACTCCCAAAATATGGACTGATTTACAAAATAAGAGCATAATATTCACTCAAGTTGCACCTGGTAAATCGATTAAACATTTGGTAAATTAAATTTCAGAAAAGGTTGAAAAAAATCTCACAATCCAACATAAAATATTTAAACTGCTTCTTTTGTCTAATCAACAGTCCAAAATGATATCCAGGTTTCAGCAAATATTCACTGCTGAGAAGCTGGAAAAGTTTTAACTTTTTTGGTTAAAAAATAAAAAATAAAATAAATTGTTATTCAACTACCAAAATTACTGCCAGTTAGTTTTCTGTCAATCAACTAATTGATTAATAGACTGATTGTTTCAGCTCCAATATTCACAAAACATGTTGTGAATATGTTTGCAAGGGGCAATCTCCTCCTGAATAAAATCCAGACTTAAAAAGGAAAACTCCTCCAAAGTTGCACATGGAAGCCTGTTTACAGATCTTGGGAAGTACAACTGGGTAAGTGAAAAAGTTGTTTAAAGCCATTTGTGGCTGCAGAGGGAGCCAAGTGAGATCTGACTTGAGGCAGCTTCAGTTTGATAATGAAAAGAATTTCAGAAAGAAGTTAAATAAGGTGGGTTTACCAGACCTCTGTAGCTTGCTCCTCATCTCTGCTTGAGACTAGCCGCTTAAATCTACATTAGTTGCCACTAGCATAACAAACCAGAATCTCTGACAGAAAAATGTTGTTGGTCAAGTTGCATTGTGGGTAATGTAGATGTCAGGTTTTCACCAGAAGAAAGAATGAATGGAAAAAAAGTATGATATCTGATTCGATCCTTTTTTTCTCTCTAAATTATCCATTGGGATACACAATGTTACAGTTCAATGCTAAATCGGTGGATTGCTCTTTTAATCTGGATTAATTACGATGCATCCTACATGTTGTGTTGGGTACAGCAACAAATCTGGCAGCAAATTACAATGGACCACATGCATTTCAGTCCTTGACAGAGTTCCCACATGATAACTTGCTTTTGTTAAGTAGATGACTTGCTCTTGTTTTCAACTGGCTGGAATTACGCCTCCTAAAACAATCTATTTGGTCTGTGCTGAAGTGGGGAGTTGCCAAGAGAATTACAGCAGTAGTTGTTAACTCAATGTAATCTGCAACGATTGTGTTATTCTCTGAAAGGAAGTCATTATGCTAAATATTTGCGTGAAGTAGAAGTGATTCAATAATGATCTTGAAACAAAATAGGTGAACAGGAGAAGAGTAATGTTACTGACTGGGTTTCAATTTAACAGCGGTGAAGTTCAGAATGAGTAGGTAGAAGTAAATTGTGTCTTTATCAGAAAGAGATCAACATCAAGAGTTAGTTAGGATTTGTCTTCTGTTTGAGGTCACTTAGCTGGTGCTGTGATAAGATTACCACGAGCTGGACTAAAGGTGTGTACTCTGTTTCAACATTGATTTGTGCTTCCAGCAAGCGTCTCCTGGCTGAAAGAACTTTAAGCTTTGCTTTTTAATAATAACTAATGTAACCCAAGCGTGCAGGTCTCACACAATGTTTTCAGTATTAATTATTGTCTGAAAAGTCTGAGAACTTAAATCCTCTTTCACTAATTGGCACAACTCAATAAAGCTGCCCAATGTCCCTCAGATACAAATCTGCCAACCAATCAAAGACAATCTGCAGTCCACTTTGTTTCTACTAATTTCAGGTCTCATGATGTTGTTGATGTAGATTTTTAGGAATAAAGATTTAATGCAGTCAAACAGCAAACTGTGATGCAGTGAACTGCACTGATCATAAACGAGCACATGTATACTTCTGCAATCTGTTATTTCCTGAGACTAAATGAATGGAGGAACAGGCTTGATGATCAAATTGAATTGTTATGTTGCAGTGGAATTAATGTGTACTACCTGGAGATACTTTAGAGCCTGGAAACTGTATGAATGTCCTTTCCTCGGTATTTAAATATATATTTTTTTAAAAAGTGAGACATAAAAGTGTTTTACCTGAATGAAGGATGATGCCGCTGTCAGTGTCACTGATCTCTCCGTTGCCCTCCATGTCAGGGAATCGACCTGTTGCTATTCTTTAGTGGATGACGTCGCTACTCACCATTTCCTGTAAAGTATTATTTCAGCTTTAAACATCCATCACAATTATCAGGGTTCTTCCAAGTCTACATCAGCCTGATTATCACAAAAGTCATGGATTCTTTGCGGCAAGGTCTTAAAAATGTACACACTTTTGAACGGCTGTAATATTATGGTTAAGACAAGAGATAAATTCTATCATGAAAAATAAAACTTTTAAAAAGAGAGAAAACAATATTTAACATTCCACACTGATTTTTTTTGTCATTTAGTGAAGACAGTATTGTCTATTGCAAAGCTTCAAAAGACAAAAGCAGAACAGATTCAAAGTGTAACGGTGTTTAAGCCTGCAGTGTCTGGGAGTCCACTCGGAAAAGACACCTGCATATAAAATAGGATTAAAAAAAACTATCAATACGCTACAAAGAAAAGCAATAGAGGATTCAGGGCTCCAGACTAACTTTTCCACTGGTAGCACTGGTGCTGCCAACTTTCTCAGTTGGTCTCACCGGTACATGATTTGGTTGCACCCTCTATTAGCTCAACGTGGTATTAATCAATGACCTTGCATGTTGTCGTAATTTGTATATCCAGCCTGAACTTTCATCATCGATGAGTCGAACATTTTGTTCTTCTCCCCTCTCTCTCCTTATTTAGCTTTTATCACTAATCAGCTAGAGCCCTTCCTTTTTTGAAACACGGTAACAGTTTAATGGATTGTTTGGTTAAGTTGCTTAATCTTGTGACCAGGTGATTGAGTGACTCAGGTGTGACTTGCCTTCTTGACCATAGTCAGGTGGAGTCATAGTCTCCCACAGCATGAGTAGTGCGCATGAACGTTGCCAAGTCTAGGGTGTGTGACTGTTTGTTAGTCTCTGATGTCATATGATCGCCATTATCTCATTCCTTCAGATAAGAGGTTCAGGACGCATGAGCCATATATATATGAGCGGCTGGTGTCAAATAATAACTGTGAAACTCGTTGGTTCAATTATTAACCGAGAGGTTACAGGAATGTGCCGCTGGTTGCATACCAACACCCACCCGGGGTAGGAAGCTTCCCAGCAGTCCCTGTTTTTAGGAACAGCTAGATGAGATGAAGTAAAGAGCAACATGCAAGAGTTGTTGTTTTTCTCCATGTTGGTCCATCTTCTTGGTGATCCACACACATGAACATGACCCCTCCTCCAAACAGCTCACATGATCGTGACTGGAGCTTCACTCCTTAAAATCACAGATAATTGTCTGCTGTGTTTGCTAAATTAAGACTGAACAGCTGATGTCCAACACACTTAAATGACAAAACAACCTACACTGCTGAATATAGTGCCAATTCAGTTTGAAATATAAATGTAGACATATGCTACATTTACTAAAATGCTCTCTACAATTTTTGGTGTCCACTGGTTCTTTTGACAAAAACCTATAAATTACTACTAAAATAATTATATATCTATATATCTAGACACTATAAAACAACAAGCAGCAGTTAGTGTTTGAGGATCATATAGCTAATCGATTTCATAACAGCAAAAATCTAAAAGGTACAGAAATAAACCCACTAGGAATGCAACTATTGATCATTTTCCTTATTAATCAATAAAAAAGTAGGAATAAATATGATTTATAGACTTTAATAGAAGTCTATAAAATGTCTGGAAATACTGACAAGTACCCTGTCACGTGTACACAAAGCACATTATGCAACTTCAATTAGCTTTTTTTTAATCCAACCAACAGTCAGACAAGCAGCAAGTCTTCACACAATTAAGTAATTTAATCCATCAATAAAGACACAGACAGGTACTTTAAACAGTACTTTAAATCTGGGGTGTCCAGTCATACGTCTTGGAATGTTTTGGGAGACATTTTATCTAAGTCAAACATTTCACCTGGAGGCATTTGTTTAAGTCAAGTGTCAGTGTTAGTGTGACAGAAAAAAACATCACACCGCACTGTCATCGTTTGTAAAAGCATAAATATCTATATGAAATATTATCCCAACAACACTATTAACACAATGACAGTTATTCCACATAAATCCAAATTAATTCACCCAGAGGACAATAGACAAATTATTACATGAAAGACTGCCAATTAGACCACACATTAAAAAAAAATGTACTTACTTTATGAGAAACTGTCAAAATCCAAAGAGTGAAACCTTTCTCTCAGAATTCCTGACTTAAATGGAAATGCACAAAACCTGAGCTGTGTGGAGTCCGGATAGGAATGAGGGACTCGCCCACTAAGAAAGCGCTGCCTGGTGAAGAGGAGTGGCCACATACTGAGGGCTGAACATTTGAGTCAGTATCAAATAACTCAGCGCTCCTGTCTGAGCTTGAAACTGTGTCAACAACAATGACAAAGATACAAAGAGATTACACTTTACTTCACCCTCTTATCAGCATCCTAATAGGCGCTTGGTGGCAACCTGACTGAAACGTGTGTCCCTTTTCAAAGGCACCATTACTATAAAAAAGTAGACACAGTATGACAAAGACAGGGGGCCCAGGAGAAACAAATGAGAAACAGCACAGAAGTATAATGTCAGTTTTAAAGCTGAAACCATTTGTCAACTAAAAAATTGGTTTATTGTCAGAAAGAAAAAGAAAAAATGAAGTATTAAATATTAAGATTTCTTGTTTTTTTTATATGTTGTATGATAGCAAATCGAATATATTTGTGATTGTAAAAAAAAAATGTCACATTGTTTTGAATGGACCAAACAAATCATCCATTAATTGAAAAAGTATTTGACTGACTAACCAATGATGAGTATATTCATTAGTAACCAACAGCAGTGTCTGGTTCAACTGTTTCACTTTGTACATATTTCTGGGTCCAGGTTTGTGGGACAACATGCAAGGTGTCTTAAAGCCAAAAAACATGCTTTGATCACTGGTAATAGATGACTGCGACTGGATAACTGACTGTTGACGACTCTCTGACTCTTCACCTCGTCGGTTTTCTTACAATAAACTGGGTCAGTGTCAAAGTTCAGCTCTAGTGTACAAAGATCAAATATCTGGTCAAAGCATTTCTACTGCCATCTCCTGGATGTTGAAAGGGCCGATACAACTTACAAATGTACCATCTTAAGATTTGCAAATAGCCTTCTTAACTTCACCCCTTCTCCTCTTACTTCCAGGCTACCAATGCAGAGGCTCTTTTGTGGCCTGCCGTTTTGTGCCTTGACTAAAAAGAGGGAAACGCACGGCGGCGGTGGGACAGTATGCATGATTTACTGGGACCAAGAGGCAGCACCTGCTCTCTAACTGCATGGCTAACATTCATTCGGAATCTCAATATTCATTTTGGCTTTCCAGGAATGTTGGTGCTTAGACACGCAGAGAAAAGGTCCAGCAATTCCCAGACACTCAAGAATCAGATCTCAAATGACACGGCATCGAGGAAGCAGCAGCCATAGGGACAAAGCAGCAGATATTTAGTGCAGTGACTCGTATGGTTAATAGAATAAAAGAGCAGCAGAAGCAGCGGCTTGTGGAAACAGGCAGCATACCAAGTTTGATCATCTAAAATCAGATATAGGGGAAGTGAAGTCATGTAAATGAGTAATAATCTCTTCTGTTCACGGGAAACTACAGTTAAGAGGTTATACCAACACCAATAGAATTGTATTTTTGACACTTCAGAGTTGGCAGGAAATCAGTTTCATCACAAATTTTCCTCTTTCAATAATGTACAGCTGTGCAGTTAAGTCCATCTTTATGTGACGACTAGTTAAACATCTTCCCACAACACGACTGTACGACACAGACGCTCGTCCTGTGTTGAAGTAACCAGTCGGTGGATGTCATGGGTAGTTTATATAAACCAGAGGTCCCCACAAGACAGAGAGATAGCTTTGTGTAGGCAACACAGCAGCTGGCCAAACAAATTCTTGAAATATTCTTGAGTCCTTTTATACGTGTACGACTAGACTTCTGCTGCCAGTGTGTCGAGCCATCAGCTGCCAGGGATCACACATTTCCCCCTCAGCATTTTGCAGCTTAGGTCTTCTACCAACTGTGGAAGACCCAAGTGTTGATTTAAGCAGTGAATTGATGCTTAAATCAAGGTGGTGTCATAAAAAAAAGGTTCAATAATGTTACACTAATGCATCACAAACTCCTAAAACTTTGAAAAGTGAAACAAAGCCATTCTTGGAGCTGCTGGGTTCCTCCCCCACCTCTCTCTCCGCCTCAAGCCAGCTTTGAGTTTTATGTTGCCTAAAGGCTCTAATTGACTATAATAAAGATGTGAAAAAAAATACCACATGTATATTAAATGAGCAGGCGTGCAGAAGTGGTGCGTGTGATGTGGATAACTGAATTAGAAGTTTGTCCACCACCATGCTAATCAAGGTCTATTCTAAAACTGTGGCCAAGCCCTTAAACTGTGGCTGAGAGTGAACCAGCGTAAACACATCAACACCGTTACACAGAGACAAGTAAGTTTAATCTGACATACTTGGTATCCCTGTAGACTTTTTAGGCTTTCCACTAGAATTTAAATTTCAAAGTTTGGGTGCACAGCTTGAGTTAGTAATGACTGTCCCAGCAGCAGGTCACAGAGGTTTAGGGGGTTAAGCCACCTCTGTCCTCGTGCCTCCTGGTCAACGCTCAGGAATGTGAAGCCAGGGGAAATGTTTCAATGCACAGCAATCACTAACTAACTAATATGACCGCTCTGTAGGAAACTTTTATAGAGACTGAAGTAAAACAATATCATATTTCCAATATGTCTCCCATGAACCATTTTGTAAATTATGTATCAACTTCATGAGGTAGGTACACTATCAAACTGCTATGATGTAATAATACTGAGCATGCAAGGCAGCATCGTAGACCTCACTGACTTGAATGCTGTTGTTCCTCTCAGTTATGTTTTAATGCTGTGCGTTTCTGTTGAAAGAGGATGTCTCTCATTTAGAACTTCTCTGCTGGTCAGTGCAGTCAGAAAACGTAATAGTGTTTAAACTATAAGTTTCTCTTTTACACAGAATTGACACAGAACAGATTAGGGACTGTCCAAGAAAAAAGATGAAAGATGGAGAAAGAATGAACGATGGAGATAAACTCAGTGTCCTAATATACTTCCAATAATGACATAATAGATACACGTTAAGTGTAATGTGATCCACATATCTGAATACTGTAACGTTAGCGGTGTACATTCATTAAATCAAATGGTACAACCAGCTTCAAGTGTCAAGTTACATTAGAGAAAACCCTCTGGAGCAATAACAATACAATAAAGATATCTACTGATGCATTTCATCAGCGCTACCTCAGCTTCATAAAGCTGCAGGGCCTCGGCTCTGAAGAGTTTCTCAAAGTTTAGAAACTTTTCACACACATTTAACGACACGCTGCCCAATAACATGACTTATTTTCAAAGGAACAATGAGTTCACTGGCTTTAATATTTACCGCGTTCCGTACATGCATGCAAATATAGTAAAATAAAACTTGTAACTCCATCGTGTGTTGCTCTTACCTCAGTAACGTGAGCTAGTTAGTTAGCATCGTGTCTCATCTGTATCCATACAAACTCCATCGGGCTCCCAGATTTAAGCTGGAAGTTTAATTCTATTTACACAAACAAAAGAGCAGAAGGAACCGACACTAAGTCCTCAAGTTATGTCTCTGTGGTCTAACGGAGTGGATACATTGTAACACAAACATTAAAATAACGAGTTACTCCCAGAACGACACTTTTTGTTGGATTGGCTACTTCTTGAGCTCAGTAAAGTAAAACAATGCTAAGATGCCTCCACGTGCTGTCGGAAAACACGACTACAATAACAACATCAACGTTTTTACCATGGTAACGGCGTTACCGTCACCCGACGTATAAATAGTCACGTGTATCAAGTTAGGTTTTAAGATCAATAACACTATTCAGAAAGTGTTCAAAAGCAGTAAATATGTTTATTAAATCAATTAATTTATGATTCGTTCAAGGATCTGTCGTTGTTGTAATCTTCCACTTTGTGTAGAATTCTGACGAAGTGTTAGTTCATTGCTGGAATAAAAACAATAGTCACTTTTAACAAAAAAACAATCCATCGATGGGTCAAGTTGCTATTATTGCATTTTGTGACCCTTGTAAGTGCTTAAAGTTATATTTACCACTATAGTTTTACAAATTACGATCTTAAAATGGGCTCCCGAACGCCGCATTGGTCATCCTCTTCTTCGTTGCTGTGTGGGCGGTTTGCTTCATGGCATTAACCCCTGTTTCATGACGTCAAAACCTCTTAATTATTCCTCCGACATGACCAAAGTTAAAAGATCTATTTTATAACCGAGTAATACAACGTTTGTTGAATTAACTTAAATTAGCATTAGCTTCTTTTAGTTTGAGCCACTAGAGGGCACTAGTGCGTCGCATAGACTTTTAATCCTGTAAACCACGTGATCATTTGTCAGGGCCATCCTATGTTTTATGTGACCAACACCTCTTCTGATACAGTTACCTTTTTTGTTTGATTATTGTTTCAGACATTTTTTAACTGAAACACATTTATATGCTGCATTTGTGTCTCAAACCCACTAATCAGCAGGAATCAGCAGGTAAAGTAAATTAAAGATTGAAGAATAATAATTAAATCCACTGTTGGCTCAACACATTCACGAAAACAGTAGCTCACTTTAACTAAATACATTCTAAATAATATGATTGTAATGTAAATTGTAGCTAACTACTTCTTCACTAAAATGACAATGGATCCAACAGTATAATCTTACCACCAAAGGCAAAACTTCAAACTAATTTGTTAACACAATAATCATAAATCAATTAGTAGATGTAACATAGTTAGAAATATAGATGGGCTACTTGACCCTTTTTTTTTACAGCATGTGTCTGACAAGCTAATTACCTTAGCCATTCACTCATCCAGTGGCTCACTGTAAAACAGACCTTATATAGTCATCTACCCCAACATGAATTTAAAAACCTGCAGACGTTCATTATCAAAGATAAATTACTTAATTATCTGCTGTGCATTACAAACCATCAACCTGAAGCCATTCACTCTAATGGAAACTCTTGCTGTGGAAATCAATATTTCTTGACAAATCTAATGAGCAATTTTGGCTTAATGTGTCTGATCTAAACTGATCATCACTATTTCAAATTCATGTTAAAAGTATTTCTTCTGGTTTGTCAACACATACTTTTTGCTGTTAAATCATATTACATGTTTTGCTTTCCCATAATTTTATTCCAAATCATGCATGTGCCATTAATAGCTCTTTCGTGGATTTGATACACTTTGGTTAACAGCATTGATGAAATATAGTCCCACATAATTCAGAGAAATTCAGATAAAATAAGTTTAAAATTGTGTTAAGCACTGAATTTGAGTGTTCATTTCAGAATTTAAAATGCATTGAACTGCCCTGATTTAGTGATAGTGACATGTCAATACATTTGCAGTGTTGTATAATATGTGAAACTGTTCAAATTAAAACACATAAACAGACCTCATTTGAAATATCCTTCAAGTTCTGACCAGGAACTAAAGATGAAGAAATTCAGTTTTTTAACAGTACTTTCTTTCCTCTCGTCAGAAACAACAACATTAAACCACGTCTGTCTCAGTGGTTTTATTGTTTACCCGGCAGTTAGTTGCATTGAATAAATCTGAAACCATGGTTCCATGATACGTTTTAATGGCTGTTTTGACTGTAGGAAGAATTGTTCTTTGGAAAACACAGTTCACCTATGTATGACACTAATGTACAGATTATGTTTCAGTACAAACCAAGGCCTCTTTTGTCTCTATATGTTAAATCTTGCACAAGAGATCCTGTTAGAGACACTATATATATATATATATATATATATATATATATATACATATATACATATATATATATATATATATATATATACACACATATATATATATATATACACACATATATATATATACACACACCTATATATACATATATATACACACATATATATACATATATATATATATATTTACATATATATACGTATATATGTGTATATATTTACACACATATATATATATATATATATATATATATATATATATATATACGTATATATATATATATATATATATATACGTATATATATAGTGTATGACTACCATGAGCTTTTCTCAGTGAGCTGACAGGTGTAGCTCACTTATAGACTTGATTTTACATTTTAAGGAACAAGAAAACCAATCACCTGACCTGAGAGTTGCAGCATTTGCAATATTTCTGCGTGAACGTTCTGCATGTTGGTGGTTAAACAGTAAAAACTATATGCATTAACATTGTGCCATGCTACTTCATCTCTCAACTCACTGAAGCTGTCCTTTCAGCTGGGCAACGTTATAAAGCCCAGATATCACTAATGTGACAGTATTTTGTGTGAGCCTTTTTTCTTACTGTATATAAACTTTGAGTAAGTTGTATTATTACTGAGAAGGGACAATATTAAAAATATGAATATGGAAGCTATGCAGGGAAAATAATGAATTACTTATGTTTTACTTATAACTCCTGCAGTCCAATAGGTTAAATAATGCTACTACCTGTAGCATTATTTTAATCCTAAAATAATACTCAATTACAACAATTACAGAATAATAATAAATGCTAAAACATTATCTAACAGTGGCACAAGTAAAAGAGAGTCATTAAGTCATGTAACAGTATCCAGCCTATCTAAAGTAAGCTAACTACATTATCTATGGTCATGTACCAGTGCATTTTTATTGCCTATGAAACTAACAAACTTTTCATTTGTAAAATAAAGGAGGTGTTATTTCTTCTTTTTACAGAAGATATGTAGTACGGCTAAAGATTAAAATATCATCAAGATTAAAGAATCCTAGTCTGAAAAATTGTCTGATGATGAACAATATGTCTGCTGGCACCAAATGAAACTCATGGACTACTTTTCTTGTTATCTAATTGAACTTTATGATTTAACGGTTAGAACACTAATTTGAGAAGTTGAAGGCAAGTTCACGTATTGCTGCTGCATGCAAGAGAGCTGCAACAGTCTGTGAGAACACTACCAGTGTGTTTCATAGACCACAGACACTTTTGTGAAATGACTGACACCTCGCCCACTGGAAAATATGCCAGGGTCACACACCTTTCATTGTGTGTGTACCAGACTGGCAGAATAAGTCATTCAGTTCATTAAAAGGTTTATATTCTTAACAACCATCATTTCTTACAAGTATTTTGTTATTCATTCAGAAATAAAAATTTTTCTATATGTACATATATATATATATATATACACACACACATATATATATATATATATATATATATATATATATATATATATATATATATATATATATATATATATATATATATATATAGTGTATGACTAGCTGCAACAGCCTGTGAGAACACTACCAGTGTGTTTCATAGACCACAGACACTTTTGTGAAATGACTGACACCTCGCCTACTGGAAAATATGCCAGGGTCACACACCTTTCATTGTGTGTGTAGCAGACTGGCAGAATAAGTCATTCAGTTCATTAAAAGGTTTATATTCTTAACAACCATCATTTCTTACAAGTATTTTGCTATTCATTCAGAAATTCAAATTTTTCTTTGATCAAAAGTGTCTTTATTGAAAATAAACATATTTAATTTGATACCAAAAAAGAGACTAATACAGTTGATCTATTAAGCCTGTCTGTGTTGAATTATAATCAATTTCATCTTTTGAAAACAACTATTTTGAATTGCTTGTTTTAATCTACTTAACCTTTAACATTACAATCAACATTGAAGAAAACATTTGCCACAAGACACAACAGTTAACTTCTTGTCATAGATTAAAGCCTATCAATCTTGCATGTATAAATCAATTAGGTTAAAAACAAAAACATTATTGTATTTCATCTTTGTGTAACATGTCACATCTCAGATAACAAAAATGAGCAGCTGTGATCTATTACTGTCACAGGGCTGGTGGTTTGAACCCCGGCCCCTTGTGTCTGTAGACTGTGTCCATGAGCAAGTCACTAATCCCCAGAGCCTCCAGCACCGACCATCAATGTGTGTGTGTGTGTGTGTGTGCGTGTGTGTGTGAAGCTTGTGAACTGCTCTGTTCTCAAGTTAAAGGTGCAATCTATCAACATGTTCAACTGTACAATAAACACAAACAAACCCTCAACAGTTAGAATAAAGTATACACTTTTGTCATGAATGTAAAACAAAGCAGGAAAAAGATACCTTTAAACTTAAAATGTTATCTAATGGGTAAAATTATTTAGAAAAAAAAGAAACACCAAAATGCAAAGCACTGACAAATAATAGTGTATATGTAACCACTTTACACTATCACTTTATCTTATTTACGTACTTTTCTAAAACCTGTTTACACATATTTATCACTCCTCATTATGCATATGAATTTACTACATGGTTTACAATGTGTCTATATATTTTGCAATTCCTGTACACATGTCTACTACAAATTTATATTTCATATATATGTATTCTGTCTCAATATTTTAACTTCTGCATTATTTTATGTCTTAGATTCTAATTGTTTACTTGCAGAATTTTCTTTTTATGCATATTTAATTGTTGGAGGGACCTTGAGATCTATGATTTTCATTTAAATCGACTGCTTCTCTGTAATTGCACAATAAAGAACGTGAACTTGAATCGCAAGAGACAAACTTAACATTGTTGACTGGTAGATTGCTAGAATAGATCCTGTTCTGTAACTGTTTTGACTGTTCATGTATGAGCATTCTTTAGACTGTGTAACAAAAGTAAAATATTGATCATCTACACTACTACTGTTTATCTCACCAAACACATTGGTGTTATTTGCAATAGTGTTGAAACAGTTTTGTGAGAAAAGCCGGTCAATGTATCTCTGAAAAACCTTTTTCTTTGAAGCAGGAGAGGGGGAATTCCTGGGTCCCTGCACCCACAGCCTGGCACTGTGTTTTCTCCTATTTAAAACTACACATAGATGACTGAAAAAGAAGTGGGCACACATGAACATTTAAACTTTCATATATTCAACGTCGCTGTAACACTCATATATGAATAAATTAGATTTTTAGGAAATTACTTTTAACGGTGCCTCAGGCCCGAGTGTCTCTGCTTAGTAAAAAAGTTCTTATAAAGAGACCAGGAAGTGTGTGCAATAACAATTGTTTGCATTCTAACTCTCATGGCTCACTGTAAAACAGACCTTATATAGTTATCTACCCCAACATGACTTTAAAAACCTGCAGACGTTCATTATCAAAGATAAATTACTTAATTATCTGCTGTGCATTACAAACCATCAACCTGAAGCCATTCACTCTAATGGAAACTCTTGCTGTGGAAATCAATATTTCTTGACAAATCTAATGAGCAATGTTGACTTAATGTGTCTGATCTAAACTGATCATCACTATTTCAAATTCATGTTAAAAGTATTTCTTCTGGTTTGTCAACACATACTTTTTGCTGTTAAATCATATTACATGTTTTGCTTTCCCATAATTTTATTCCAAATCATGCATGTGCCATTAATAGCTCTTTCGTGGATTTGATACACTTTGGTTAACAGCATTGATGAAATATAGTCCCACATAATTCAGAGAAATTCAGATAAAATAAGTTTAAAATTGTGTTAAGCACTGAATTTGAGTGTTCATTTCAGAATTTAAAATGCATTGAACTGCCCTGATTTAGTGATAGTGACATGTCAATACATTTGCAGTGTTGTATAATATGTGAAACTGTTCAAATTAAAACACATAAACAGACCTCATTTGAAATATCCTTCAAGTTCTGACCAGGAACTAAAGATGAAGAAATTCAGTTTTTTAACAGTACTTTCTTTCCTCTCGTCAGAAACAACAACATTAAACCACGTCTGTCTCAGTGGTTTTATTGTTTACCCGGCAGTTAGTTGCATTGAATAAATCTGAAACCATGGTTCCATGATACGTTTTAATGGCTGTTTTGACTGTAGGAAGAATTGTTCTTTGGAAAACACAGTTCACCTATGTATGACACTAATGTACAGATTATGTTTCAGTACAAACCAAGGCCTCTTTTGTCTCTATATGTTAAATCTTGCACAAGAGATCCTGTTAGAGACACTGAAACCTTTAGAGAACAATACTTTCTCAATTCAATTGTCATCAGCTGTCAGGTTTGCTCACAGGACAGGTAGAAATTAATAAAAATAACCAATTAATTAATATAAATTATATATGTATATATATATATATATATATATATATATATATATATATATATATATATATATATATTATATGACTACCATGAGCTTTTCTCAGTGAGCTGACAGGTGTAGCTCACTTATAGACTTGATTTTACATTTTAAGGAACAAGAAAACCACAGTCAATCACCTGACCTCAGAGTTGCAGCATTGGCAATATTTAAACTTAAAATGTTATCTAATGGGTAAAATTATTTAGAATAAAAAAAAAACATCAAAATGCAAAGCACTGACAAATAATAGTGTATATGTAATCACTTTACACTATCACTTTATCTTATTTACGTACTTTTCTACAACCTGTTTACACATATTTATCACTCCTCATTATGCATATGAATTTACTACATAGTTTACAATGTGTCTATATATTTTGCAATTCCTGTACACATGTCTACTACAAAT
This sequence comes from Cebidichthys violaceus, assembly GCF_023349555.1. Lineage (NCBI taxonomy): Eukaryota > Metazoa > Chordata > Actinopteri > Perciformes > Stichaeidae > Cebidichthys > Cebidichthys violaceus. The sequence goes on from NW_027176428.1 coordinate 6,359,061, forward strand.
TTATTTCATATATATGTATTCTGTCTCAATATTTTAACTTCTGCATTATTTTATGTCTTAGATTCTAATTGTTTACTTGCGGAATTTTCTTTTTATGCATATTTAATTATTGGAAGGAGCCTGCAATCTATGATTTTCATTTAAATCGACTGCTTCTCTGTAATTGTGCCCATGACAATAAATAACGTGAACTTGATGTCACATCTGAGCTGCCTGTTGTTTTTATATTTGTCTTTCTATGAAAGCAAGTTTCATTTCCTCGTCTGAATAGTGTGACTTGTTTCTCACGACCCTTTTTGTTTTTCTTATGCAAAACTTGCATGTGAAAGTAGGAAAACATAAAATGACCTCAAATTTCACACCTCTCTTTGAGTCTCCTGTTTGCACTCTGTGATGCATGAAGATGATGAACAACATCAGTCAAACCACACACAAAGTGCACAGAGTGAAACAACTACTTAAAAGACGAGATAAACCTGAGAGGTCATGTCAATTACGAGATCTTAGTTTTATAAGCTACAAATAACCAACATATTAATTATATCTCTTCCACACAACACATAGCCATGACTTTATTACTGCATTATGTTAAGATTACATTTTTAAGACAAATATAAAATATTATTATTATTGCATTATTGCACCAAAAGCTGGACTGGTCTTACAATAATAAAACGAATCACTTATACATCAACAATGGGCAGTAATACATTTGAGAACTGCATAAAATGTTAAAATTCTCTGAATCGTTTTTGAAGTTGCACAAATACGACCATTTTGTCTTCACAACAGACAAATTAGAAAATTTTTTCAATTTATTCATTGCTTTGAGAACAAGCACTTACAACTGAGGGGAATTAAACATTTAATGTAATAATAGTGCCAATCTTCAAACATGTTTATAAAAAAATCAAATTCTCCCTGACTAAAATGACCTGAACTTTTTGCAAAACCTTTTCAAGATTAAAATGGGACATTCTTGTTAAGAACATGATAGTCTTGGCTGCACATCAGGATTCATGAGCTGCAGCACTACTTGAATGCAGTGCAACTTTGCACTTTTTGTCTGAGTGCAAAAACACAGATGTAATTTACTACTGCAGTCTTTGGTTTGTAATTATGGAAACGCTTGTTTTGAAGTGTAAGTCTCTTTTAAATTGTTACACAATTAAATAATGATCTTAGATTATTTTATTCTTAATTAAGTGTTTTTGACAAAAATCCATTTGATTCAATATCAACAGTCAGTTTTAAGTTACAAATACAAAATATTTTTTTCAGCGTATATTTTTGCAACTTTATCACAGCAATATATATATACATTTAATAAAATGGTATTCATGTACCAAACATTTTTGCAATAACACCACCAAATTACTCTCTCTCTCTCTCTCTCTCTCTCTCTCTCTCTCTATATATATATATATCTATATATATATAGATATATATATATATCTATATATATATCACAAATGTTAAATCATATTTACACCTCTAGATTGACACAATAGCACTCAACTAATGCAACAAAAATGTTAAGGGCTTTCATACAAACAAGCAAAAGATATCAGTGGATACTCATATATCAACACTACTGTACTATATTATACACTATAAGCCATATAAACAGCATGTTCAATGTATGTAGAAAATTTGAGTAAAGAAAAATATATGACAAAGTAAATCACATTATTGTACCAACTAAAAAAATCCATTCTTACCATGCAGCCTATTATATTTTACCATCCCTTGAGAGAAATATGCACAAAGTCTCCCATTATCAAGATGAGTATAACAAGTTTTCACATAATAACCTAATAGAACAATAACTTTCCAAGTTTTCTCCTCCTACTCAAACATTTGCAGCTGAGTTCTTCCAGCTGTGGTTCCATAGCTATCTGAAGTGCCAACATTGGTGAATGAGGCTGAAGAGTTGTGGCTCTGCAGTAACTTTGGCCTCCCTATGAAGGTCTTGAACAGCATCTCGGCCCGTCGTCTGAAGTGATGGTCTAGGAAGAAGTAAATGGCTGGATTCACACAGCTGTTGATGAAGGCCAGGCAGCAGGAGATGATGAGTCCGTTTCTTTGCCACAACTGAGCATTGCAACTCAGATCAACGTTTGAGAGCTGCGAGCCAATTATGATGACCTTGAAGACGTTAAAGGGGAGCCAGGAAACCACGAAGGCCACTATGATGCAGAGGACCATCTTCAGGGAGTGTCTGCGGCGGGCTTCAGTCAGAGGATTTGCTGCACAGTGGCGGTTGAGATGCACGACGATGGTGCCATAACAGAGCACGATGATCAGCACTGGGAGGACAAAGGTGAGTAACGCCATGGTGAGGCTCAGGCAAAGAAAAAAGACTGAGTTGTTGTCCTCCACGCAGGAGAGTCTGTCACCGAACGGCTCCACTCTGCGGTACACCAGGGATGGGACTCCGAGCACCAGGGAGCCCGACCACACTGCGGCACAGGTGGCACGGATGCACCTGCTGCTCCTGAGGTACCTCGAGTCCATCAGCTTCACCACGGCCAGGTAGCGATCGACACTCATGCAGGTGAGAAAGAAGATATTGGAGAAGCGGTTCACAGCTATAATATAGCTGCTCAGTTTACACAGCAGGTCCCCAGCTGGCCCAAAGTCCCAGTAGCCGCTCTGGCTGGCGGAGATGGCCCACAGAGGCAGCGTGAGGACGAAGATGAGGTCGGCCAGGGCCAGGTTGACAACAAATGTGTCCACCAGACGCCCACCCATCTTACCTTTGCTGCCCACGACTGAGATCACAAAGAGGTTGCCCAGAAAGCCTGTGAAAAATATGAGGTAGTACAGTATGGGCATGAATATGTTGGAGCCATGCAGGTGTGAGCCAGGGCAATCCATTGTGAAATTTTGATTAAAAAGCACGTAGTCAGTAGAGTTTTCAAAGTCTTCGTAGTAATCATAAGGTGGATAATCAGTGTAAGCGTCCATCCTGAGAGATCACAGATGGGCTCTGCAGTGCAACTGTTGTATTGTGGCAGGGCGGTGAGTCAACATGCTGCTGTGAAAACCACAGAGAAAGATATATCCTATTTCAGCTCTCTTCTTCTCACTCCTCAGATCTGTATTTCTTTGACCGGCTGTGATAACTTCCTCTCAGTGTCCTTTCACTGCGATTTAACTGGGCCAAAAGGACTGAATATTTTTTTTTATTAATCCAATGGCTTGAATTGGCTACTTCATAAAAGGGTGTAAGCTTTTGGATTATAAATATGTTTACAATTGCTGCTGTTTAACTTTAAAAAACTGTTATATTTTCCAAGACAGACAGCGTGTCTATGTGTGTGCATGTGGCATGCTATACTAATATAGATATTTGCACACATGAATTGTCACATTAGCTTCGTGGATATAGTCCTGAATGATTTGGCTTGAATATTATGGCTCTTGTATCAGATGGTGTATTAGTTGTGTGTGACCAGTAGGGGGCAGGTAAGATTTACTTATATCTGACGACCTCCTGCCTGAATGCAGACTGACTGTTCTGGAGCAAATGTGACTGATCTTCTACAAAAGAAGATGTTTGCTTCGCTGAGAATTTCTCTCTCCGTGGTGAAAACATGCTTCCGATTCAAGCCGAGAAAGAGCAGTCGGAGTTACATATTGTCAAGTCAATTTACATTCATGGATATTTCCTCCACCAATCCTTTCATTCTCTATCAAAACCAAAGCCTTTAAGTAGCTTTGTACTCATATATTCAACACATTTTGCATACTGTAATATGCAGGCTCTGTTTACTGACAATTCTTATAGCTCCTTTATTTTTTACCAGTATTTGCTTAGAAAGTGGCCTCATTGGTTCAATGGATCACTTTTACTTCATCATGAGAAGGTTGATACTGTGACAGTTTAATTTATCTGAGACTGCGTACATTTTTGTATTTTGTAATTTTATCTGCAGTCCCTTTGGCGGATCACAATTAAAACATACACACAGCGACAGAACATCCCTAAACAAACAGGTCAGGACACTTAATACGAGATTACACACTAGCAATAATTGCTTTCACTTTAAATATGTCAAATGTATTTTTCAACAATATTTACTTATCATTGACCAGATGAGAACTGACAAACAACTATACAGTGTTTATGGAAACACAGACTGGATGTAAACTGCTCTGTCCTTGTATTTACTCACTTTCACTAGTCTTTCTAGATTTGAACTGGTTTGTTTACTCGTCTACTTTATTACTGACTGTGTGTAGAGGCCAGTCTTAACATTGTTTAAGCAGTGTACCACTGAGAATGTGTGATTGTAGCCAATAATTAGATAGCATATCACTTTCTATTGTGCACAATGATTCAGGAATTATTTATCTACCTGATATGCTATTTGACTATTGTTTTTTTTTGTCTATTCTGTACACAAGACATGCATTGCATGAAGGGGGATTCCTCCTCTGTTGCTTTTCTTTAAGTTTCATCTTTTTTTTTTCCAAAAGAAAGTTTTTTCTTATCTGAAGTGAAGGATAATATGCTGTACATATTATAAAGCCCTTTGGGGCAAATTTGTTATTTTTGAAATTGGATCATATTACGAAAACTCACTGCCAACTCGTCTGCCAGGTAGCTAAAGCCTGAAAAGGACAAAGACAGGGGAAATGTGTTTCCTGCAAAATATACATGCTGTAACTTGATTATGTTGCAGCCGACAATGTTAGTGAGAATGTGATGTAGCGATAAATCAGCTGAAGGAAACATAATGTAAAAACCCGCAACCACCACAGAAACAACTCGATGCCACCTGAAACTGCTCAACACTTTTTGTGCATCAGCAGCTCATCTTTACCAAATACTGCACTGGTGTCAGTCTGGATTCAACCTGCAGCTCTAGACAATTCACCCAGGTGAAAGATAACAGAGATTGACAGGGAGACTTTGGCAGCCATTGTTACAGAGAAGGAAACTGTCATTAAGACTGCTTTCTCAAGACAGAATAGACTCAGAAGAAATGAACTCCATGGTCCAGCTCGCAACTATTGCGCTGTGGCCGGGAGCTGAGAGGTTGGAGGACAGGCCACATCTTACAACAGGCCGGAGAACGCTTCATTGTTCTGCAGGAGAGTTTCAGTTAAGAAAGCACAGCGAATGAATGACCTCCTTAAAGGATCCCTGCTCCACTTTCTAGCATTGTGCGTTATTCAAACACTCCTTTTACTTTGTAGTGTCAAGGTGATGTGTGGATATACTCATCACGGCAGAAAATCCTGTCAGTCCCACATTGTTCAGTTTGATGTCGTTCTCCCTCATGCTCAGCTGTACCTTTTTTCCTTTAAAAACATTTAATTATTTCTTCTGCATTCTTGCTGCTCTGTCAGTGGAATGTTACATTCCTTTCCTGGAATAAGTGCTGTCTCACTCCAATTGAGCAGAGTAAATGTGAGAGCCAGTGAATGGAGCAGCCTCAATAGGAGAAAATAAACAATTGCATTGGTCCATGGGTGCAGCGGGGGAGAGCGGATGAGAGGAAGGGAGAAAGGCCTCCCTAACGTGCTAAGATTCCCATGGATACTTTTTTCTGTTGAGAGGAGGATCTCGTAAAGTACTTCAACAGTGGATGATTTCTCTTTTTTCTTTTGCTCTGTTTTTATTTGAGGAGAGAAAGGGTGGTATGCGTCAGGATGATTGTTAGACATAGGGGGGGTCACATGCACACACACACACGCACACACACACATATACACACACACACACACACACACACACACACACACACACACATACACACACACACACACACACACACACACACACACACACACACACACACACACACACACGCACTCACTCACTCACTACACACACGTACAATTTGCTCCTCACTTGTTGAGTGTTAAGTTTCAGAAAAAGAGTCCATTGTTTAGGTGTGAAAGGTTCTTGTTTTAGCTGTTAACTAAATCAAAAGTTCCTTGAACACAAAGGATTGCACAGCCTCAGTCCTTGTGTCATTTTAAGTGATGAGGGGCTTATAACTGTTCCCTTTTGTTGAAAAACTTCACAATTTTAACCCACTTTCGACTTTCCTCCACATGTCTGATTTCTCCTTCATTTACATACAAACTACACGATGAAATACTTTGTATTTTTAACACCTTAATGCCCAAACCACACAATAAGAGATATGTACAAGAATACAGGGAGTTACAGAACCTGGTCACAGGTTACACATAAAAAATGCCAATCTGAGAATAAAAACTGGATTCCTCTTTCACTTTGCACTTTCCACAAATGCTAGCTAACATGGGGCCACATTTATTAGGTGTTTGGCCCTCCGTTACCGCTGTTAGCCAACCAGCCAATACAAGATAAGTGATAATAATCGGAGGACACTACATTTTATGAAAAAACTATTATTGTTGCTAGGTGGTTAAGTACACAAGTCAAGATGATATCCAGGCTTTACTACATTGTTATTAACATATTGATAGGTGGTGGTTACCATGTTATTAAGTGGTTGCTGAGACTTTAGTAGAGTCTGTTAACTGGTCAGATCTTTGGTGGGGTTTGTAGGGTTTCACTAGGTGGTTACTAAGGCTGTCCTGTGTCACTCCCTTGTTCACTCGTTCACTATTCACTATGTAATAGTTGACTCAAAAGTGAGTAGTAAATTGAGATTCAGGACTCTTACTTATCAACTTCATTTGCATCATCACTGACAACTGTTGAGTCATGCAACTGCATAGGTGGTGCATTTCATTTTGGGATTGTTAGAAGAGAGTACTTTTTTTGTTCTATTGTTGAATTTTTCAGGGCGCTATATAGTGGATAAAGTTACTCACGCGGTAGGTGGGGGGTAAAGGATTTCTTTGATGATTATGGGTGGTTTCTAGGTTGTATTATGTGTTTTCAGTGGTCAAAGAGGTAGTACAGGTAGTACTGGTGGTAATAGTTTTCGTCAGGATTGTGTGTTTACGTGGTGCTTCAGCTGTTTGTGTGTATGTGTTTAATCGCAGTTTAAAATACCACTTTAGTCCTGAGTGTTGGAGTGGTTTATCTCTTAACCAAATGTTGTTACTTGTATAAGAATCTTACGCTGCATAAGCAACAGCAGAGATAGCCATATAGTGATAACATTTTGGACATTTTACTGATAACTTTGGGTCTGGCCCCAAAATACCTAGAGAAATGTTGATCCCTTACAAGCCAGCTTCTGGCTGTTCCAAAGTCGAGGCTGTACTAAAGGTGAACATGCTTTTGCCATCAGGGCTGCTCGGCTTGGAACGACCTGCTTGAGAAGATAAGTAATCAGTAATCTCTTTTAAATCACTTCTTAAAACCCATTTTTACAGACTGGCTTTTATGTGATGTTGTCACTTTACTGCTCTATTTTATTATTGATATTATTAAATTTTTTTACTAAATTAATTAATTAAATTAATTTGAATTCATAATAGTTTATTTGTATCATATCGATTGTTTTTATGTTTAACTCTTACCTTAGTTTGTCTTGCTTTGTTGGGCCTCACTGTTGAGCTGTTGTTTTATTGCCTTGGTTTTCTACTTTGTCTGTCAAAGCACTTTGTAAACTCTGTTTTTAAAAGTGCTGTATAAATAAGGTTATCAAAGTTATTATAACTTACATTTAAGGAATCAAAGGTCATAGCAAAAAGTGTATGACCTTTTGCTGACATTTTTACATTTCGTGTACTATGTTTACTGTGTATTAACGCTGAATACTATTTTTAAAAAGTCAAACTGCACCAGTAACTGCTTAGCTGAGTGTTTCATAGGAGTTTTTCAGTTTATATGCTATTTCTTAAATTTAAGGTACACAGTATCACAAGCTGAACATTCAATTATATATTTTGTATCTGTTGTCTTTTCCCTCTTAACATTCACCCTTCGCTACCGAGGCTTCTTTATAAATCAGGTATCAAATATTGGCAGGACACTCCTTTTACTCTTGTGCATGCACCACTGCTTGCTTAGTGTAAGTGACATTTTTCTAATGCTGCATATAACATTCAGGAATTCATTTTAATGTCAAATGTTGCATAGTTTCAAAAACAAAACAGCCAAAACAGGATGTACTGTGTAACATTTTCTTTGATCACAACAACATCACCATTACAAAACTGAAAGCTTGAAGTGTGTTTGATCAGCTTGTTTTTAGGTCATCAGCTTGTGAAGCTGTGGTGTGAAAGCAATGAAAGGTATTGAGAATGGAAATCAGTGAAGCTCAGCAAGACTGACAAGGTTTGACATGCAGTCAGTCTTCCTACATTTTAAGCAATGGAGCAGGACAAACACCTAATCCTTTAGTTTTCAATATAATTTAAGATTATTTTATCCCCCCGTGTGTTTCTCATATCACATTTTCCAATATGTCTCTATTTGAATCTGATGCATTATTTGCAAATGGACAATTACCTACTGACTGTACTTGACAAGACCGGAAGCTTTCAGTCACAATGTGTCTCTCCGAGTGCCGCTTATCTGTCAGTGCATTTAGTAAACACACGGCTTAGCTACTCAGAGAGGAGGAGTCATGTTTCATCTGTTGTTGAGAACATAACAAGCAGCTTTGAGAGAAGACAGGAGAGGCCTGTTGGCCTTCTGGTGGGATCAGGTTTTAGTTGAGAGAGACTATAATGGTTAAATCATTAAGTAGGAAAATCATTATTACTGAAGCCCTGCTGGCAGCTGGTGGCAGGAGTGTGAAAGACCAGGAAACAGAAGCTCATACATGGAAAGGGTTGATGAGCTCAAAAAGGCATCATATGATTCATACTGTAGTAGCTGCATTGTAATGAATATATATGACACAGAAAATAAATATAAATCTCAAGTTTTTCAAGCTGCAAATGTTTTATGGCTTGCAGGATTATGCAGCAGTAATAATGTGTTTCGAGATTTTTTCAAATGTATTCTGCTTTTTGCAGCACCTATTAAACAGGAACTTGTTACAGGCCTCTTAAAGGAAGGTTATACTGTTAGCCACACCACAGTCACTGATGTCACGCATTTTAACAATATAATATTTTTTCGGCCTCTAGTCACGAATCAAATGAATATGATTCTATACCAAATGTCAGCCTCCATAGGGTGAAAACTATAACCAAACAGTTGGTATGTTTTTGTGGTCTGTCCAACCGAGCTATAGAGCTGCTGGTTGCAGCTAAAAAGTTGTACACTGTATTTTCATGCATTCTTTTTGTTTGGAGGTTCAACCATTAAAGTTCAAAGTTTTAAAACTGAACTCTTATTGCATGCAACGTAGCCACAAATCCCGACTTTTGAATGTTATAGTGTTTGTAACACAGAAAGTCTGGATTACAATTACCTACTTGTGTCTGGACGGAAATGAGGCAATGGAGACGTTTGCTTTGCTACATTAACATTATGGGTGTTGGGTCGTAACATCTTACAGTTTTATTACTTTTCATTAACACTTTGCATGAACTCCAGTTCATGACCCATGACTTCAGAGCCTCATTGGAGACATATTGTATGCAATGATAAATATTAGTGCCACCTTGTCTTATGTTGTGAACATACATTTTCTTACAGTTATACATTGCAGAGATAAAACTGTGTGAGTTTGTTAACCCAACACAATATTGCCATGCCTGGTAGATCACCATAGAAGTGTGCATAATTCATTTTAACATTGTGGCAAGAATCTATGAAGGTCACAGTTTTAGTAATAAATAGTGACATCCTCGTTTTGCATGATAATGACAATGAGATCATGGACGTTTGTAAAGGCTCAAGACCATACCAGTCAGTTGATGGGTGTACTGGTCTTACTGGACTGCCATTGTCCCTCAAGGGAAAGTTTATGGAGCAGATGGCTGCCTCAGTGGGCAGAGTTGAGTGTCAGCTGACAGTAAATGATCTTCAAGGGGCCACCGTTTTATAGCTTGTCCTTGTAAAGTGAAGAACAAGGTTGTACCAAACTGTAACGAAGGTTGCAACACTTTTGATTATTGATCTACAAAGCCGACTGGGATTGGTTGTTGACGTTGATCCTCCTTGTTTGAATCGGGGAGAGCATCTGCTGCCACCGGGCCGAGTTGATTAGGCAGGCGATGATCTCGTCCCGGGGTGATAACAGGAAGGTGAAAGTCTCAGCTGTGTTCACAATGAAAGAGCTTATCTCCAGGGGAAGAAGAGCGGGCACTCTAGAGTCCTCATTGTGATAGTTGTATGTACGTTTTGAGGAGTGGGATGTATTATTTTTCACGGCAAGTGTGACCACAATCGGAACAGTTCTACCTGTCACATGGTGTCTTGTGCACAATGAGCTGATTGAACTGCCTGCACTACCAAATGTGAAGATAATGTGTCTCACCTCCTGCTATGAGTAAGCACCCTGCCCCTCTCCCTGTGTTTTGAGTGGGGACACAGATTTCATTCTCAGGTTTGTTATTAGCTGTGAGGACCTGTTCACATAAGGAGTGTTTTGGGTCAGTAGGTCAGAGGACAGGCTTACCAACACCTGGGGGACACAGAGTTCATCGCTCAGAGAACCATTAGGAGCAGAAGGCTGGACCCCAACCAATGACAGGCAGGCGTATCACTTCTTGCCGCAATAAGAGGTCATCAGCGAGAACATGCATGTGTATAAAGTGTTTAGAGGTACGATTGTGTGCAAATGTGTGTGTGCTTTCAGTGAGTCAGAGGGAGGGGCGCATGTGTTGTTGATTTTTGGAGAGGAATTGTTTTTATTTGAGGTGAAAGAAAAAGGGCGGATTCAGAGGTAGGGTTGATGAATGTGTTGATGGTGGCATTTTGATAGGGGTAATTTTGACCTGACAGGGCCCAGGCTCTCTCATGAATCAAAATGTGTCAGCCAGGCGCTGGAGATGGAGGGCCGCTCATTGTAGCTCTGACACCCATGTGAGGGGCTGAGGCTGCTGGGGGTCAAGTGTGACACCTCATTAGGACGGTGTTGATTTAGTGTGGCCGCAGCGCAACAGACCTCCTCCCATGGGGTATGGAGAGGCGTTGAGGGGGTTGGGATCACCGAGCACCGGACAGAGAATGGGGGCCTACTGCTCTTCATCCGCAAAGCCGTCATCTGACAGATTGCAAATCATGCACCTACGCCGAACACACCACCCTACCCCCTTTTTAAATTTCAGCCTTTCTCTGGTTTTTAAATATGCATTTCTTTAACCACAAAGGAGCCACATGTAATATGTTTGGGAGCGATATCAACGTGTATCTGAATGTAGTTTTTTATTTTTATGTTTTTTAAGGTAGGGGCTCTGGTTTGGTCAGTTTTCCCCAGTGAACCCAACACCCCTGATGGAATAATTTCGACCTTTCACCTTTGATCTTTCGATTTAAAATAGTTTTCTGTAATGTCAAGATTACTTCTGACAAGCTGCAGTTGTGCTCTGCAGCTCAAGTGCAAACTGGTATTCGCTGATTTTAGGAATGAGAATTTTAAGGTTTAAAAGCACAATTTTTTTCTGCTGACCCCCATATTGTGAATTTTTTTGAAAATTGTGTCAGCTTTGTTTTCAAATTATTGACGGGTGGGTGATATTTATAGAGATGAAACTTTTTTATTTAAAGCATTTTTTTCTGTGCTAAATTGATAATTGTTTATGTCAAACTAGAAGTATTATTAAAATCATCGTTAGATACAATTTATTCTCTTTTGTACTCACAGTATTCCCTCTATACAAGCACTGTTAAGCTGTTTCTGGTCGTTGGTTTATAACACAGAGAGTACTATAATCACATTCTAACACTCTTTCTTTATTAGGTTTTCAACTTAGAAAACAACCCCCTCAAAGAATTTCAGATTTCCTGGTTTTGTGTCTGTGTAATCATTTAAGGCTTTCAGTGTTTGAATATTGGGTTTTTGCAAACAACATGTTTCAAAGTAGGAGTTTATACATTTGTGTTTAAAGTTATGAAAGAATTATGTAAATAATGTGAGTGATGGAAAGCTGAAAGAGAAACTGGATTTTGTATTCCTGCACACCAACTCCAATAGCAATCAAAGTTGACATTTCAATGTTCTGTAGATTTGTAACTACGATTGTTTTGGGAATTTGATTGGGCTAAGATTGATTTTTGTTGAGGTTTTGTAGCTGTTTCCTTGGAAGCATCCATCCACATGTCCCATCGGTTAGTTTTTTGTTGATAAAAAACATTTAACCTTTAGAAAGTGATGGCAGAGGGATGGCAAGATTAGCAAAAAGTGTTAGGGACAAATTTAAACTTTGACTTTTAGTTGTAGAGCCCTCAAACGGCCAACTTGTTGTACTGCATGTAAAGTTGTTAAAAGGTTTTATCTCTGCTACTTTGAGCAACATTTCAGGACATTGAGAACAACAAATATCAATTAACAACGTTTACTTAAAGTGCCATAGGTGTTTTATGGATAGCTAATTTGAAAATTATTTAAATTATATAATTTAAATAATTCCATGCAAACGTTTACAAAGGATTACAATTGATCATCTCCATTATTCTCTGATGCAGGCTTTTCATTTAGGTAGCTTGACTGATCCATTCATGCCAACTGATCTTCTGTCCCCTAATTTCTTCTCTGTTATTACATCTCAGTTTCAATTACACCACAAAGCCACACACTGCTGGACTGTCACTGCATCTCATTGGCTGGGAATTCATTGAGAAAATGAATGACTGTCTTAATGTCTACAACAGCTTGAATTTCATTATACTGACTCAAAGGCTTCCACCAAATGTCATAGTTTGTCACTGTGCAGCTCCCCCATCTTTTTGTACCACACAAAAGACATTTAGTAGCCTTTTATTGCATTAACTCATCATGCATACTTAAATCTAAAATGATGGAAAGCATTGAACTAAATGAGTGTATTTGGAAATGCATGAATAATTAATGAATCTTAACTCACAGATATGGTCAGTTTTCATTCAATAAGTAGACAATGGTTGTTGTTTTTTAATTAATATTTGGGGTTGTGTTGTTTAATTTGAATTCGGCAAATATAAGCATAAGCATTCAAATGTAAAACAATATTGTTAATAAATGTGATCTTTTTCACTCCCTCGGCCTCTGAGATGTGCAGGCGCATCTGCACACACACACACACACACACACACACACACACACACACGTACACACGCACCCACAAACAAAGGTGCAGAGGGCCATCTGTCTTTTCTGATGGTACAGATCTGGGAAAACAATGAAGGCTTCCTGACATTTCACAGATTTTTTTTCAAATACCTCACACTTCACACATTCAGATATCTGCCATCTTCGTCACCACTGTTGTTCTCAATTAATTAAAATCTTATAAGTTTCAGAAATTACATTTGTCAACCACTTATAAATAAATCTCTCTTGCCAAGAATGAATGATTTATGAATGCTGTTATAGCCGATGTCACAGTCCACTGTTGTTGCCTTTGAGATTTTACTCATTAGTCTGAATAATAACTGTCACTAATTCAAGCTGTTCTCGAATGGCTTTTTGAATAGAAAGAGAGGGAGAGAGTGCGAGTGAGAGAGAGGCAGCAATAGAGAGGAGAGAGGCCTGAGAGATTAACTCCAGTGAGCTCACTCTGAGAGGCCCAGGAACGGCTGAATATTGTTCTAGTGGTGGGGAGATGGAGGGGTGGGGGTGAAAGGAAAAAAATCCCTATGCGGCCAGAGAAATGAACTTGATGATCTCAGGGGGGCGGGGGGAGGATCACCATTCCTTGCTCCTGACAATCAAAATTAGATTGGCCAGCACTGTGTCAACACTAGCCTCAGTTAAGGCATGACAGGGGAGGGAGGGAGGGCAACCCCCCCCCCCCATGGGTGTTTGAGAGTTTGCCATGTGAACTATGGAGACCCCACAGTGCCTTTCACTGACTGCTCAGGCCTCAAAGAAATCCACAACCCCTTTTTATTGGCCAGCACTGTAACCGATGGCATCTTTGCCCCGAGTTCTATATTTTGGCAACTCGTTATTGCTGTTTTTGCTGTCATGTTGTATTAAATCCCAGAATCTGCAATGCTGAGATAACAATCTGCAAGAAACAGAACAAAATATTAACTTTATTTGTGTGCAATAGAGCATTGCATCTCCCTGATTCATTTATTCTTTTCTTTTCACCATTTTCACTCATCCTCACTTCATCATCATAGTGAGTGTGAACTTTTAATGTCAGCTGTCTGCTGAAAGGAAAATGTATTCATATAGCACAGTTCTTATACTTACAGCAATTTCAAAGTGCTTTACATAGAGAAAAAATATAGACTTTAAAAGAATTGATCTAAAAGAAAATATTTACATGAACATAGATAAATCAATGATACATGAAAAAAAATTACTTTCGTAAATCCTCTTATACATAAACCAATTTAGTGATTGTAAATATTGGTCTCAATTATGCAAAATATAAAAGCCTCTTGAAATTTGAAAAGCAGGCCAAAAAAAGGCAAAAAATATAATAAGCTCTGTGAAACCCATTTCTGTGGGACATGAAGTACAACCAAACACACAGAAATTTTTTCCTATTTATGCGTTTTGTCGTTTTCTTGAAGGGGGGGGGGGGGGGGGGGGGTAATGCTGACTTGATTGAGGGTTGTGTTTTTGGAGGTTTGATCAGTGACCTGGATTTTTTTAGTGTGTCCAGCTCTACCACATTAAAGACGGAGTGCAGCTGTGTCCTTGTATAACCGTCCTGTTTATTTTATTATATTATCCCAATAACTCAAGAATAGAACTAGCAGTTTTGTCAATACTTCACATTATAGAAAAATTATCATTGTGATGTTTTTGTTTTGTATCTTTACTTTTTTGCCCTCTAATAACAACTCTAATAATAAAAACACTGCACTTTGATATTTCTGTGTTTTAATATGCAGTTATTGTCGAGCAACATATTGAAGACTTTGTTCCACAATACAAAACAGGTTTAAGATTATTACCAGGACGGCAGGACAACAGCGTGGGACAAAAGTTTTTGTTTTTGGCTCTCGAGCTGATTCCTGTTGTTGCCAAAAGAGAGATGTCCGGCTGACGTTCAAGTAATCACACACTGCTGTGAGGAGCATCCAAAATAAGTAGATGGAATGTGCAGATTGCTGTGTATTGGCAGAGGAGAAGCTGGTGTTTGATGTTTTCAGTCATCAGAATGTTGTACCTGTGTGAACCAGCGAGAGAATTAATTTCTCACATTCAACACTCCTGCAGATTTATGTTTTGCTCATTGATGTATCTTCCCCAGTCTGACTTTATTCTTATTTCAACATTATGTCCTTTGACCTCTGGAGGTTTTAGATTAAATACATTCTAATATCTTAATATCATGTTTTGTCTTGAGAATATCTATTTTACATGAATATAAAAAAGACAATTCTAGCCACTTTTAAATATATTCCTCAGAAAACTACAGAAGATTATGAGAAATACTTGACTTTCTTGTTGCTTTTTAAAAACTACTTCAACAGTTTAATCATTTACATGTTTGCATTATGAAAGTATTTCTGATGTTGATAGAGTCATTTTGAAGTGCTGTTATTTTTCTATACTTTTGGTGTAAGTTATGCTTATATCCTCACATTAAAACACAAAAGACGATTTATTTCTGTTCCTTAATGCCAGATTTAATATAGACAGATTTAATTTTAATCAAACTTTGAATAAACTTGTCTCTCCATTATTTTGAAATGAATCTGTTTACCCAGCACTATTGTCCATCTTTCTTGACTAAGACACAGGTTCAAATACTGCTGAATCTTTTATTTTGCTGCATTCATCTGAATGAAAAGGCCCCACTGCATAGAAATAGTGAAACACCAAAAGGATGTGATTATAATTAAGATCTCTGTTGCTTCCCTTTTTGGCCTGACTGTTGGAAAGGGTAGGGGTGGTCATCCTGTCCCCAGGTACTCTCAGATCTGTGGGACGGTGCCCCTGCAAGGCAGGCAGGAGCGTCAGTCAGACCCACCGGACTGCACCTCACCACCATCTATGGCATTAATTGTCAGCTTCAAACCAGATGGTGCGCTAGGAGAACAAAAGAGTGACAGCTGTCATTCACAGAGACACTAAACAACAACAGTGAACTGGACCCAAACTGATTTAATGACTGCAACTTCCACTACAGGTGAAATAAAATGAGAATGGATTCTCATGAATGAAATCTTTTCACATAAGAGAAAAAGTGTCAATTAAATGAAGTAGAGCTTATGTTGCATTTGAAACCACCCATTTGTTGGAAGTTTAGAATGAAAACTCAGTTGAGGAGAGAAGATATATGACTTAGTGATGGCTCAGTGACTGTTCAAAATGCTTAAAAGAAATAGTATGTCCATGTTGAAACAAGTGAGATACTGGTGACAAAAATAACTTTTAATAAGTAATGTTTATGTTTTATTTATTGCTAAAAAATGTGATTTTACATCCACTTTAGGAAGGTGAAATTAACATAATTATTTATATGCAGCAGAGTTCAACAAATTTAATGAGCTATATTAATCAACCACACTCATAAATCCACAATTATCCCTTGTTGATGATTTCAACTCATCGGAAATCAAATCTTGTGTCTGCACTGTTTATTTTATTGTCATGTGAGATTCTTTCAGTGTGTATGATCTTCCCTGAACAGTTCCCCTCTCTAAACAGCGGTTTAGAGAGGGTCAAAGAAGCAGATAAAAAGGTGTTACTGATAACTGTGTTCAGCAATTTAAGCTATTGAGAGCTGCCCCCAATTCACCTTCTTTCTTAACTTTATGGCTATAATTGCCATAAAGCTCCTCCCAAATCCTCCCAGGCCTGACTGGCCTTTCTTGAGGGCTTTATATAATATTCCAATTCTACTGTACGTTTTTTACTTCCACAAATTCCTCCATGGCACAGCTTAGTCATTAATTAATGAAGCTGGGTCAGAGTTTATCATGTTATTAGTCTTAAAGCTTCTAAAGCCTCTAATACTTCACGTCCAACTTGTACAACTACTCCTTATGTGCCAAAACAATAAAAACATCCATCAATGTCCTCCCTTGTCTATGTAGGGCGGGTATGACGGATGATGTGTACCGCACATTGATGCACTTGAGGGGCAGGGGACTGTGTGAATGTTTGTTTATGTCAAGTGAGGATTTGTCAAAAGGTTTATGTCATTGCTGGCATCAGTCTCCTCGAGCTTGCACTGGGTGGTCTTTGTCTATTTGCATCCGTAAAGAGCTTCGTTCTCACTCTCATTTGTCCCCTATTGATTCTCTAAATTAGGTTGATGAGAGGCCCTTCTATCAGGTGGCATATTAATTGGGTCAGGCTGGATTTTATATGACATCGAAATAATGGCAACCTGAACCCCAAGACTAAACCTTTGTCCTCTGAACGCTCTCTTTCACCAATTAGCCTAGCGGTGAATCTGCTTCCTGCCACCTCTGCTGCCCGTTACTGTTTATTCTATGAATCAGGATGCTACCGGTGGCTTAACCAAGTGTGTGTATGTGTGTGTGTGTGCTTCTCAAGGTGTGAGAGCAACCTGGGGAGAGTGTATATTCTCCAAAACAAACAATTGGTGCATATTTGATAAACGGATTCCAACGGTTCAATCTGTCATTGGCATCAAACAACAAAACAAAATAAATAAATAAAGGTTTCTGCTTTTCCCCATTTTAAAACAAAAGATTGTCAATAAAGTTTGCAAACAGCTGACTATTCACACATGCAGCAGACATAGAGAAACATAAGCATGAATTTGAAAGTGTGTTTCCGGGACCCTGATGGTGATGGATGTAAGTCCAATATTCACTCTCTTTTAGCTTTGTGTTTGATCTCTACCAACTACTGAGGTAAATATATATCTCTTTAGCGGCTAAGTGCTCCACTATATTTACCAGCTAGCTCTTAAATGTGTCTGTCTGCTGTTTGGTGCTGAGCAGTTAGTGAACAGTGGGTTTATCAGAACTTTCAGAAATAAACAACAGATCCCATAAGCTAAATAAATGATTTATTGTACAAAAGAAAAATGACAGTAAATAAACAACAAAAGGCAAAAATAACAATTGAACAGTTATTCATATGCACAACCATTAAACTACAAAGTTGGGGTGATTTTCTTTTTTTAAAACTACACAAAGAATGGAGGAATGAAGGGGGAAAGTGAGAAAAACATTGGAAGCGGCGAACCTGTCCAAAACATCATAAATGTCAACATTTGGGTAGGTATTTACATAGAGATTTCTTACTCTCATATATTTATATGAAAACACTCTCACACATACCAGTATACAAACACTAAAATTCAAAATGCGACTTCTCACCAAGCCATAGATGTGGGCACAGCTAATTATTTCTTTTGACCACACATTACCAGAGCCGCTACCATCAGTCACTCTGTCAATAACTCAATCTGAACCTGAGAGCAAGGAGACCCTGTGGTTTTCATCTACATTTTTTGGGGGGTGGGGTTGGGGGGGTCTTATTGGTTAAATGTTTGCACAGATTAGTCAATGACAAATTAAAAAAGCAAGGTTTTGAGGGGGCTACAGTGAGGTAGACAGACTTTGAAATGCATTGTAATTAGTATTAATAAATAGATAATTGACCAGTTGAATTATTTCCAACCACTGCCCCTAAACCAGCTTTTTCCTCCCTTTGAAATGTTCTAGCATATTCCTGCGATCACAAAAGTTACAGCACACAACATGTCATCCTCTACTTTGGCTAACAATCCCTGGATACTCCTCCCATTCTTACATGGGTGCTTTCACTTAAAATACACACAAAGGCAAAAACATGTCTATGCAAGACAGTCGACACATTGTTTCAGTCAAAAGGACGTAGTCTCTCTAACATGGTAACAGATTAAAGTTGGTGGGCGGGCCATTTCCAGTTAAAGCATTCTATTTTCATTGATCCAGACACTTATTATACATATGACTTATCACCCACAGTGGGCAAGGAGGCCTTTCAGGCCGCTGGTACAGTACGTCCAGGTTCCAGATTGGATAAAAGTGTGTGAGTGTATGGACAGGCCCCCGCTTCAGACAAAAGTCAGAAAAGCGTGATGGTATCAAAAAGAAGTGATAACCTCTCTAGTTCATGGTTTATCACCAGAAGCTTGAATAGTTTTTTTTTTTATTTTTTATTTTTTAATCCTATACTGTACAAGCTCTCTTGTGCTTGATAAAACACAAACAACACTTTACCTCCTCACGCCATGAACGTCCCATAGTGCAAAATTTATTGTTGGTAAGGTAGAGTGCCCCAAAAAAGGTTTTTGTATCCCTTTTTTTTAATATATACATATATCATTTATATATAGTGTCAGAAGGCTCTTCCTTTATCCAACAGCATAGTGCTTTCGTTTACAACAAAAGGATATCTTTGCTTTGACATCCAGGAGACAAAGACAGACTTCAAGCATTACTAATCTACTCTGTATTCAAGCACTAACAATATTTTATGATGATGGCGATGAAGTCGAGGTGGAGGTGGACGGGGGCATTTCAAAAAGCAATCAAATATGTTCTCCAAACTAAAGTCAGTTGTTGAGTTACATTGTCTTGATCTGAATGTGTTATGTGGTCTGTTGTGATTTATAAAAGCCATTATTTTGAGTACAGCACATAAAGGATTTTTATGTTCTTCTGTTCTGAAACTAGCGTTGAGAAAGAGTGAATGAACTTTGTGAGTAATGAAGCTACTACTCTTTCTAAATTCAAGAGTTATTTTTAACATGGATGCAAACACTGCTGTAAGTACAAGTAATACTGTGATCTTGTTTTGTGCTATTTTCAGTTCAATAATTCACAGCAGGGTGAACATTTGAGCATTACTGTCACCCTCGTATATTTTATTTCAGGGTATGGATTTAGCTTCCTGTCTGTTATTACGTGCTCAGTCATAGGCCCCTTCAAGTTATGAAACTGTGCATTTACTTCTCTGTTTTAAACATTTAATGCAAAAGTTGAGGGTGTTAAAGTGAAAGATATGTGTTGGTGTTCTTGTCATCCTGCAGGATCCTGCTCCTCCTCCTCTCCCAGGTGGTGCAAAATAACTTCAGAATGCATCTACATTACAGTACTTAGTTTTAGACTTAGTGTCGCAGTGAAACCTAAATATGTCTTATCTACATTTGCAGAATGGCAGAGATAGCTATACTGGCTTTATTTATCTGCTTTGAAAGACAGAGTGAAAATAGTATAACCTCTTCTCTCCCTGCTCCTTTTTGAGTTTTACAAGACTACACATTAAAAAAGATCAAAGTACCTGTGAAAGGTTTCATAGATACTCAAGAATGTCACACTGAAGTGTTATACATTAATAGAGGGTATAGGTTTGGTTTTGGATCTCCTCAACACTTTACATCTCTAGAGCACATCTCTAAGCATCTGTAAACAAGATTTTGGATTTATACAAAGAGTATTTCTAATGGTAAACCCTCCTCATATTAGCATGGATTTAGTTATTCTTGTTAAAGTGATGGATTACAAAATAATTCTGATAATGCCCCCGTGCAAACATTTTTGTGGATCAAATCTCACCCGTAAGTAAGCGTATCTGTATATTTCCAAACTCACCTTAGAACTGAAATTGCTTTAAAATTATTGTAAATGCTTATGTCTCCTGTCATCTCAATCCACTAACCTGGACATTTTACAAAGATGCCATTTAAAAAAAACAACAACTTCAAAAACCCACAAAACTAACATGTACTCTAGAACATAGTTTTGTCTCATTTACCGTTTTCTGAAGCTGCTCCACAAGGACAACCTCTTTAATTATTCATAATGTACTGTATTTCCATCACTCAGTTCTTTTTTTGATTCATGTTTCATTCATAACTTTTTTTTTTCAGTTAGAATCAATTTAGTTACTGGACAAATGGAAACCCAGTGAAATGATTTTGTGGCTGAGCGAAAGTGAAATCTGGTGCCGAGGAGTGGGTTCTGGTGCCAAGGGAGAGCTCCGTAAGGGTTTTGGGTGGTTTGATGGGATGGTGGCTGTACACAAGTGTGCGTTCCCCCTGCAGCCTAAGAGCAGCCACATCTATCCACCACCATCCCTGGGATTTTGCCATGAATGATCTGCTGCTTGTCATTGAAGTAGAGCATGTTAATGGGGGACATCTTGGTCGGGGTACAGCAAGGCCCTGCAGAGCCTCGGGGGTTAGCGTGCTGCACCAGGTGAGTGTGCGGGTATTTCTGCATGAACATGTACTCGCACTGGCCAGAGCAATAGTTGGCTTTGTAGCGTTTGGGGGCAATGATCCAGTCCCAGCCAAACGCCTCGAAATCCACAGTCAGAGGGTAGCGACAGCAGCGAGACTCAGTGGAGTGCTCATCGCAGTCCAGGCCGAGGTTTCTCCGAGAGCGTTTGGTCGTCTCAAGAACTTTCACTTCCAGGAACGGCTGCTGGAATCAGGGGGAGGAGAGGCAGGGCAGAGAGGAAGAGGTGGTTATAAGAGAACAACAACTTGGCTGACATATCAGTGAAGAAAAATACAATTCTTTGAGAAGAAGAAAACCTCTACAGTACATGACATCACTGCTTAATGGCACTTTATGTCTTAAAAGGACATTGTACGCTTATTTGCTTTTGTAAGGAAACAGCTAGTTTTGCTCTTGCCCACTAAGGCTGTGATAATCGTCACCCAAATAATTTACCATAAGGATATTATTGTGATATCTTTAGAACATTTGAAAAGAAAGATGCCGATGCTAACAGTCAAATTCATCTTTTGTTTTATCAGTTGTGTGTTTTGTCTCTTTTTTGGCAAATGAATTACAACCAAAATACGAGTGCAGGGAGGTGAAGAGAGAAGAGAGAATCTGTAATCCTAACTGTAATATTAAAATAATTTAAGTGGCACTGGATTATCAACATGATATGATCACATGTGTATGAAATACATGATATCATTATTTCATTTTGAACTATCCCGTAATGGTAAATGGACTTGTACTTGTATTGCGCCTTTCTAGTCTTACGACCACACAAAGCACTTTAACACTACATGTCATCATTCACCCATTCACACCCATTCATACACTGATGACAGGGGCTACCATGCAAGGTGCCACCTGCCCATCAGGACTCTAACTAACCATTCACCCCCATTCATACACCACAGGCACAGCCTGTGGGAGCAATTTGGGGTTAAGTGTCATGCCCAAGAACACATCGACATGGACTAGGCGATCTAACCACTCTACCACTGAGCCACAGTCGCCCCAACACCTCTAAAACTCACTAATAATCATGTCATGTCTGTTGTTTTAATCTGTGTACAAATTGAAGAGTAAATGACAAGTTGTGATTTAAAGGGGAGTGAGGTACTGTAACTGTTTCTTGACGAATAACATTTCATTCGTCCACCCAGCCCTTCTGTGTCTCTACTGGTTACCCGGCAACTTCAGGGCAACGACAAGACTCTGGGAAGTTACAGCTCCGAGCAGTTATTTGCCAAGAAATAGTTACAGCATGCAAGTCTCCATAAAGACTCAGAGTGTTATTTTTACAGTCCTGTTTGTGAATAAAACAAAATAGCTTAAAATGTGGTGGTGTGCAGAGTTTTGAACAGAAAACAAAACTAACTGTTGATGCAAGACTATATATATATATACAGTATATATATATATACATACATATACAGTATATATATATATATATATATATATATACTGTATATGTATGTATATATATTGATATTGATATTGATTCATATCCTTTTTTGTACAACTGAGGAGGACTGCATATCGAATTAGTTTTTTTCCAAGTAAAGACACAAACATACACAAAGTCAATTGACAACTGCACTTATTTTGTGTTCAATCCATGTGTCAGCTTTCCTACACTCACAGAAACTGGACTACAAGCTAAAGTCGTCTTTTGATACCTCAGTAGACTAAAGATGCCAAAGTACAGATTTAAACTGCTTATACAAAGTGAATTGAAGTGTTCAGCATACAGTATTCTAATGCTGTGATTTCAACATTCTCTGACTGTTCATATTTCTGTTGTATCATTAAATGAAGTAGATACCATGATATCCTTAAGATGAAAACTAAATCTCCCTCTTTCAACATGTCAAATAGATGTGGAGTGATCTTCCTCTTAATATGAATAGAAATAATTCCTGGCTAATCACACTTGTAACTTAAATGTAGTCCAGGTACAAAATTAATTATTTCAGCAAAACTAAAACACAAACTGATGATCCTCTATAAAGAGTTACAACAGCAGCCCATGAGCCTTTTTTCCACAAAAAGTGAGTTTGACTTGTTACAGTAAAAACACAGGTATAAATAATACAATTAATAAATTAATTAATGCCATTTATCTGCTTCAGTTTCATTGTGCATGTTGGCTCACTGTCACACTGTTGGGACACTTGAACAGAAAAGACTCATCAGTAATGTTGTTAGTAACTCCTGTGCTTTTCAGACAAAATGTCTGCTGTGAAAAAGGCTACTTAAAAATCAACTAGTTACACAAGTGCAGCAGTTTTCAAAACATTCTTCTACTCCTGAGAGTAAAAGAAACCAAACCAATAAGCTTAAACTGTTGATTGTCAGTTTTAGTAAAATTCTATAAAACGATTACATTAAAAGCCCTCTAGTTATCTGCAACACTGAACGGTTTGTAAAGTGAGAATCTGATCTGATTGTTAACCACGACAGCAGAACAGACCTCTTTGAAGACATTGAGGCTCGTCATAGCAGGAAAATCAGCAGGTGTAAATGATAACAAACAATTGTAATACATTGAGGTGAGGTGGTTCCGGGACCCTGGTGTCGTGTTCACTGATGAGATTTACTGGGACACGTGATGAAACTAAGCCGTCATTAACAACATTTGTTTCACCGGCAAGTCAAAATGTCTCCTGTCTATCATTTTTGAGCATATAGGCTTCTAAAAGAGTCGCAAAACTATTCATAATGCAAAGTTTGGCAAACATTTCCTCACTAATGTAAATGCAAATGCATTATGTAAACATTGTAAAAATTGTAATTTCCAGTGAAGAAAAAAAAAAGAGAGGTACTCTCTCATTTAGATTAGCTTAGCATTGCTAACAGTTGCTAATGACCAGTTTTTCTCCAAACTAAAACTTTGACATTTGGACAATCTGAAAGGAGCCAAAAGTGACAAAGAAAAAAGGGTTAAAATACCTACTCATCTGATATTTCATAAAAACATATGAATTAATTTGTCATTTTTAACGTAGGAACACAATGTGCTATGAGTAGAAACTGTCTTTTTCTAACATCGATGGCTGACTCTATGTACTTGGTTTGATTCATGACCCAGCAGGTCATCTGCAGGCTACCATAACCTTGACCTTTGGGCAAAGCAAACAAATCAAATATTTTACTCCATCATGTTTGTTTTACAAAGCCTTCCTCTCCCCACAGTGATTCCAGCTGGGCTCGAGCACAGTTTTTGTGACGCATTCAAAAGAGGAAATAAGCTGAAAGGCCGTCGGGGTGAGACCATGTCAGCTTGGCCTTTAGGGCTTTTGTTGTAGAGAAAAAGACCCAGAGGATCAGGGAGAAGTAAAGTTTGACTCTTTCTTTGCTTGTTGTGAATTGTTTTATTTTGGTACGCTTGCCTGTGTTTTTCATCTTTTCCTTTTTTTTGGTTCAAGAATAATATTGCACACTGCTGTGTGCTCAGAGGGCAGAGATTTATTGGCCAAGACACCAGAGCTGACCTCTGATATGTGTTGTGAAGATCTGATGCAAATGGTCACTTGGTAAATATTTGGTGTTGCTTAACTTGGATGAGTGGCCTACATAATTCAACGTAGATGTTGTATGTATGTATGCAATAACTCTTATTTTTGACTAGATTAATGATTCATAGATGGTTTTACTTTTTGATTTCATCCATGCAAACTTATTCAATACATTAGAATCAACCGAGTACATTTAAATACAAACCTAAACAAACAAACATAAAACATCCTTTCAACAGGAGGCTAAATGATGAGTGAAAATC
This sequence comes from Cebidichthys violaceus, assembly GCF_023349555.1. Lineage (NCBI taxonomy): Eukaryota > Metazoa > Chordata > Actinopteri > Perciformes > Stichaeidae > Cebidichthys > Cebidichthys violaceus. Next base: position 6,384,008 of record NW_027176428.1, read on the forward strand.
TTTAAAGGGACTTCCAAAATATTCAGAGGAACATCAGATTACGATCCATTTACATTTTGCAAGGAGTAAAATCTTTTCTACTTAATCTTTTAATATAATTGTCTGTGCAAGCACAATATCAGTTTTTAACTCCACATGGAAAGAACAATGGAAAATGGTGCATTTTCAAAAGGCAAACTGAGTGGTGGAAGCTGATCAAAACCACGCAGCTGTTTTTTCTCATGACTGAACTAAATATAGAGAGGTCATGAATGACATGTTCAAATAGAGTGCAATGGCGATGGTATTTAGGGTTACAAATACATGACGGTTCAATAGACTCACCATTTTAAGTTAGAGTCACTTTTTTCAAATCCACCTTTTGACAATATGGCTAGGATTGAAATGGATCATCTCCAATTTTGACACGTAATGGAGCTCAACCTGTGTTCCTAAATGTAAACAGCCTTCAAAACTTTTTGCATATATATATATATATATATATATATATATATATATATATATATATATATATATATATATATATATATATATATACCTAGTAACGAAAATGGAGGTTTTTCAACAGATCCCTGCTGCTTCATGCCTAGGCTTCAAATAACTCCTTTCTGTGTGGAGATTTACAATCAGTGTCTTTAACTAACACAACAAATGCATGTTTGTGTTTGAGGTGACTCTGTGACATAAGTCAGGGGGAAGCTGTTCTCTTAACAGTGTGACTTTACGATTTAGGCTGTTGGAATGAATGCAGCTTTACAAAAACGTGTCGACTGCAGGTTTGTTTAAAACCATTTGTGCTTTTACAGAAGTGTAGCTGCTAGCTGCTTTGGCTGTGGCCCAAAACTTGGATTTTGATGTCAATATAGTGCACACTGAATTACCTATCACTATTTATGTCCACAGTTCATCATAGTATTTGCTATGTTTTAGTATTTGTAATGCAGATTGATGCTACATGATGCAATGCTGTCCTTTTCATGGGGCTCATATCTCATCCACCAAGAATTAGTTTACTTCCTTCTGCGCAGCAACTAGTTATCATTCATTTCACTGTAATGTGAGAAACAGCTTGCAGATGCGCAAAAGTTGCTTATGATGAACAAACCTTTACTGTGAAAATTATTTCTGCTACAATCTACAGGCTGTGTGATGAAGTAAAACAGATTTTATAATCTGGTCACTTGACACAAGCCTGTAGTCTCTGAAGTTGATTTTGATCATTTCAATTTAATAAACAGTGGCTGCCAAGAAGGTAGGAAACAATATTCATAAATCTAAAACACAGCAGTGTACTTTTACTTTTTAAAATCTGCTCTGAAACTAACACAAATCATAAAGGATGCAAGACAAATATTGTAGGGCAACATCAAATCTGATAACTGACTTATACATCAGTATAGTAACCTGTATTGCATCCTCACTAGATAGATTAACAAAGATGTGGAGGGAGAGAAACAGCTATGACATGCAGGATGACATAAATGCCATCCTTCTTTTTCTCTATGAATACTACAATTTTAGTCTCATCTAGTTATCAATACACATCCACTTCTTTGGATCAAGTTTTTTTTCTCTAGCATGAATTTGGCCGCCATCCATTGATTGAAATACTAATTAATATTTGCAGAAATGTGAGCTTTAAGAAAAGGGATTTCCCTCCTGCCCCAGGGACAGGTCTGAGGGTCCTTACCAGCCCCTCCTCCCCGGGTCGCAGCGAAGTAACTGCCAGGTCATTGCCGCTCTCATCAAAGGCGTTGATGTCGATTCCCCAGTTGGTGTGGGGCTGTTTGAACCAGTTCTGCAGCACATGCTTAAAGTCAATACTTTGCCAGTGGCCGACCCTGGAGTTGAGCTCTATCTTCAGGGAGCGGATGCGGATGTGGCGGCTGCCCTGCTCCGTGACGGGCTTCAGCCGGAGGATCTGCAGGTAGACAGTGGAGGTCTGCTGCAACGGCCGCAGGTACACCCACAGCTGGGCCTTCAGCACCTTGGTGAACATCAGTTTGGGGCTGAACTTGAAGAAGCAGCAGCTTGGCTTCCCATTCACCTGCACCAGGGGCTCCGCTGTGGAAAAGAGGACAGTTACATTTATAAAGGTATTGGATATGCAGTTAATTGTACACATAACATGTTCAATCATCATCATCCTTCACAAAGCGCTGAACACTGATCCCAGTGTGCGTCCAGCAAGGGACTTTTGCTGCATGTAGTTTCCATCTTTCTCTCCCCTCATTTCCTGTCATCTTCTTTTTTTCGACGACTAAATAAAAGCATATACAGTAAATGCCTAATATTATGCATAATATTCATGTTTTTATTTTGGCTCGATCTTTGGTGAGGTTCAGGTGGTGCTCTTTTCTGTATGTTTGTGCAACATTGACTCCAAAACTATATCCGTGCTCAGTCATTCACCAAAGGAACAAACAATGACTGTCTTCATTCATGTATTGTTAATAACTACACTCATACTCAGCTGCATAGCTGAGATGGATCCTCTCTGATAGAGCCAAGCAAGGACTAGAAGAAGATACATGAGAATTTACTCCCAAAGAGGCACAAAGAATCCACAACATCTCTCAGCAGTTTTATGAGGAACTACCAGTAGCTCATACTTTTGTCACAGCTTCCAAAAATCCACACAACAAATTGGAAAGTTGTATTATTGAAGTCTATGAAGCTAACAAATACTATATTCTGCATGAATTAGCAATTATTGCAAGTTAACACTATACTCCTTTGTGTTTATGTTGTGCTATAATCCATCACCTACATTTTAAGATACATGTCCCTCACCACAGTTTTGTTTTACTTTATTACATTACAAAAAATAACATATTTCATTTTTAAAACTATTTCTTCAATAACACAACCTGAGTCTGTGTAATTAATTTGCAACTCACAAAGAGACAAACGTTATTTTGTAATAAAGCAGACATTATAAAAGGTGTAGTTAAGAGTGTTGTGATTCCTTGGCAGGTATTCCTTAAAAAGAAAGTTGTGCATGTGTTTTGCACTCTGACCTTAAAACCAGACACTACCACAGATCTGCACTTCACTGACAAGTGATAACAAGTTGGCAGACTTTTGCCTAACTCCAGATCAGTAATACACTAGTGTTGTCAACATATGGGATCTTGGTTGTTTTTTGCTCTGTGATGAATCTTAATTGGGATTTTAAAAACTTCAGATTGAGTTCAAGTTATTTACAGGAAAAACAAGCACAAGCCATAGCCCAGAGAAGATAATCCGTATCTGTCACCATTTGTAAGACCGGGGTTTCTTAACTGAATGTGAACAGACTACCATTCTCTGCCCAACTGCTTATTTTAGTTACATCTGCATGAAGGCTGTCTGTTATCACATGTGCACATGGTCCTGTTGTTTGGTCCATTCAGTCAAGTTACATTTGTGATTACATCAAGGTTGATCTATTTGCATATTAAACCAAGGATCAGTAATGGTGGCCCGTGGCCAGATGGTAACCTTAGATTCCCCTGGGTCAATCGTAATGAAATGGTCTACCCCTATATTACAAATAGCAAAATTAAAACATCTCAAGTTTTTTAGTGGCTCATCCTTGCTGAAAATATATTTGGGGTGTGGATTAAGGGTTATGTCAAAGAACACAAGCCAACTCCTAAAATAGGCAGATTTATTCCTGTCATGATCCTCGGCTCTGGTGTTTCTGTGATTTGCACCACATGTCAAATCTGCTCATGGTTCATTTACATAGACCTCCATCTGATATAATGACATCCATCCATTGCATTCATACATTAATTTCCATGTAAAACGTTCATTTATTAAGGGAAATTTATTCTGCATCAATCTGGCATAATAATGTGCCAACTGAATACAATAGAATATCTAATCTGCCCATTTTCTCTGAGCGTTTTTGACATATTACAACTCTAGATTTGCAAATAAACTGTTGTTTTCTGTCATTTAGCTTGGAGGGGAGTGTTGTTCTTCCTCTTTAAAAAAAAAAGAAAAAGAAGTGGATAAAAAAAAAAAACAGTTTGGAACTGTCAATCATAGCTAAATCTGAGGTTGCTCAGGCAACCTGCAAATGCTTCCTGGGTCAAAAGGTTATTTGGCACCTCAGCCTAGTTAAGAAATGGGATCAGGGGTCAAAACCGTCAGCCTCTTTACATCTCAGGGGTGCTGGGGGGGGGCGGCCCTAATAGCCAGATTGAGTTTGAAGGTCAAGGTCGACCCCATGGCAATGGTAATATGTCTTTCTTCACAACACACGTTTGTTTTTCTTAAACAGAGAATCATCTAAAATCTAAAAGACACAACAGCACTGAATCAACCACAGTTTGTTTTTGTTTTGATTAGGGTGGAGATTCTCCAGCCAATAGTGAATTTGTTTATCAAACCTCAATTGGCCAGGAGAGAACACTGCACCAGGCTGTTTTCTTCTTTTTACACTAAACAAGTGTTGTAATTGAATTATGGGCATGCATTGAGGGATATGAATTCACAGAGGTACAGATGGACTATCCATTAGAACAGTCCAGGGCGAATATTGAATAAGGGCCAAGCCAGGGACAGACGTGGTCCTTCAGCCTGTATTTCCAGGGACAGTCATTAGTGAGTGTAAATTATACAGTGTCTCACGCTGAACAAACAATATGTCAATGTTCCTTTTGGTGGGTTGCTGGGGTCACAGCAATTAACGTGGGTGGTGTTGTGTTTGCTCATCAGCACAAAACTGGGAATGAATGATTCTGCAGTTTGCTTGGGGTTTACTTGTGATTACTACTTTTTGTTGTTTTTAATCGCTGCAGATGGGGACCGACACACACCAGCTCTTCCTTTGCAAACAGTTTGTATCGCTTTTGTTGAATTATAGGAAGAAAACAAAGAAACACAGCAGAGCTGAAATGGTTGAGCTTCTCGAGCGGAGACCTTTTCTTGAGGAGTAATCTGAGAAGCGGGGCCCATATACTGTGATCCAGTAAGGACCTCCGTTATTAAACACACATGCACATATGAGCTACGTCATGTTAAACAATGACTGCATTGATAGGTGAAATCAATTTGTGCCTTTATAGATCCTGTAAGTGCGCAAGTAAGAGGCAAACCACAGAGGATAAATGCCTGCAGCTTAATTGCACCCCACGTCTTGGCAGAGTGTTCCACTTGTGCAAAATGAGCAAAGCTAGCTTGTAAAGACATTTAATGCCTCTACCTGAACTAACTTAGCTCCTGCTGCCATAACACATTATTGCTAAAAGAGCTCACAATTTTACTGCAAGTGCAGGACTGTTTTTATGGCTTAATTTCCTGAACAATTTGCTTAGTTATACTTCAGTTTTTCAACCCTGCAGTAAGGATATGAACTCTGATTTTGCATTCAGCACCACCTACTGGAGCAACGACAACACCTCTCTCCTTGGGCAAACTCTAGATGCAGACAGAAGCTAGTCCTTATACAGAAATAACGCTTATGTTTATCAAAAAGTAAAGAACAAGTAAAGTTAAGTATGGACAGAGGCTGTGTTTTTCCAAAGGAAACAGGCTTGTTTGCTTTTCCTCCTCATGTTCCCAGCCTACTTCATTATTATAGCAGCTTATTTCCCTGTGGTATAATTGCAGCATATGCAGCGCATGAATTTTACTGCCAGCACGCAGCAGGCCTGCAGGTGAGCCTATCAAACATCTGGTGGACTCCCTGGGTACCTGTGTCCCATAGTTAGCCCAGAGCCTATACGTGTATATTAGGGGGAGACATATGTATATAAGAGTTTATTCACCATGCCATCTGTCCATTTTAATATGACCGTAGCCTGTTTCAAAGTTAAATGTTCTTAATAATTAAATGCAGTAATGTTGAGCCAGTTAAACAGTTAAAAAACAGATGGAGAGGGAAAGTTAAGGTGCAGTTATACAATGAATAGTCAACACATGTTACCGGTGAGGCTGCATCAATGTTGGCAGTATTGCAAAAATGGTAAATGGACATTTATCAATCTTTGATTTCCATATAGAAGATATAGAAAAAAGAGTTGGCAGAGTTCACAAAGATTTCTGTACTGCTGCTTCTCGCACTTCCCCACACTTTCAACTTTAGCAACAAAGAGCAACCACACAATACTTACTGCAATTACAAGACCCCCACCCAATGTTTATAACATGATAGAATGCATTAGAAAGCATAATAAATGAATCTAAGAGTTGAAAACTGGGAGCAGTTTCATATATCTATATCAAATTGTTCAAGGCTCTTTGTCAAATGTCAGGCAGCAAGGTAAAAAACTAAATGATGAATTTGTTTGACAGTGAATGGTAACAGAATTTTTATATACATTTTTTAAATAATTTATCACAAAATATTTCAAAATTTCAAAATGATCTACACACATCTAGCTCATATTTTAAAACAAATTCATTAGAGTTCACTTCTTTATCCAAACTCTTGAAAGGCGGTCACACTGTGTACACGTGCTGTAACATCAAATCAGGTGAAAATCTGGAGCTAAAATGAGGCAGTAAGAGAAACGGTCATCTATTGTTAATATCCAAATGGATAATGCAAAATGGTATAAACCAAGAGAGGAGTTTCATTTGCATATATATATCTATATTTTCTTTTCTTAATGGGAAATGCAAATGTGCCATTTTGGGGTGAGTGTGTGTTTGGGAGCCCTCATGTTGAATAAATGTGACTCTAGGGTATCCCCACGCACCTCAGCATATTAATCATCGTGACACGTTCACGACCCTTCTAATAAGACAGGGGCCACAGTGCACCCCCTCAAACATCCCACCCCACCCCAGCCCCACTCCCTCTTTGTCTCTCGGTCAGTCCCAAGGGATGGGAGAGGGTGGTGGGGGAGGCCTGGCTTGAGCTGGGGATGGAGATGAGGGGGGTGTGTGTGTGAAGTTAGACCCCCTCATTCAAAAGCCCTCCCTTGGGACAACGGCAGGCACAAGACTCCTATTAGGACTGAGCACAGTAGCCCCCCAGGAGCAACAAAAGACACCTCCTAAAGCTCCCTGTTCTAGCTCAGTGAACACACACATGGAAACATGCAACTACACATAAACACACGACATACACAAGCTCCAAACTGACTGTCTTCAGCAAACAGACTCATTGTCTTTAGTGTTGGGGTTATATGTGTTTCTATTAGGAGGGAAACGTCTGTGGGACATCTCCAGCAGGACGGGGACGGATGATGAAAAGAGCGAGCGTGCAGTGAACTGCAATTAGGTGGACAGCTGGACAGCAGGAAGCATGCTGGGGTCTCACCGCTTGTGTTTATGTGCATCCACACATACATGCAAGACGTTAACGTCAGAGGACAACGCTCTGCTCTGTTTTAAAAAGTTAAATCCAAACTTTATTTTGATTTATTTTTTTTACAAATTTTATATAAAAGCAGATATTTAAACAAGACAAGACAGGAAGGTGCTTTTTATTGAATAGCAGACTCTGTTTTTTAATGCTGCTGCTTTGGATTGGTGACAGTCAGATAATGAATGAATACTAACATATGCAATATTCAATGGGTATTTTTGTGCTGTATTTAAAGGAAACACCACTACCATATGACAATCTAAGACAGCACTTAACAGTTAATATATTTCAAGACTATCATGCACACTTGAATTGCATTTTAGCCACTGATCATTGTGGTCCAATCAACATCAAGCCTGTACAAGTACAGAGAAAGTCTTTAAACTAAAACTAAAACTATTTAGCTTTTGCTATTTGGAAGCTGAGCATAATTTTGTTAACTCATACCAAGCAGAAGCACACAGTTGTGATTTTGATATTATGAAGCATTGAAGAGGACATTATCTTCAATGTTGTTTATATTGTAATTTGTAATTTATATTTCACATTTCTTCTGCTCAGATTAATCTTCACCGAATTGACAGGCATAGCCAAAACATACAGCAAACTAAAATGTTGTTGTTGGAAATGTATTTCTCTCTCTGAAATGTGTTGCAACTTAACAGTGTGTTAGTATACCCACGTGTGTAAGGCATTCAATTTGGCAGTGACCCTCTTGAGAGATTATCGTTTTAGAAATGGCTGAAGCCCAGAGGCGAGGGCTTCAAAAGGGACATAGCTCAGAGGTGACTGATGGAAAACAGAAAGACGAGAATAAACACTTGAGAAGCAGTTCGAATTTCAGCCATTACTGTTCAGAGAAACTTCAAAGTCATATAGATTTAACAGATCATCTCTTGATTTGCAGGCTGACCATATGTCATTGAACATGGTGATTTATATTTCTTCAATCATCTGCTGAGTTATTTCACTGTACAACATGATACATCTGTTGATTAAATTTAAATAACCCAAAGACAAAATGAACACCTATCATCAACTTGCACGGCAAAGGAAGTCATCTAGTTACTTTACTGTAAACCAATGTCACAAAAGAAGTCTGCAAAACTGTGCATGACAGAAACCTGGTCGGCCTTCAACAGCTATGATTTTGTCATCATTTTGAGTCTTTTACAACTTACTTATTTACTCTTGCTTAATGTAACAAGCACAGCTAACCCAATGTACAAACTCTGCAGCAAAAAAACAAAAGAGTATGAGTCTACTCTGTAACAGAAACTAAAGCAGTTCATATTATATGACAGCTAACATCACTACAACAAAGATAAACTATTGGTTGGTGACTTAGTTTGTTCATCTCAGCAGTTATGTGAAGACCTGTAGCAGAAGGATTATAATTCAAACTTCCTGACTGCTGATCTTCTGTTGTTAGTTTAATTGTTTGTTGACTTGTTTGATGGAGCAACTTTTAATAAAAGCCTGTTCTACATCATCACATGCTACAAGTGACCTGCAGCAACACATACTGTAAAAACAAAACATGACTCAGGTTTGACTCCTGAGAACACCTTTTTCTCTAGTGAGTCATGGCCACTGGTATTTTTTCATGTGATTTAGAATAACGTAATTGTTAATATGACATTTCATAAAGAAAAACTGAGATTGACATTAATGCTGATTAATGAAACCAGAGCAGAAACCAGGTGCAACTCTCCACAGGCCATCTGAGAGCTCTATTAATTTATATTACAGTACATCTGTGTTAGAAATCAGTCAACAATGGCATTGAGCTGCTGCAACAATAAATTGCACTACACACATTTTCTGCACTTTTTTATTGTTTTACTATCCCTTATTATTGACTACTGAAAACTATTCTTCCCCCAAAAACATGGAAAATGTTTAATATTGTGTATCCTATGTCTGAGATTATTTGTCTGTGATAAAATGTGATTTCTTCATTGCAGAGGACCAGTAGGTTGATCCTAGTGCATTCATTGACAACATGATCCTTCACTGGCTTCCCAATCGCGAACACAGTAAATTGTGTTTGCTGAAATGAGGAAAGACCAGACTTGAGGCATTGCTACTGAGCGGACAATTTTCCCCCATGCCACCCATGTTCTAGACATCATACATGACTTTTGATACTTTACAAGCAAAATAATAAAAATACCTATCCTAATTATGCAGATGACACCCACATTTATCACTCTCACTCACTGACAATGCTTCCTCAGACTCAGAAACCAGTGTATTTAACAAATCAATGATTAGATAATACAGACATAGACAAAACGCATGTAGTATTTTCTCTTTCGAAACATCATATGTCTCTCTCTGGTAGCAGTCTGATAAACGCTCTCCGACACCAAACTAAACATGGAGAAGCATTATTAAGTTTTTATGCTCCATGTAGCTGAAACAAACCTGTAAAAGCAGATAAAAACTAGTTTGCTCATCATCTTAAGACACAACATGCATGCACCATGGCATGAGGGGGACTGATCAGTATTGATGAATTTATTGTCACTCAACCTAAGAGTTCTCTCAAACTGAGCGACCAGCCATAGACTGTATATAGGTGGACGTAGTCATCATGACGTCCCCTATTGGTTTATGAACTGCAGTTTTAAAACCTAGAGTTCGGAATTCGGCATTGTCGCCATCTTGGCTTTTGGCCTTCACCATCTTGTTTTTTTGGAACCAGAAGTGACACAAAAGGGTGGAGCTAAGTACACCGAGGCTAAATAAGATGACAAAGAATACAAGGACAACTCCTACACTGGACAACACTGTGGTAGCGACCTGTCAATCACTAGGTAGCCACTCCCAAAAGCATACCCTGCTTTATCATCTATTTTACACTAAATGGGACCCCAATTTACTAAATGAACATCATGCTGCATTGAAGAAGATTAGAAACTAGTGATTCAAACCATAAAGTCACAATGTTTACTGAGGTAATAAATCAAGTGAGAAGTAGGGTCATTTTCTCATAGACCTCTATGCAATCAGACTTCTCTTTGCAACCAGAGGAGTCGCTCCCTGCTGACTATTAGAAAGAATGAAGGTTTAAGGTACTTCTGCATTGGTTAAACTTTCCAGACCCGACACCAACAGGTCAAAATTGCTTTTCCAAAATACTGTATATGTCCTTGAAACTAATCAGTGGTCAACATGTGAGTATTAGGTTAATCACTTTAAACACAAAAAAATGTGCCATATTTCTGCTTGGAAGTATTTCTGTTTGAGTGCACTCAGTTACTGAAAGAAATCTCTGAAGCCACCCAAATCTGCCAGCGTTTCGGCCAAGTTTTCTCGAAAGACAACGTTTAGTTTATTGTGACCAAACCTCTCTCTAGGAAGCATTTACTCCCACACTGTTATTTTCTAAGCATATCATTCCCTTTATGAGCTGTGTTGTACGTTATATAAATCAAACTTGGCTCTTGTCCCTAAAGAAATCACTTCGACTGTGAATTTTCCCTAATGAACTTCCTGGGGTGATGTGGGTATGGAAGGCGGAAATACAACCACAGGTGATAAATACAGCGAGAAGCTGCTATCCAGAAAAATGGCTAATTAAATTTTCATGTTGATAATGATGAGGTAATCCACTGTTAATTGTGCTTCCATCCGACACAGTGGCTCCCTCATGGGATCAAGCATTATGCCCATGCAGCATTTCCTTTGCTTAAACGCCTCATAGATTTAATGGACTCTTCCATAAACTGATCCTCAGCAGCTCCTTGCACACGACCACACAGAGCCTGAACGCATCCATCAACAATAATCCCCTCAATGATCTCCATTTTATCTTTTTACTCCCCTCCTCCTCCTCCTCCTCCTCCTCCTTCTCACTCGTGTCCCTACACAGGGCTTAATTACTGGTGTGAAGTAATTATTTCCTTTATTAGTGAAACGTAACATCTGTTTCAGGTCTTTTTAATTGTACCTATAAAACCCTTGCATGATTTCTGTCCCTTTAGGATAGGACTGGGCTGCTTGTTGCTCCCTGTGGACTCCCCCACCCACCCCACCCCCATACCCGCAGCATGAGCTGCGATGCAACTAACTCGATCACTGTCTTTGAAATCCTTTAAAGAACCAACGCGGAGCTCACCAGTGCTCATCAGGAGTAAAAGGAAAGATTGTCTTTTTTATAACAAGGAGGGCAAAAATATTCTTGCACAGCCATGTCTCTAAACTGACTGATTAATGCAGTCTTACATCCGTTCTCTCAACTTCTCAGTGTAGTATTTTTGGTAAAGCACGCATTAATTCCTAAGCAACATATTCCCAAATACCAAGAGAAAAGGCCGGCTGCAGGGACTGGTACACGGGAGCGTGGGAATAGGGAAAGGAGAGTGAAAGGAGTGAGATTCCTGAGGTCCTGGGGAAATTTTGTCCCTGTATTAATAGACTTTGGTCCCTTTGAAATTTTATTAGCCATAAAGTTGACAGTATGTTGTGCAATTTCTACAGACCTTTCTTTCTTAAGTTTTTACTTCTTTTTAAACAAACCGGTCATGCCCCCCCAGTGTCCAAACAATTCAACACCAAAGTTTATCTTTCCCTCAACTGATGCCAGCAACTACAGAACAGGTGTCATCGTCAAACTGAGACCTCCATGGAATAAATAAATCTATAAAAACCTCACATAGTCATCAACTTCCATCAAACACTGGCCAGTGAGTTGGAGACAGTCCGACTTCTGCTGCTCTGTCCTTTTAGCGCTCTCCCTCTTAATTTTTATGGTTCCTGCACCTTCAGGAAATGACCCTTTTATAGGGTCAACACTATAAAAGACTTGTTTTTTTGTGGGAGTGGTTAGTGGATGAGTGTGTGTGTGTGTGAGCATGTGTGTGTATGTGGTGGGGGATAAGTGTTCAAGTTACTACCGGTTCGTCTTTGCTGCCAAAGAAAGAGACCCGATGAGGTTAATAGTCTCCTCTTCCAATATATCACATAGCTGTGAACTCTGTGACCCTTTTTGTCAATAGGAGAACTTTTCTCTGGAGTGTGTGTGTGACTGTGTGAGTGTGTGTGCCTGAAAGAGCATCCTCATGTGTCTACACAAGTGTGCACATGTGGAAATGTGTACATTCATACCTTTACATGTTTGTAGATGTTCATTTTTCAACTCAAGAGTTGTGTAAGCCTGTGCTTGAACTGAGTGTGCCTCATTTAAAGAGGATTACATAATAATAGCAGTGTAGCACTTCCTAATGTTAGCCTACACACAATCATGATGGACAAGATAAAATTGTGGGTATGAAATAGTTTAACAAAGTGAGAAGTTTCAAGAATAGCTAAATGGTCATAAGAAATGTTTCAAATGCAAAGTTCTTTATGTCTAAACCTCAGTTTTCATGCCTTTAAAATGTAAAGTTTTTCCTTGCAGATAGTCACTGATTTCCTATGTTTTGGACACACTGCTATGAAAAATGTAAACATGGAATAAAGGCTCAGAGGGAGGGTAAGTAAGTGCTGCTCTCTGCTGGATTTTCTCTTACCGGACAATGTCAAAATTACTCAAAATGTCACAGAACAGAAATTAAGTTTTCTCAAGAAGATGATGCATTAAGCTTTTCACAAACAATCTAAACTCAAGTCAAGAGTATTTGTAGGCCACAAAGGTGCCTCTTCTCTTTAAATTGTTTTCCTGATGGGCAGGACTGTTTTTTAACATTCAATGTTGCTGGAGTATTTAATGGAACCGTGTGCTGTTAATCAGCATCAGAACATGCACACAGAGACAGAGAAAAAGAAAGGAGCAATAGGCCCCTGATGGGAGAGGAAGGTCTGCTCTAAATGTCTTGGACAGGTGACAAATGGGAGACTTGTAGGGTCAAATCCTCACCCCACCTCAGGCAAAACTGAGATCCAAAATGCACACTATGCACGCATGATTACCCACATAAATCAACACATATAAACAGCTCTTAATGCAAATAGCTGGAAATCGACACTCGTTCACAATGTTGCACTAGAAAATGACCCTGATAAACTGCTCCAAACAGACTCATTTTGAATGCATGAACAGCAAGTGGAGCGGTTACCTACACAACACACTACATAGAGAGAGATGTTTTAGTGCTGCACTATGATATAAATAGCTGTACTTTTCCATGAAATTTCATAGTAATTAGAGACCAGGAAGCATGGACCCTCTCAACCCCCACTGCGGCACCCACGTACCTTGAGTGAATACTAAGAAGCAACTCTGGCACAGGTCCAGTTCAGTATGTACTGTGTGAACCCACATGGCCCATCAAAGGCAGTGTGCACGACCGTGAAAGGGTGATTGGGTTCGAGGTGCGCAGGGAATAGTGTTTGAAGTCCTCCTTCTATCAGAGAGACAGAAAAGGCACTTTTAATCCTGTGAGATCACTAAGGCGCCACAGGCAAAAAGAGATGCACTCATTCTCTCAACTCTTCCATGGGTACCGGAGAAAAAGAAGAGGAAGGAGAGAGGGGGCTAACAGGGAGGAAGGTGTGGGTGGGATAGAGGGAGGGGGTGAGGGGTGTGACAGAGAGAAAGAGATGGAGAAAAGGAGCAGATGATAAAAACTGCAGCTGACGTAAAGAGATGAGGCAAACAGAGCAGAACAGGAAGTGCTGTAACATGACAGATACAGCAGTAATGTCAGTCATTAGCTCCTCTGGCTGGCACAAGGCCGTTAGAAATATGCAATTAGCCAGCGTCATGCATAATGCCCTTTTTTTTGGATTGAGAAGGTGTCAAATCGCTTTGCATGGTGTGTTGTGTGTGCGTGGGGCTGTGCCGAGGTTGGGAAGCAAGGAGTCAAAAATGCACTTTATTGTTGATTTCACTTGTAATGTGCAGATGAGTGTGTTAAGGATGCAGAGTTTCATCTCGTCTGTATTTAGAGGTGGAAAGGGAATAATAACTAATGCAGAATTGATCTGCACATCAGAGCGATAACAGCAAGATATTATAGAAGATCTTCATTGTCAGCATGAATTGCATAAGTACATGCTGTGTGAGTGAGCAAGTGATATTAATGGAAACAGAGGGGGATAGATAGTTGGACAGATTCTTTTGTGGAAATGTCCTAAAAATATCTGGCCCATAAAGTAAAACGGTTGACAAATGACAAATCAAATGTTTTAAGCTGCCTCTTGAATTCACCTGTAAGATGTAAGACATCAGCTGTGCACCGTTTCTCTTTAGGATTAACTGAACTATATTGATCACATCAGTCCGGATTAAAAACATCTCTCAGAGTAAACAATTATTAAGTTCACCGAGATGTTTGCAAAAAGTAACAGTTAAAAGCTTGTTGGTGAAATAGGAAGGATAGAGATCAAATTCAGATGACTTTGAGCCTGAAGTTAGCTTGATTTGCAGTAATCACATATAATGTATTAAAATATACTTTGCCAACTATAGAGATAGATAGATTGATATATGGATATATAGATATTATAATGAGGAATTAATAGTTTCAGACATCAGATGAGGCCACATTCGCATATCTTTGTTCACTCGTGGGGTGAAAAAAACTGATTATTTGGAGTGTGTTTTATCCGCCTTATGCAGAATATATTACGTGTGTAAATGTTGTTGAACCCCGCGATTCGCCAGGAAAAGGTCACACACTCCCCTCGACCTTAAGTGATTCTCTGTCTTTGTGTACTCGTAGTGAAAAAAAAAACGAGCTGCGCCCATAAACTTCGCATTTAAAAGGCAAGTGCGGCCGAGGGGGGCCGCTGCATGAGGGGAACAATAGCAGCTTTTTGGACACACTTTTTCTCACTGCGATGAACAGCAGGGAAACCGGTAGAGCCTCCTATAAAAGACCGATAGAGCACAGCTGCCAGGGTTCAACAGTAATTTTATAAAATGTCTCCAAGGGGGCCTGCCTGCGGTTTATCTGTGGTTTTATGGGAAAGTATAAGCGGGCGAGCAAATTGTTAGAGGGGCAATAATCAGGGACCCTCATGATGTGATCATAACTCCAGAATTTAGGGCCTTTATGCAAAAGAAGACCTAAAAGGATGAAGTGATGCAACTGCCAGCCAAATGCTGCATTATCATTAGTAATGCACTTGACATTCACACGGGTCCGTCATGCGTTTACTCCCCGTCAAACACACAAAAGGCATCTAAAAGGGGAAAAGTTGGAACATGACAGCAGGTGGCTGAGAAGCTAAACACTAGACTGCTGCTCCAACAGGGCTCAGCCCTCCATCATCATCCTCATCATCATCATCGTCATCGTTATCATCACCACCATGTATACAAAAGTTCATCAGGCCATATTGGAGCTGTCTGTTTCAGTGATGAGGCTCTTTATGCTGCTGATTATTGATTTATCAGCTTCACGCGTAGTCCCTATTTTGACAGCAGTGGCTATCAGCTGACATTTTTTTTTATTATCAGTTAGACACACAGAGTGGACCCCTCAATCTCAAAAAGTAGGTTAGGTCACTGATTTGAATGAGCACCAGCTTCCACTGTCCACAGAGCAGGCCTGAGTCACTTGAACCTCTGCTTCGCAATTACGCACATGACGCATTTGGAGAGAATAGTGTTGGGTTGTAAACTATTACTTACGCTCAGAGGCCATGGTGATCACGGACTCCGTGGTGGCGTGGTACTCATCCTCCTCCATAAACTCATCTTGGGACGACGCGTCTCCCTGGAAGTCGTGATGGTCCAGCAGCTGCTGGAGCGGAGGCGCCTTGGGCAGCAGCTGATTGACCACCTCCCGGCTGATGTTGGGCGCCTGCTTCAGACGCAGCTTGCTCAGGATCTGGGACTTGATGGTCTCCAGTCTCAGCACTTTGCTCTGCTCCCTCCAAACACAGGCGGAGCACTCGTGGGAACCAGCGTCCTCGTCCAGCAGGGACAGCCCGGCATCCGTGGGCGTCTCGCTGGCAGAAGGCAGCAGCAGATTGGGCTCATCGCTTCCCGACTGTCCTAAGGAGATGAGCACCATTAAGCACAGTAAGAAGTTGTACCTCGGCATGACGATGCGTGGACACCAGGCAATGCAACTTTTTTCTTTCTGTTTCTTGTCTGTTCACTCGCTATATCCCGTTATATCCCCTCTCTTGGATGTGCGCCTCTCCTTTCCTTACCCTACAAGAGGCAGGCAATCAGTGACATGCATCTAATCCAATACGATCAACCCGAAGTTGCTGTTTTTGGCAGTAGGAGATTCTGCAATCAATTTCCCCCCCAAAAAAGTACGTCCCAGTGTTTCTCGGTACAGACTGTTTGGATTAAAAGTGAACAAATTTCGTGTCTGATGAATGCATAGCACGCTCACGTGTAGTGTAATGGCTGTTTTGGGATCTTCTGTACAATTTAGTCCATGGAGGTGTGTGAATGTTCAGAAGTGTCACTGAAAAATGTGCAAGTGCGGTCAAAAAGGGGCTCTTTATATATCTCAGCTGCCCGGTGTCGTAATCCGTCTCCATTGGCTAAGATTGCAACAAAAGGCTTTTAGGTCTGTCACCAAGTCAAGAGGGACAGAGCGAAGGGAGGGTGCAAACACTGTTATGAGAGTATAAATGTTTTACAGTGCACAAACAATGTCTCACATTAGAGATATTGCCCAATTAGGTTATTATGATGATGACATAATACGGCTCATTGCGCCTGTTGTTACAAATGGTTTATTATGGTGTACATTGAAAATAAGCTTCATGGACTCAAACCGAATTCATCAACTGCTAAATCACATGCATCTATATATTTACGATGCATTTTAACAAGAAACCCACTAATGAGAAATCTTCATGTAGACCTATGGTTAAATGCTTATTATTTAGAAGTTGCACGAGCTTGTCCGATGGAGGCTGTCTAAACTCAGCGTCAAAGTATCTGTGTAAACCAGGAAAGTAATAACTGACCTTTTCATTTCAAATCAAGGGCTCTAAATTGCACAAACGTGGTTTCAAGAAGGCTGCATCCAATGCTAATAATAAAAGATGTACCTTTAATAGATTAATTTAAGTCATGCAGTAGCAGCAGGTCTACTAGTATAAAGACTGCTTAATGTATAAGCCTATACGCTAATTTGCACTGATCAGTGTAGTTTGTATAAGCCTTATGGAAATGTCACATTTTTAATTGTTTCCTAATGAATTATGGATTGTAGAATCTAAAGTCTTCTGTGTCCATTTGATCTGTAAA
Organism: Cebidichthys violaceus; assembly: GCF_023349555.1. Lineage (NCBI taxonomy): Eukaryota > Metazoa > Chordata > Actinopteri > Perciformes > Stichaeidae > Cebidichthys > Cebidichthys violaceus. The sequence continues at coordinate 6,401,491 of NW_027176428.1, forward strand.
CCCCCACAGTATGTCAAGACATAGGACCCGATCAAAACGTTGCCCAACTTCAAACCGCTGAGAGATGCTGTATTCATTACTAATAATCTGCTTAATGAAAGCTGTGATATTTCTGGAACTGATTTGTTTATGTAATGATTGTACTTCACGGAGCAATAATCCGCCTGCTCTCAGTAAACCATCACTGACCCACTAGTGTCATCTGCTGGAGGGAAACACAGTTGCAGCTGCAGAACCGTTCATGTTTCAGCTATTAGTTACGATGTCTGCTGCATTTTGCATTGCTTGTTGCAGTCAGATTGTGGCATTTTATTGTGAAACAGGGCCCAGTCATCATTTTGCTTGAGAATAGCAATCTTTATAGATCAAAAACTGATAGGAGAAGTTAGTGAGGATCGAGCATTAGAGCAACTGAAAGTAATCCTGCTGACTGTTGTCTCTTTGTGTTGTTAAGGTGAAGCTTCCCAGACATCACATTCCCTTCTTTCCACTTTGATGGAATAGATAATTTCACTGGTGACCTGGAACTTCTTCAAAGATCAATATATTTAGAGTGACAAAGTTAGCCTTCTCTAAATGAAATAGATGAAAACTATACATAAGTCATCAAGGGATAAGATAACACACATGTTCACCATTTTTAGTTTTAGCAAAAATGCATGTCCCTGTTCGATCCATTTGAAGGTTTTTATGTTTATAAATGCAGAGGGAACGTGAATAATCAATAATACATTTCACAATGCAACAATACAGTTTAGAGTAACAACCTCCATGCAATGCACCAAAGCTAAACATGAGTACTAGGCTCACCCTTTCAGCAGTGGTGGAAAGTAAGTACATTTACTCTAGTACTGTACTCAAGTACAATTTTTAGGTAATTGTACTTTAATGTACAATAAATATCAAGCTGGAGCCATCGACAGATTAGCTTAGTTTAGCATAAAGACTGGGAACAGTTGCAAGCAGTGGGCTGGTCCACACCAAGGAAATAGCTCATGTTTGAATTTAGATGAATAGAGATGTTACCAATTGAGTCTTAATTTGCATTGTACATGACTAGCATCAAATATGGCTGCTGAAGATGCTAAAACGGTTATGTTGTTTAAATGTGCTTATAGATATGAATATGGGACCAAGTACTCACCACAGCCTCATCAGCACATAAACAACTCTTGAGTCTGCGGCACCAAGACCTTCTTCCCAGAGAGGAAGCCTCTTTTCTGAGTCTGAGATCACGGCCTCAGGAAGCTGCTGGACTTTTTGACCGTCAATCCAACCTTCTGATGCTGAGCATCTGTCTGTCGATGATTATCAAGAAATTCAGAGTGCAATGCTGATGCTATGGAACAGGAAGAGAGCTAAAGTAGTTCATCTATGCTCCTTTATATGAATAAAGTCAATCAAAGCAGCCAACTCTCAAGTCACTTTATCCACCGTGAACAACCTCACTCAATATTTTTTTTCAGTGAAGGCATTTTGACAAAAAGAAGGTGTACATTAGAATTATTGATTGCTTGATTACATTCAGCTGCTTTGGTTTCATGGTGCTGGTATTGTGCACTCTGGCTTCCTGTCACACTGTAATGGCTTACCTCAATTACATCTGAGCCATTGTTAATGTTATTAGTCACAGCTTTGCTTTTCCTCCTTAGACAAGTCAAAACATCTGCGCATAAATAGGCACGCATAAATCATGTTATAGTAATAATCTATCAATGAATGAAGTAAGACAAGCGCAATTTGATAGTTTAATTGATAAAAGAGATCCATAAATGTAAAGTAAGGCCGAGGAGCGAATGAGTGGAATTGAGTTGTCTGATCTGACTACCCAAATCATGTACACTGTGGAACAAATATTATATAATGTAAATAGAAGTTCAAAGTATTTTGTATTGTTGACAGTGGAATTATAGTTGCTTTCAAATATTGTTGCTTAATGAATTAATAATTAAAAGTAAGACAAAATGTCTTCTTCAAAAGTAGAAGTAGAAGATGCTGAAACTGAGTGAAATAAAAAACCCAGAGGTCTGTATGTTTTCATCATTACACGGATTAGGAAAACTCTATAAATATTGTGCATCATTTCATAGACATTTCCCTAATTGCCCCTAAGTTATATTTGCGATGTTATGTTTTATTTTTGCATTCTTGAACTGCTTCAAAACAAGTCCCTCTGGATGAATAAAGTGAAAAATAAACTTTATTTTCTTATTTTATCTTCAGCTTTTGGTATCCTTGGGATTTGTGGGAGTGTTTGAACAGCTCTTGATGATGATGATGATGATGATGATGATGACTCTAATTTTGCATGGTGATTGGCAGAGATGAAGATTTATTTTATGTAGCCTATTTGTATTGTAATTAAGTGTGATGAGTTGCTTTTTTATTGTACTCTCTTCCACTGAAGTTCCCTCATCTTCATGTTTTCACAAAATTCACATAAACCATAAAGCTCACCTGAACATCCCTGATAGGCCTTGTTTTCGTTGAAGAGTTCCAGGACTTGAAATGCGTCATGGTTCTTATCTGAACCTTAAAACTTTTTTTTTAAACTGCCAACAGTTTGAAAATAGTGATCTTTGACTTCTCTCTGTGTCTGTGTGGGCGGAGTGAGGGCGGTGTTAAACACAGTTTGGTCCTCGTAGCTCTCCGTAGACCACGACCTGGGCGTCGGCAAAACACTTCACTCACAGCTGCTGCGAAGAAAAAAACAAAACACGAAACACCTCTTCACTCAAGAAGAGGTGTCTCTTACATAAACGGGAAACTTAATATAAAACATGCATTCAGTCACGCTGGACAGCAGTGGTTCGCCAAAGAAACGGACGTTATCTCGAGGGCTGAGCGAGGATGAGTCGCTCCGAAGCATTATAAAAGAGGTGAGAAATCACGGCGTCATTACTGTTCGTTTATAGCTAACGATAACGTTGTGGTACCGCAGAGTATTGGACGTTTTAAACGTTTAACGTCAATGTGTGAATTTCGGCTATTTTCTTAACCGTTTAAGAATGATCAACGGCCCAAAGGAGCAGTTGGGCCTGTAGCTTCAGTTCACTTCCTGATTAATGACGTTATCTAGCTAACGTTAGCTTGTTGTGTGATGTTAGGCTCTTTCACCTACCTGAGGTGTGGTTTTTGTTTTGTCTCCTTATCAGGCCGAGAGTTCGTCCAGGCGTCTGACACGAAGCGACAGCCGAGCGGGCACCATGAAGAGGCGGACTGACAGTCAGGTAGGAGCCATTGTTTTGATCTCTAGCTATTCAAACATCTACATAGTCCTGAATGTCTCCAGTTTATGTCTCTCATATGTCATTATCATTGCAGTGTAATGAAAATACAGTAACACAATAAGCAGCAGTGGACATTTACTCAAGTATTGTGCTTTGCACATTTTTGAGATACTTGTGTTTGAGTTTTTCTATTGATGCTTTATACTTCTACTCCATTACATTTCAGTGGGAAATATTTGTACTTTGTACTTCACCAACTGACAGTTATAGTCAGATTAAGATTTACATAAAACTCCACCTCAGCCAGCTACAGTAGTTAAATGCTGCTTACATATTGTTGCATTGGTGTTAAAAATCAAATTTCATATATTATAATATATCAGTTACACAGGGCAATCTGCATTTCTGCAAAATAAGTAATTAAACGTTTGATAATTGCAGTACATTTTGGTGAATACTTCTGTACTTTTACATAAGTACAATGTTAATGAAGAGCCTTAACTTGTTATGGAGTGTTTTTGTTGTATTAGTACTTTAACTAAAGTAAAAAATCTGAATACATCTTCCTGCACTTAAGAGACATAAACTTTAGCTAGGTTTGGATAAACACCTTTATGTCTGTTCAGTGTCTCATGTCACAAAGGCTGTTTTTAAACGTTTATTTACAGAAAACCCAAACTCGTGTTCAGTCACCTTGTTGGGACATGGTGTGTACCTGGATTAAAAGCTTAACATTTTTCTTACCTTGTTTATCTTTGAAAATATAATACTATTTGTTTGGCATTCTTTTCTGTTTTACCACTACTGACGTTAAAAACAACTGTGTAAAGGCAGTGAGTCTGATGCAAATGTGTCTTCATAAGCTGATGTTGCATCAAATTGTGTGACCCATCATATTCTATGACCTAATTAGGAATGTCAGCCATATTGCCAATGCATATGTGTTTTTTTTAAATCCTTAGTCACATGCTGTACTTTGAGAGCTGTTATCAAGCACGGTGCTAAATAGTGTTTGATAGCAGCGATTGTGGTGGACAAAAGTTGGTTACTTGTCGGAATTGTGACGCTAGATACCGGGGAGGCACCGTTTTTGGTAACAGCTGCTATCACACTGTGTGAGTATGTGATAAGGTATGATTAAACATTAACGTTTGCATTTCTAACTGGGTCACAGAATTTGGTGCAATACCCTATTTTAAATGTTTACAGTGTAAAATAAAAGGTTTCATATTAAAAGGGTCCATTCTTTTTCGGTTTTCTGAGGACTAATAAGCCTTTTTTTTTTTTTTTTTTTAACAGCAGACATTGAACTAGCACAGGTGTTAGTAATAACATTAAGGATGACTCCGTTAATAGTTCCATTAAGTCATAACAGTGTGTCAGTAAGCCAGCACCCTGAAACTGAAGAAGCTAAATCATATTCAGTCATAATTAATTGTATTATTTACACCTGTGCGTTTCCTACCCTGACATGTCAAAATGTGTTTGTTTTAAAAAGGCCTAATAAATCAAAGTAAGAGCTATTGTCCATGCAGTCATCAATAGAAGTGAAGAGCATCCTACTAACAGAAAAAAAACTACTAACATTAATTGAAGCAGAAAAACATATTCAATCATCCTTGTTTTTTTTTTTTAAGACATTTAACTTCACATATTCACAAAAGTAAAGATTTTCAAAATGTACAGAAAATTGTATATCACAACACATTGCTTTTCTTATGGCTCACGGATCTTACACAAGCCAATACCAAAGTCCTGCAACACATGGTTCCTTATGAAGCTCAAAACAATTAATTTGTGAATTAACTTCATGGCGATTTTAAATTCTATCTTTTGTAATTTATTATACAAGTCATATTATAGTTATCATGTGTAAACAAGAGGAGTAAAGGAAAAAGATCCAATATGGCCCTTTAGAACATGCTTAATTTCACTTCATTAAAAACACTTGAGCATTCTTTACAAAAAATGTTTTCAATGTTTTTATTCTCCCCTTTCAGCAGTCAGAGCAGGACCTCTACATGGGACTCCCAGAAATGGTGAGTATTTCTTACTGTAATTATGACATTTTTTACAATTTAAGGTCTTGTTCACTGTTCTTGAGGTCTCATAGATTGTTACAGTGATGCATTTTCTTTTACATATGAAGGGATTGTCGTGCTCCCACTGTTGCCTCTGAGAGCTTACTAAACACTTGTCTGCCCACTGATGGGCATGCGGTCCTCTAAATTTGCCCACACTGATTTGTAACTGTGTTTGTGGTGCAGCTGGAGCTGCAGGCAAGCTATGAAGAGGTGGTGCAGGAGCTGCGTGGGCTGGAGGTCGAGCGGGAGACTCTGTTGTTCCAGGTGGACGTCCTGCAGGACACGCTGGAGGGTGTAGAGGAGCTGCTGGCGGAGGCCCAGAGGGAAGCTGGACAGGCTAGTCTGGTACGTCAAGGCCTCACCAGCACCGAAACACCACTTAAATTCAAAACTTTTAAACACTTAACTTCAGCAATATATAGACGACTCTTAGTCTTCAACCTCTCTAATGAGAAGTTTGTTTTTTGTTCCTCGATCCAACAAAGTATGACACTAACAAACTGTTTTTCTTTGCACTTGTAGGAGTTGGAACGAGAGAGGGAAGCCAAGAAGAAATCAGAGAGCATGGTCTGCTCTCTGATACAAGAGGTGAAGAGATTAAAAGAGGTAAAATGAGGGGGTTTAGGATTCTTTAGATTTCTGATGGCTAGTGAATACTTTAAAGAATAAATACTTGATATTCAAACCACATAATTTTTAGCTTTGAAAAAGTACCATCTACCTCAATTTATATGGTTTGAATTTCTCCCCTTGAAATTTACAGAAAGGTGATTTGAAATTGTGTTTTTTGTATCCAATTTTTGTATCCAGTTTTTTGTATCCAATATATAAAAAACAATTAATACTTGAAATCAGGTCAAATTCAGCTGGTCCATAGAAACGTAAGATCAAATCATATATACAAATATTATGATAAACAATTAAGTTGTCTAAATTGATAATAACAAGCACACACTAACTCAAATCTCTCTCTCAAAAAAAGTGGATTATTATGCACTAAAGTTCTTGATTAAATAAAATTTGTCACGGATTTAATTCCCACAAGATTATACAAAACCATGTGGTTATTTCATATTGCTTATTTATGAATTGAACTAGCAGTAAACATGCTCTGTTGTTATCGAGATGATCACCCAAACCTAATTTGAAGTTAAATTTAAAAAATCATGTCAAGTCAAAAACATCTGAGCTTCTGGAAGTTTCAATGGAGGAAACCACACTCATTTTTAAGATGTCAGACATTTATTTATTATATATTCAGTTGTGATTAAATTTCACAATCATGTCTTCAGTTGTTTATAAAGTTACATTGTTCATGGCTTTTCTTTCCTTCCATATAGATCAGAGATGGTATTAAATTGACACACACAATTTAGATAAAATACTCAAGTAGTAACTATATTGTGTTTTATCTGACAGGACACTTAATATACTTATGGACAACTCAATTTCTCTTTGCAGGAGAGGAATAACGAGGCATCTGCTACAGTTAACACACATGGAAGTGTGGATGTGGTAACGACACAAGGACACCAAATGAAAAAGGATGCAAAGGAATTGATGAGAGACTCCTTGCCGTGTGAACCTCAAAGAAGTGAAAGCCGAGGCAGAGTGTCAGAGAAAGGAGGACAGAGTGAAGAGGCAGAGGATGAGGGAGGCGTCCTGACGAAGCTGAGGAAGATGGTCACTAAGCCCCTCGGCCAGTTGCCGTCTCTTGCAGTGGACGACCCGTCCTCTGGAGACGGCATCCTGCAGAGGCCTTACGAACACGACGTCAGGGACGGACGAGACCCTTCTCCGGACAGGAACGACTCAGACAGCATAAGTGCCTACGAGGACGCGTCCGCTGAGACTCCAGAGCAGGACAGGATGTTTCCGGGGGAAGCGGACACTTTGGAGCTGCCTGAAGATTCAGAGAAAAGTTCTGCTAACAACAGCCTGATCAATGACGAGACAACCGAAGACTCCAAAAACCCAGACGCTTGTGTTGTGTCTTAATCTGTTTTATCTACTACTGGACAAAAGGTCAAAGGTGATTGATTATTGATAATTTAGTGTAATTCAAGAGCTCTTTGATCTGCAGTTTACCCACATCTGATTTTAATGTTCTTAAAAAACTTTGAGGCCAACAATAACAATTTGAAGACGTCACTATAGGCTCTAGGGAATTTTTATGATAATTCTACACTAGTTTTTGAAACAAAATAGTAAATCAATTATTCAGCAGCTTACTTTATAATTGGTTGTAATACACTGTAGTAGAACTGTACGTTTCAGTTTTAATTTCACAACAAAGCAACTCAGGATCCAGGTGGTTTACAAGCTGGAATTCCACTTCTGACTACTTAATATTATTTGCCAATAATTTCTTTTTATATCCGTCATATCTTTTTTGTAATTCGTGGATAGACATGGACAATAGTCCGTGCTGCTTTGACCGTTTACCTCTTTTAATAAGGTTTGTTTGTATACAAACAGCTGCCAGGACACAAATCAGGATTTACCTGTGGACAAAACACAGTGAGCTCTGTATTACAGAGAAACATTACATTACCAACTTTAGGAATTTAGAGAGGCAGTTGTAGATCAGCAACGGGAAATCAACTGTAGTTTGAAAGATTATAAGATACATAATTTTTGAAGTAAGGGAAAATGCCATCTATTTGCTGCCTTGCTGATCTTTACAAGAAGATTTCTTTTTTTAACTTTCCATCTACGTCCCTTTTTCCTGTTTATGTGTGTCGAATTTAGGAATATTGATTTGGCTGCATTTGCACTCTTTAAAGGTCTTGTATTGTGGCATACATTTGTACGATTTGATTAGAAACAACATTCCCGTAACAACCAAACACGTCAGTGAGATGTAGCGAAGTGACCTGCTCCAGGCTTCTTCTCTGCTGCATGGTAATACTGTATATTTGCACTTTTGCAGTGGAATTTGCTGAAAGTAGTCTGTTTCGACTTCTCTGATTGCTGTAAACACTTTGTATTTAATCACAATTTTTTGTGTTTGTTTTTGTACAATGTGAGGTTTCTTTAATGCTCGAGGCAGGAATAGACCCTTTCACCTCATTTGTGATAGTTTGCATGAGCACCTAAGAATGTATATTGATTTCCAAATTGCACATGAATCAATGTCATTAATCAGTACTTATGCATGCAGTACACGTATATAAAATAATACTTTGACGAGGTATTTACTGCGACAATTGCTATTTTGAAGGGATTTTAATTTTGTTTTGCAGATGATGTATCGTTCTGTCATTTCCTGTTCTTTTATGGTGTCTCTTTAGCAAAACACAATGTCAGTTTTGATGGAACAAATCATGTGACACTAATTTTGGTATCTGATTCTGTTACACAAAAAAACTAAAGCAGCAATATCAATAAGTTTGTGGACATTTGAAGAAGTAGAATGTTGCTGCATTGAGCTGCTTATTTTGTTGGTTTAAGGCAGCGTGACTCATTTGCCTTTTGCATTACTTCAATCAGTCGCATTTCAACATAATGCTGGTTCACTTGCTAGTACCTGATTATTTGTTGTGCTGGCTGCCATGATGCACAAAGCCTTAGAGACAAACAGCTCAGATTACTGCTGTTTGTTCCACAAAATATTCCGATGGAAGGTTACTGTTACTGTAGTCCTGTGTGGTGGCACTGTAGTCAGATCTTTAGCAATCAGGTCATTTGCTACCAACTTTGGTCAGACTTTTTTACATGATCATCCACAATCATTGATTGTTTATGTTATCCATGATTCATTCTATGTTCCTTTTGATTTCCTGTCAGGTCAAAGGATTTGGTTTGTTGTAACGAACCAGTAAAGTTACATCACTCTGACTTTTATCTGATAAAATGTATTTTTTAAACTTCCATCACTGGAGCTGTTTTGGATTTTGAACACAGCAGTGGGTTTATTGACCATTTATCAAGTAATCAAATTGGTTTTGTGTTTCATTTTCCTTAATGCAAAAAGTATGTTCTTACTGTAAGTTGATGTGTTTTATGGGTCTACATATTTGCTTTGTATGAAATGCTGAGATGTAACGGTAAATTACATACATTTATACTTGTAATGAAAATACATTCCAGACATATCAAAATAAAAACAGTGAATAATGCTAATGCCAATTAGTCATTTTTTTCAACTTATATGTAAAATATTCATCTGATAAAGGAATCAGCATCATAAGAAGCTTTAAACTATCTAAAGATACTGAGATAGTTGAAAGCTGAAAAGACAAGGACAGTTCTTTTAGAGTCCTTTAGTGAAACTCATGTAAAAAACAGAAAATAGCATTGATGATAATTATGTAAATTCTGAAGTCAAATGTCTCTTTCCCCCTTTGCAAGGTAATCTGTTCCTGTGAAATTTTAAATGCTGTAAAAGTATAACAGAGAATTCATCAGCAATATAACTGAACTACTGTACTCCTGGAGATACATGGAGGAACCTTTAAACATTTGTTGTTCCCTGAAATATTTTGGCCTGACATGTTGCAATAACATTTGTCCAACAGATGGCAGAGTTACCTACGGTGCACTCAGTAGAATTCAGATCTCCATCAGGTGTTTCTGGAACGACTACTGCTGAATTCAAGCCAACGATTCGTTGTAATGTATGCACAAGACATTACCTACAATCTTGACAAAAACAAAATTAAACTCACCAAGCTGTCTGCCCGCTTAGCAGCGGTTGAGTGGCAGTTATGCACTCACCTATGTTATCCCTTGCAGCGGCCTCTTAAAGAGTCGTGAGCGAGGAGTCAGTGGGCAGTCAATGGCAGTATAAAACAGGAAATAAAAGGTGTTTTGAGAAAGTATGAGTGGCCGCAACCATGAGAGGTCCTTGAGCATGCAGACATAACTGACCACCCAAAATATTATGCAGTTTGCTGCAGCAGAATGCAAGATTAGCAGTGGACAGAGGCGCACGCTCACTCACAGACGCGCCTACACACGCAACCTTTCACATGACCCTCTTGGCAGAAGCAAAAATAATAAAAGTAACATAAATGTTTGGTACTGATGAGTTTGATAAATTACATGTTTTATTTTATTTATTTAAGTTCTGTTTTTAATGTTCGGGTTACATTACATTACATTACAGTCATTTAGCAGACGCTTTTATCCAAAGCGACTTACAATAAGTGCATTCAACATTGGTAATCAAGAGAACTACTAGTCACCAGAAGTCATAAGTACATCTCCTTTTTCAAACAACCATCTAAGAGCATGAAGCAGAGCAAAAGTACAGTGCAGAAACAAACTAATACGAATACAATCAGTGCAACAAACTAATATGAATACAATAGGTGCTAAGTGGAAGGCTCAGGGTATCTCTATGTATTCATTCTAAATAGATTTTTTAATATACAACAACAAGTAGTTATGTCTAATTGGCCTTTTATCACATGATCTCTTGTTCAGGTTATGGTGTGTTATTTCAGAAGCGGTAAACCATGCCACAAAAACAAATAATTCAAATAGTATTATCACAAACAATGAATCACTGTCGGTTGTACAACATCAGCACAGGTTTAAAAATAATCAAGTATGAAAGAGTTGTATTACAGAAATTTAGAACAAATGTATGAATTACAAGGCAATCAGATTGAATTTATGTGTAAAGTCATTAATTGTAGGGGAGGGGGGCTGACAAAGTTTTTTAATAGTAGTAACTTATTTCAAATACAGACAAAATCTGATTAAAACATCCCCTTTTCTTTCTTCATGTTCAGTTGTTTCCACTGTGGCATGCTGGCAAAGTCGTCTTTGGTGATCCCAAATATGTGGTTGAAGTCTGAGTCAGACAGGTATTTCTGAAAAGCAGTTCTCAAATTTTAGTCAGTGAAAGCAAATGATTAACAATACATTTCTGATACCATTTAGCAGCAAAGCATCATGGTTATACCTCACAACAGGATGCACAAAATGTTGATTGGTTCATCAAAGACACAACAGGGAACAAATCAGGAACTGTGCTAATTAATGAGTAGGTCCTGAATAATAACAACTGAATCAAACATGGAGCATAATGACAATAATGTGAAGACTTGAGAGAAAATAAATAGCAACGCTTTGTGTTATGGGTCTATAGTTTCAAATCAATTGCCAAGGAAGTTTCTCAAAAAGAAATATGTAATCTTGTACAAATAAAAAGGAAAATGAGAGCAGGTCAGCCAAACATGCAAAACATGTGAAATGTGTCTACCTTACAATTAAACCTGTAGGTGACTATCAGCAACTTCCACTTAGTCACCGAGAGGCTAAGCAGGGGAGACCAACCTGTGGACGCGCTGCTTGTAAAAGGGTGTACAAAAATGGCACAGGTCGTACCTGGCTCCTACAAAACCTATATTGAGAATGAAGTTTCCAATAAAAAAGGAATGATTAATACATATTTTTAGGTTTGAATTTACCTTTTATTTAAGGAAATTCCTCTTTAACCTAAAATATAAAGCAATAAAATAACGCATTATGAAATTAAGAATTTCCACTGTGGGCATTTGGAGGAAATCGCTAACTTTTATTTTTGTTTGTCAATATATTTTTCAAAGTAAAAATTGTAAAATTTCAGAATAAAGTTTCAGTTTTGTATTCTTGATGTCGGAAAAGAGTCACGACTGCGCTGCTGTTTACTTCCTAGTGTTTCTCCCTCTCCTGTGTTTCCAGCACATCCCCGTCTGTTTCTCCTTGTCTGTCTGTCTGTCTGTCTGTCTGTCTGTCTGTCTGTCTGTCTGTCTGTCTGTGTGTGTGTGTGTGTGTGTGTGTGTGTGTGTGTGTGTGTGTGTGTGTGTGGTGACTGTGGTTAAGTGGAGAGCAGGACCCCCGGCTCCAGCTAGTCTCATGTCAATGTGTCCTTGAGCAAGACACTTAACCCCAAAATTGCTCCCGTAGCTGCGTCTACGGTAGATAGATACTGAATTGTAAGTCGCTTTGGATAAAAGCGTCTGCTAAATGACTGTAATGTAATGTAATGTGTGTGTGTGTGTGTGTGTGTGTGTGTGTGTGTGTATGTGTGTTGTCCTCCTGGCTCTTCTTGCTCCCAGCTCTGCTCATCATACACACCTGTCTACAATCAGCTAATCATCCCTGCAGTACATCTACCCCAGCTTTTCAATTAGTCTTTACCAGTTCATTGGCTCAACTAATGTAATCTATGCTCAGGCCAAGCTTTGTGAGTTTTCCTTGTATTCTTGTTCCTGAATTAATTCTTGTCTGTTTCCTGTGAGCCAGGATTCCTGTCAACTGGTCTGCTTCAAAGCCTGCCCACATCTCTAATCTTCGTCCAGCCTGGTCTCACAACAAACTTCATTAACCTACACCAACTGCTTTTCAGAGTCTTGTGTTTGGGTCCACCTGTACCACACTGAAACATTGTGCTATTTTCCATAATGCATATACCATCTGTTAATATATGGGTATGTTTCGCTTTATGAGATAACAAAAAAATAAACCTTGTTGTCAAAACAAACTAGGAAAGTTGCAGTTCTTTTGCTTTATAAAATATCATCTAGCTCACCATCAAGGTTTTATTTCTGCCATGACTGGTTGGATGATGCAGAAGATACATTGGAACTGTTTCAGGGGCAAAGTGCACAAATGTGGTGGCTGAACTTTAACTATCACATCATGCTAGGCCCCCACTCCCCTCACACACACAGATCTACTGTACCTCTTTCTGGGTTGGGTCAACACCTTCAGGCAACTCGTTGGAAAGCTTGTTGACCAAGTCGTCAAGTGGAAAAGACTGAAAGCTTTTCTCACTTTTAACACCATCCTGCTCCTAGAAAGTCAGATTAAGGTTCAGTTTAGGATTATTAATATTTGTATCTAATCACTTCCTGTTGTGGCATTGAATCAGATGGTGATCAAGTACTTTGTTGATGCAAGTTTTTGACTCCTATCCCTTACTTTAAATTATAACTCTTACACATATTTAAGGTTAGCTAGCCAAAACTAAATATATTAAAAAAACAATCTTTCATGTTATTGTAATGTCTCTAGTACTCCTCTCAAGAAAGAATTGCTAACCAGTCAATGCTTGAGGTTAGACTGGACGTTTGCAGACCTACAGTAACCATTCCTGAATGTCCCTCTGTATGCAATACAACATCCTTACCTTAACCACTAACATAGAAACTATTTCCTACAGGTGACATGCATTAAGAAGAATGGTAACAATTTGGAAACCATGGCTTCAGACACATTTAAAAAATAATAAGACCTTACATACAGTTGTAACATTAACCGGTGCTGCTTCTTCTCCCAACTCCTTCTTCAACTCCTCATAGCTCTTTCCTCCCTAAAAGAAAGAAATATATGTTATTTTTTTCCTCGTCAATGTACATGTTGATGCTCCATTTCAGTTCAAAAACACTCACACTCCATTTGGAGGGGTCCCAGGCTGTGAACCACCCAGTGAATGTGGGCGGCTCAAATCCCTGCTTGATCAAGACGATGGGGGTGTCTGGGTCTCTGGCGCCTGGGTGGGTGCGCAGGTACTCTTGGCTTGTCACCACTGACTCTTTACGCTCTACCTCATTGGTCTCTTTACCAATCCAGAGAATCACCTGGGACCAACAATAAGAAAAGGCACTTTTAAGATTAAGTAACATGGCACAAAAAGGCTACACAGAAATACAGGTATATTGGGGATGTTATGATTCAGTGTTGTACCATGCTAATGTACCATAGACACTAAATTAAGTGTCTATCATACCTGGTCCCATGTGTCCAGCAGCATGACATCATCCTCATTGAGGTCGTCCTGCGTGAAGTGAGTCACCTCGGTCACAATGAAACGGCCCGTCTTATTAGAGCATTCGAACAAGCGCGGCTGGTCAGAAACCGTCTGCTGTAATCTGCAATCAACAACGTGACATGCAAAATAGTGGAAAACAAGCATATTACCATTGCTGCAACAGTCTTCACAAAGCCATTTTGCAAATATTTGTATTGTGTCATCATCACCTCTTGTCACTAGCATAAGGAGCTTTCCCTCCGAGCAACTCCCAGAATTCAATGGGCTCCTGACCCTCTGCCACAATCTCCTCAGAGAGTTGCCGTGAGTTCTGGCCAATCACAGAGCTCACCTCCTTTGCCATGGCTCTCTCATCTCCACTTGATCCCTGGCAACAAAAACTCAGTTATAGTTAGTTACCATGTACACTGTATGGCCAAAAGTAAACGGACAACCAAACATCACACCCTATATGTGATTGTACAACATCTCATCCATAACCACTGGTATCAACATGCTGCTATAACATTATTTTGGGAAGACTTTCTAACTGGTTTTTCAACCTGTCCACAGGGAACTGCTCCCATTCAGCCACAAGGGTGCTGACCTCTTCGTTCCAGTGCAATACCTGCTTTGTGCACAAGGGCCTTCTCCAAACTGTTGCCACAACGTTGGAAGCACACTGTTGTCTAAAGCATCATCGTACTCAAAACATGAAAACACCCCCGGACAAAAAGTAGAAAAATGTTTCTGGATGTGGGTTTCTACATATGTTTGCCATGGAGTATCTTCACGTATATTTTTACCTTTATGTAACAATATAAACAAATGTGAACATACAAAAATACATAAAATACAACAAACCACAAAAATGCTATAAAAAGTGTTGTATTGTATATTCACCCTGCTAATACAGTTCAGTGAATTATCAGTGTAACTATCTGATTTTAACAACTTTCTTACCTTTCCACACCACAGATGGTTTCCTGATTGGCTCTTTAGTAAAAACACATCATTGGAGTTCAGAGAGGTGGCCAGCGCAGGAACCTCAATGGCTTTTGTGTTGGACGGGTCAAAACCATGGACCTGGAACAACCTTATCGGTGGCTCTGGGTCAGAGGATCCTTTTCTAGACGTGCCCCCCTTACAGGAAAACGAGAAATAGTCTGTACTGGTAAAGAAACGTTATACACCATACACTTCCAGATAAATGATTATTAATGCAGTCGTACCTCAAAGATGACCATTTTACCCTTGAACATCGCCAGAAAGTGTCTTGGTTCTCTGCCCATTGTTATTCTCACTTGAACTGGCTCATCACCATACTTCTGATCCAAGTCTACAGCCTGAAATGCTGAGGCTGCAACTTCATCCTGTGTCGCATGACGACCCTGAATAATAAGGGGTGAAATATTTCATCATATATTACAGTAATAATCAAAAAATGCTGAAGCAGGGACAGTGAAGGATATACTGTGTTTAAGCATTATTGAAAGAATCTTAATATTCCAGTGTATGAACGTGAATTATTATCATTATGTAATACACTGGGTGTTAAAGCAAATCCTCACCTGCCATATGTAGAGTAGGTAGTACTTCTTGTTGTTAACCAAGTAAGTGTAGAGGATCAGGTAGCAGTCTCCTCCATAGAAGTATCCGTACCATTGAGGGTCCACGGGGACAAGCTCCAGATTCTCAACTCTCCACACCTGGGAACATCAAAGAGCTTCATTAACACAAAATCACAGAGTTGCATTTAATGTGTGTAGGGAAGTTAGTGCCCCTATGAAGCTGTAACACTCATTACACATTAGAAAAAAGATTGTTGGTAAGAAATACAAAGCAAAGTATACCTTTTTCACTGGACACATTTTGACATGCCACAGTAAGAAAAGCACAGGTGTAAATAATAAAATAAAGCTCACTGTCAAACTGTCATGGCTTAATTGAACAGATCAGAGCCATCGTCAATGTTATTAGTAACACCTGCTGCTTTTCCTGCAATGACAAGTCAAAATGTCTGCAGTGAAGAGGGAATCTTGAGTTGTAATTAATCAAATTACTACAAAGCAATTGCCACACAGATAACCAGGGGTCTCTAGGGCCCCAAAGGATCTCAGTACTGAGACTGGCCCTGTTGGTAATGCAGTTCTGTTTTTCTTTTTTAACTGTTCCTACGCTTAGCTGCACTTTGAAATAAATGTTAATGGTAGCATAGCACGGCTGAAGCTGACAGTATTCAGTCATCAGTTTTTTGACCTGTTGATACAGTAGATGATAGACTGATCCTCCTCAAAGTTAAATTGTCACAGTTACCTCCACTTGACCGGAGCCATCGTCCACCATTCGCTCCTGTGCAGCGACCTCTGGCATCACGTGCATCAGAGAGGCATCAAACTTTTCCTGTTTGATATGAGCTGAAGCAAAACAAAACCGATTTGAGTTTATTTTTATTTTCATCAGGAGCATTAATTTTAGTCTGTGCTTGTTGTGTTTATGCAAATGTAGGAATACACATACCCACTTTTCCTCTTGTATGCACTCTGCCCAGACCTTGAGTCTGGTCCTTTACAGTCCACCTCTGGAACAGCTGCTTGAAGAGAGCTGACTCTGCCCCGTCATTTACTGTCTCCACATTTGTAGTGATCGGGTAGTTTTTAGCTTTGATGAACTCCTACAATATAACAGCCAATCAGAAAACACATAGCAAATACACTGGTAGAATTTATTGCAGGACTGCTGTATTAGTTTTAGCTAGGTGTCGTATCTTATACACTTGCAACTCAGTGCGTGCAATAGCAATGAAAGACAAGCTAAGGATACATGTGAAGGTCTGCTGTAAAGTCACTCACCAAAGCTCTGGCCATAGCAGCCTGTCTCTCAGCTTTGTTTGCTTTCTTCCCCTTCCATACAAACATCTTTGCCCCTCCCTGATCCAAGAAGTAGCAGTCCTAAACAGATAATTAGATAATAAATCATTTCTTACCATCAGAAAGTAAACTATTTGTTTGAGTCATTTGAGTCCAAACAATAGTGAACAGGAATAGTGAAATGTCACACTAGACGGACAACCATACCAAGTTTCATGGTGGCATTGGCACCCATCTTGGTGTGGCCATAAAATAAAGCATAGGCGTTCTTTATTAGGTCAATATTGCACCAACTCACTTCATGGTTCAGGAGATCCTGAACCAGTGGTCTGGAAGCAACTTCTGTGAACTTCATCTGACCATCAGCATCTGTCACACTGAAATAAAAGCACAAACAAATGAGTAGTAGCAAACAGCACATGAACTACATGAAATGCTGGAAGCCACGGCCTGGGAGCAGCTCACTGGTAGAGAGTGAGTTTTGATTTCTGTTCCTGGTCAGCAGTTTCATCTGGAGGTCCGTCTTTTAGCACTGAGCTTCTTGCTCCAAGAACACCATTCAGGATCTCCATGTTCTGAGGAGACTGTCTCTCTGCGTCACCTTCGATCACTCGGATCTCTGCCCGACCTCCTCGCTCTCTGTCTCGGATGTCTTTGGCCAACATCATACCCTAAGAAGCAGAAGTACAACACAGACAAACCACCACCAGTTATCAAAGAAATCGTAGTCTATTTTAAAAATGAAGTGAGATTTCATCAGTGTAGTGACAATCTCATTGATAATCAGTGTACCCTAATAAACATAAACAAAGAAATATGTGCAGTTTACACGTTCAGCAAAATTGTTTTCATTAGCACACATCTGCCATTAGTTATCTAAAAGCAGATACAAAAGTGCACTCTATTGGATTTGGAGCATTTCCATTGTCTCTCAACGATTCTCAACATGGCGACAGCTGAGCCGGTGACTCGCAGCTAATGGTGCCAGCAACGCTAACTGCAAAAATTCTGAGAGAGCTAACAGTGTTTACTTGAGGGGGAACTGGGGGGGGGGGGCTACACTTCTGTGACAATGCCGTTATCAGCTGTATGAGCGCAGTGCAGAGCGGCAGCTATGAGCTGACCAATGGGACACGCTCACATGCACGAACATGCATAAACTATGTCAACAAAGCAAGGAGAAAACAACACACACAGAGGGAGTGCGACATCATTCTCTGGTCATAAATATGTAACCTAACTAATGGATAAATAATATATATGAACTAACTTAAATGTGGTGAAGACAAAATTATGTAAGCACCTAGAATATGAATATCAATGCCCTGAAAGCTTCAGTCCTCACTGCATTGCTGTTACGTAGTTTTGAACTGTGTGCAGTGGGATAATGAATCATTCATAGCCTCAGACCTTCTTCCAGGAAGAAGGAAATGAGCTACGACTGCACACTCCCACAGCTTTCCATAGAGGTTTAAATACGATATTTAGATCTGGTGAGGGCAGCATGGAAAGCCTTGTTTCAGAGTCCACGCCTCAAACGTATGTCTCACATTCAGATAAAATGCTGCAAATAGCACTCTAGAGCTGAAAGAGCAGGTAAATGTGACTTCCATGTCACTTTTCATTTCAAAATAATCATAAAACATTTTTATATAAGAAAATTTCGATAGTAAAATAGGTAAAGTTATTGTTATACTATTATTGTACACTACAGTCCATTTGATACAGTACATATATTCAATGGTAAGCTGATTTTCTGTCATCCTACTGCATATCCTGTATTATTGAAAATGAAGAATATAAGAGTAAAAACATGTGGAGTAAATGCTCATGTTTTTTTTTCTTTGTTTTACCTACACAGGCCCACAAGTCACAACAATCTTACTTTAATCTTTTCCTGTTTGTTACACTTGGGTCCGTTCCACTGAATGATGGTCTTGCCGATGTCCAACAAAAACACATCTCCAAGGTTGAAGCTCTTCCAGCTCATCTCCACCTGAAACAATTTAAAACATAAAGCATTCTCTCTTCCTGATGTCCCAACATGTCCCATAATGTTAAATAACTACTGTGATGTGTGGCGCACCTCGTTTGCAATCACTCGTTTCTTCCCTTTGACATGAAGCAGTCTCTTAACATCATAGCAGTTGGTTTCAGTGTGCCTCATGCCTGATGCAACTCCACCTTTCTTACAGCTAACCAAGACAGGATGATGATTATTAGGGTTTCATTGTCTATAAAACGATTGACTTCTGTATCAACATTTTCACTCACATTACTCCTTGTTTGAAGTAGCCCCTAAAGGCATCAGACTCGTGGTTCTGAACCTCGCGGTGCTGGACCGGAGTGGAACCCAAAAATTCATCGAGCTGTATGGCGTAAATAGCAGCTGCACCCTGTTCATCCTGAGTGGACTGTGAGCCGATCCAGTAGTGGATATCATAACAGAGAGAGCTGCTCACCTTCTGGGTCTGTGGAGAGAGGAGAAACAGAGCGTGTGGGGTGATGTGCAGACCAGGATGTTATCTGATACATTAAAAGACAAAAGCATTTTGTTTCAGCTGCATTATACAAAGTCTACAAATACAACAGTGGGCTTTTCTTTTCAAACAAGCAGCCACGGCACCCAAAACCACAATTAGTGACCTTCTCAGACTTACAGACAGAAGTACGTAGCAGTCACCCTCATAAAAGTTTCCATAAGATTTCTCAGGGACTTGTACCAGCTCCATTTTCTGTTCCACAGAGAGGGAGACAAAAAAAATCTACATTTCAGGTCTAGTAACCAGTATTCCTCAATCTCTTTTTTCCCCACATTATCACTGCTGTTTTAGTAATTTACTCCAGGAGTAGCAGAATTTTTTTTTCTTTTCCCATGAAACCAAACACCTGATTTGGGAAAACTTCAGTCTACAGAAACCGTTGCGTCAAACTATAAAATCAAAGTACCTCAATTCTCCAGATTATGATCCCAGGGCTGTGAGTTACTGCTCTAAATGTGTACTCCATGTTGATCGGATGCACTCGGTTTCAGTGGCTCTTGTTGCTTTGTTTTCTTTTTCTAGAAGAGGAGATCATTATCAAATCACATTTTTTTTTGGTACATTAAATACAATTTCCTTCAGTACAGACCTACAGCAACACAAATTTTGACATTATTTAAAAGGTTTGCCTCTTTATTCTCTTTTCTCTTGATAAACTGCACAACATAAGATTCATAGCAACGAGTGAGCCAACACGATCAAATCTCATAATTAAATATATATATATATATACTGGATATATATATATATATATATTGGATATATATATATATATATATATTGGATATATTTATATATTATCCAACAGAACATACCTGGTATTCTTGTCCTCTTGAAGACTTCCCTGCAATCTGATAACAGAAGGCCCTCGATCCTCTTCTACTCACTTCCCCTAAAACATTTGCCTGTGTTTGCATGTTTCAGGACCTCTCACAGTGCTCTGCCCAATCACTGAGGAAAACACAAAATCCTATAGGCAAATGTGCTGAAAAGAAGGATTGACTCATATTCAAATGCACAAACACACACAGTAATCACCTCCATCTTGTCACCATACCCTGTACAACCACATTCACGCCATAAATGGATGTATGCACAGCTATGGGTTGAAAGATTGTCTATAAATAATAACTTTGTGTTAATGGGCTTTCACAAGAATGGTATGGCACATTAATTATTATAGCTACTGATAAGCATAAAGATAACAGTGATTATATGTTTATATTAATATTAGTATTAGCATTTCTTTTAGAAGTATTATATACCTTGTATATCTGCTGTGCATGCTATGAATATGATGACGATAATGTGAACGTCTACACGTACACACTGAAGCAGATGAGGTCTTGTTGTTCTTTACTCTGGCACTGACACACCTGACATGAAGGAGACAAGGCAACAGTTACCACAAAGGTGTGGCCCTGTGCAGGGCGACTCTCCACCTGAGAGGGTCTGAACACTGCTCCCAGATTATCTGCAGAGAGCGATTAAGACATTTTGATGAAATAAAGAATAAATACAAAATTACATACATTTTGTTTTGAAGGAAAACTACACATCACAAAGTCTGTTTACAGGTTTTTGTACTGCAGATGTGAGAAAAGTTGTATAAAAGCTTTTGTCACTCAAGTGGTGTCACTAGAGTCAGCGTCAGCTGAGTCTGAAGACAAGTTTGAAAAAAACAACAATCTGGAGGTGTGGAGTTAAAACGAAGTGAGCTGACCTGACCTCTGTAGATCGTGTGCTTGAGGTAAGCGGCTCGAGGCTACATTAGCTGCTGCTAGCAAAACAACACACTAATCTCAGGTTGACCTGTCGGTGGACATTTTGCATTGTGGGTAATAAGCAGAGGAATATGTGGAATAAAAAAGACGATGATTCCGCTGCTGCCTTCATTTGGACCTTTTCTCTTTATAAACTGACCATTGTGAGTCCAACAATGTTATAGAATAGCAAAGCTAAATCTATGGAATATTCTTTTAAAAGAAATTAAATAGAGACTGGACACCAGCTCCAAGCTTCTCCAACACAAGTACATCAAATGCATTATCAGGGGTGAATGATACCACAGCATTTGCTTCTGATCTGATACAGAGTGATACCAGGGACAGAATGGCTAATGTATCATCATGTAGGGGAAAACTTGTCAGGATTTATGAAGTGAATGCACCAACTACTTCTGAATACATATTCCTCACCACTCAGAGATTTGACAAACATTATGAGCCTCTTTCAACTAGTCCTTTTAAACAACATAATACCTAATACTCTGTCAGTTACTTTCATATAAAAACAAGAGTTTTTAATGATAAATTACAAATGTTTGTTACGTTATCATCAAACATAATCACTACTACTATATACAGGTTGTTATAGCAACTTGTAGACCTGTATGTTCACTTTTAAAAACAGAATCACTGAATAAATAATAAAAAGACGCATATTCAAATAAGACCATGCTTATACAAACAAACCTCAAGCAATGATGTAACAAAGTGCGATAAACCCGTCATAAACCTGCCTCGCACAACCAAGAATTATGATGGCTGTTTTGTAAGTAATGACGAAAACAATAGACCTTCAGTTGTAGCAGCATTAAACAGCACCATCATGAGTGATGTCATTTGTGTGTATGAAGCTCAGATGGCCTGAGAGCCACGGTCACATTTACAAATGAGTAACAACACTGCACACTTGTTGGTAGGAGGGAAAAAGCTTGGATTTTAAGAAGTTGTTATTGGAGCTCATCAAAGGTGAGGGCATCCATATTTGTTGTTTAATTTAAAGTTAAACCATCCACTTTTTACGGCGAACCGTCATCAAGTTGGGACATACACTCACACACATCTTTCTGGGCTTAGTGTGATCTCATGGCTATTTAATTCAGTAACTTTTATTTTAAAAATGTAAATGTACATAGTTAGCGAACTGTAAATCCTCTACGTAGCAATGCTTTTTAGTTTTATCATATTGTGTGACACCACAGCAGGGCTTTGTTGTCATTCAAGTCATGTTTCAAGGTTTTAAGGTGCACTCGTCCAATTTTATATGTGTCTCAGTTTTATTTTATCTGCCACCAGTACTACAAAGCCTGCTGTGGATATATATCTGTGGATAGCTCGAGTAACCCTTTAAAGCAGAAAGATGGATTTATTCAATAGTATAGAATATTTTAAAATATGATTTTTGAATATTATATAATATAGTAAACTTTGACCCTGCCACATTTTCCATTCCTTGATTGATTTTCTAAACTGCTTTTTCTGCTCATGTTTGTGGTGGTCAGGAGCCAATGAACAAGCATGAGGCAGCATACACCCAGTACAATGGGCTACACATCTTTTCTTATTTAAAATGAACTATTTTCTTTTAACTTTTTAAAGCTGTCTTTTATATTCCTTTATTTAGAAGACTGTCTTGGAGAGATGCGAGTTCAGAGCATTACCGAGCAGTGCAGAGCAGATGTCATCTTTAACACTTCATGGTTTGTTTGCATCAGTTAGTGACATAACGAGGATGAAAGCTGCCAAACTGTCAGTTGTGACCTGGCCAACATCAGCAGGGTCTTTAGCTTGATTAAGCTCACCTGGGCCTTTCCAGCTAAAAGCTTTGGACACTCTCTCCCTTGCTGACATCCACCCTGAATTGGTGGCTTTTGTTTTTGCACTATCAGCACATACCCAGCACACTTCACATGCATCTATGCATGGCTTTCATCACTGACTTTGATGATTTACACACTCCATTGTTGGTTTTCTGTTAACTGTAGTTTGATAAATTTTGTTGGTTTGATGAAACCAAAGGACCGTGTGTAGGGAGACTTTCTGCCGTGGTGCTGAAATAAAGAAAATGCAAAACTATGGTATTGTAGTTTGTATGGAATGAAAATAATACTATTTTGATTTGCAAAATCGATTTACCACTTCAGGTTCACATGGTGCAATTTACATAAAATCATACGAGAGAGCATGAATTAAAGACAGACTGCAATAGTTAACGCAAACATATATAAAAAACTTCTTACTTCAAGTCTGTCCTCCACAAATGTGTTTCTACCGAATATTATGTAATGTTGTTCAATACAGCAAAAATTAAATGAAGAACAAACCTGGCAGACTTTAAAGGACAGGAAGAGTAGGCCTATTATTGTATTAACTAGCAAACCAAATAAAGCCAGCTGTGTTGAAAAAGAGGTGTTCAGTGATGTCATTACTGACTTTTTTATAGCAAGGTGGTCTCATAATTACGGGTGAGACCAGAGACACTATGTTCTACTTCCCCAGTAATTCACTACTTGCCAAACTAACTACTGTTATTGTTAAGCTGCAGACATTCAGTACAACTGTTCCTGTAGGCAGACACAGCTGGAAAACACTGCAGACACTGATGTAACATGACAAAAAAAAATACTACAAATGTTTCACATATTATTTTGATTAATTATGGATTTTTTTTTTCAAGTTCACCTCTAGGTTCACATGACAGCTCAAACAATACTCATGTTTTAAGGTCCTCCCCTCTCTTTTGTACCTCAGCTGTGAAACATTTGAATGACATGATGCTTCTGTTTTTTGAGATAGTAGTGTATAACTCATGGTCGGACGTCTAGTTCTGAAATGATCGATTGTATCAAATGCGTTGTTTTTTGTTGCCAGATGTGACCTCTCTGACTTGTGTCTCTTGTGACTTGTGTCTGACTAGTTGGCAACCGACCTCCCCTTTTAGGATTAATAATGTTATTTTATTAAATCTAATCCAAACTTCTGGATCTGTTTGCATCAATGTCTTATGTCATGTCAAAATTAAGCACATTATAAGTCTGCTTTCACCATTCAGAATAAAGCTACCTGTTTGGATTAGAGCTCAAGACAACATTTAAGGAATTCCTGTGTTGGAATAGTTCATATTGTGATACACAGAATATGTCATTACTGCATTGTTAGAGAGTTTAATGTAGTTAATTCAAATCTACAGTCGATGGTCTTCCCTTTAACACAGGAGTACAGTGCCTCACTGACTCCTGACTCCCACTCACATTACGCTTCCATAACGTTTGGTCCTGTGCCACATTACTGTCATGTGTTCTGAGTAAAAATATTGACCACCTCCTTAAAGCCATACATACATCTAAACATCAGATTATATATTATATATAGTTTTAGTTTTTTAAACTGGTTAAAAGCTGATGTAAAAATAAAAAACAGTGTCTTGTCTCTCTTGGCGACTGTGTGCCTCCATCTTCACCAGATGTATTTGGCTCCTCCCAGATAGCTTACTAAAACATTCCAGCCCACCTCTGGGAATCTGCTGCCTCCTCAGTACATTCTCACTCAACTCAAGGAGCTAAAGAGACTGAGTTGACACAAAATGAGAGGACTTGTTGTCTTGGTCTTGGTTACTTTGGCCTGCTATGCCACCGCCCAGCACCAAGCACTGATTGATTACTTGGAGCGAAGGCTGCTCGCTATTGAGGTAAGACTCCTTTTACCTCCCTGCCGAGCCCTGCGTTCCTGAGTCCCTCTGAGAGGAAACTTCCAGGAACAGGGCAAAAGCAATGGAATGCAGATGTGGGCAAATCCTGGGGAAAATGCTGGAAAATACAGCTCACTGAAATGTATAGGGAGTATGAGCTTCTTGTTCTGTTCTTATATTGTGGTTTTGTTTATATGAAAATATTAATGTTCTAGGTTAAAGTCATTTTAACATACTTCACTAGAAGTATTCTATTAATTCCTCTATTATGTATTATTAAACAGAAATCTCTCAAAATATTTTTTATCTACATCCCATAGTTTCTGTTTTTCTCTGTAGTGTGCTGTCAGACTTTACTGATCACCTGTAGAGAGACACCTCTTTTCACAGGTCAGGGTCTGCTACAGAGCGTGCCGCTAGGACTTAGTGTTTTGCTAAAAAGACAGTTAAGCAGGGTGGAAACTTGCCACGTGTGGGCTGAACCTGGCTGTTTGAAGGATGAGTGTCCTACTTATTATGTCCTTCTGTCCCAGTCTATTTACTGAGCATAAAATTATGGCCTCCTCTAAGCTTTCTAGAAGTGCAGTCACAGTTCCTGTAAAAGAGACATCATGTATTGCTCACATTACACATTACATTACTAAAGCATAAACAGATCAAAGGGGAACAATAGTGACCACTTTAACTTGTGTACAAATTCAGACACAACTAATTTGTGTCTCCTTCTTATAAAACAGGACCGGATCTCTCTGTGGCATGAACAGACCGCCCGCTACGCCTCCGAGCTGCGGGCTCTGAAGCAACAGATGGTTTCCCAGCTGGAGACCCTGGATAAGGAGAAAGAGACATTGAGAATGAATCTGGACGGTGTGGGGACGAGGGTGGATCGTGTAGAGCGTGAGCTGGACTACCTGGAGACTCAGAATGGAGCTCAGCCGTGTGTGGACGTGGACGACAAGCTGATAGAGCAGCAGGTGACACTGGTGAAGGAGAAGCAGAAGGCCAAGTATTCAAAGCTATCAGGTGAGATATGATGTGCTTAAACTACACTAGTATAAACTGTTTATCAGAATAAACACTGTGTTTTATTGACTATGAACCTGAAAATACTTTGTCTGACCAACAACTAAGACTCAGCATACTCAATCTAGAATAAATTTAAAAGGAGAAAAGCAAGCAAATCCTCAGGTTTGTAGTAATATAACCCTCAAATCGATAATTTAAACTACAGAACAGTTAGTATTGATAGATCACTTATCAACTGCTTGAAATGTATTAATTGGTGATAATATTCCACAGAAACACTTCACTGGTGAGTCAATGACTTAACAAAAGCGCAGTCTCCACCTTGGCTTTGTTGATATGTAGAATGACTAACTTGTTTCTTAGAATTACAGTGTTTATCACACATACGTTATCAAAAGTCCCAACAAGTGTTTTCTGTCACCTGTGTGAGGTACAGTGGCCCTGCAGTGAAAAACACAACAGCAAGACAGAAAACGCTTTTCCCAACTACGTCCCATACCTACCTATCTACAGTTTTTATACAGCCAAGACACAAAGCCTGGTATCTGAGCCACATTTATTGAAACCACTAACTCATGCAAAAATATATTTTTTTGAAGACTTAGAAGTTTTGAATTAAGTGTTTGCTTTTGCAAGAGATTTAAGATGTTTTATATTTTGTATGTTTTTGCTTGTTTTGTGTATAGAGTTTTGACTACAAGGACAATAGTTTAGAAATTGTGTATTACGGTTTGAATCTAACCAAATATTGTTGTGAATTATTTTTGGCTGTTGTGTTTTGCACTTTAGGGCCACCGTTGTGAGGCTATTTAGCAATTGAACAGGAAGTGGCAATGATCTTCAAGTCTTGACAAGAAATAACATATTCCCTAAAATGTTGAGCTATGCAATTAACGACAGTCCTGATATAATTAAATGATAGTAAAATCTAAACATTGTTAACATGTCTGCGAGGTGTCACCTGTCATGTAAAACCTGTCGCTCTCTCCTG
This sequence comes from Cebidichthys violaceus, assembly GCF_023349555.1. NCBI lineage: Eukaryota > Metazoa > Chordata > Actinopteri > Perciformes > Stichaeidae > Cebidichthys > Cebidichthys violaceus. The sequence goes on from NW_027176428.1 coordinate 6,428,453, forward strand.
TTCAGACTGCAGCGACATGATCTCCAGCATAAAAGCCATGAAGATCTTGAAGCGAGTCGGAGGGCCAAAGGGTATGTGGACCAAAGACACCAGCAGAGGCTCTGGGAAGGTCTACATTTTTAACGGGACAGATGAAGACACCATCCATGAGTTTGCCTCTGTTCAAGACTTCTCCCGCTCGCTGAGCGTTACTCTGTCCAAGAACCTAAAGCTGCCGTCCGCCTGGAGGGGAACAGGACACGTTGTCTTCAACAATTACGCGTATTATATAACTCAGGCTGAAGAGATAATGATGGTTAAATTTGACATGAAGAACAGCTCTGTGACTGACAGCACAGTGTTCCCAGTGCAGGACCATGTCCCAGTGTATGGCCTGACCCCAGAGACAGTGATGGACCTGGCTGTGGACGAGGAAGGTCTGTGGGCCATTTATGCCACACGGCAGAACGAGAGGTACATCTCTTTGGCGAAAATGGACGCCACCTCGCTGGACATCGAGCAAATGTGGGACACAAACTGTCCGAGAGAGAACGCGGAGGCGGCTTTTGTCATCTGTGGCACTTTGTATGCAGTGTACAACACCAAGCAGCCCGGTCGCTCACGTGTCCAGTGTGTGTTTGACGTCAATGGTATGGTGACCAACGAAGATGCACCACTGATTTACTTTCCAAAGCGTTATGGATCGCACTCCAGTCTGAAGTACAACCCGCAGGAGCAGCTTCTCTATGCCTGGGATGATGGCTACCAGATCCTGTACAAGCTTATCATGAAGAAGAAACTAGAGATTTAAGCTAAAACACAAACCACACCCAAACCCCCTTAAAGTACCATACCAGTGTTTTTTTTACAAGTTTTGGCTCCTTAATTACAAAACATGTGTACTAAATTTACTGCTGAACATTTTAAATGCATGCTGTAGGATTTAAGATTTTTGAATGTGGCCCTGGTTTCTGTACGATATAAAAATCAATTTTGAAACTTTCTTTAACTGTGGAGTACAGTGACCGTCAATAATTCTTTTCTTTTTTCATTTTAGTTATTGTGACCTGACAGTTAAAGTCCAGACTGATTTGAAAGGTCTCAACAATTACAGATCTTTTTTTTTTAATATGTGCACTGTGACATCTCAAGATAGTTTCAAGAGTCTGCAACTTGGTTTTCATACCATGCGAAAATGAATGGACAACAATAAAGGCTAGAAAAATAAAGTTAATACCCTCCAAACACTTGGTATGCAACATGGTCAGAATTGACGTGAAGTATTCATGATTTGTAGTGAATCAACTAAACATGCAATATCACTAGTATGGGCTTTAAGTCTGAATCTCTAAAAGCCTAAAATGGTTAAAAAGTGCTTGATTGTAAAAGTGTATCTGTATACTTTCACACTTTCAGATGTGAATGTTTGACATATTTCCTAATTTTTAAAGGTATCATGTGATTTCAGTTTGTCATTGCTGCCAAACACTTATTTCTAATCAGAATGCACTTTTCTCAGTCATATCTGTGTCTACTGGCATGTCAACTTGCCTGTGATCTTTTGTTTTGAATCACTCAAGCTTGTTTCTTTTTGTTCATGCAGCAAATATTATACCTTTAAATTGGTAGAATTTACCTGACTGCTCACTTTAATCTAACTGTCACCATCCGTCCATCTTTATCTATTTTACATGTAATTTTGAAGTATGAATAACTTTTTAATACATCTTGGTAGCATTGCTGGATGCATAAAAATATATACTGTGTCTACACAGTATATATGATACAAAAGGCAACCCCTAGTTCAGAAGATAGCATTACAAATAAACATTTTGTTTAGTTATGCTTCAAATTTCATCTTGGAGCTTTATTTATTAATAAGTCTTTAAACATTTTGGGTAGAGATTGTTAAAAAAAATCAACAACTGTCATAATCAAAGTAAGTACCATGGTGTTGTCAGGTATAATGCTACCACAACAATGTTGCCACTAACCTCAGAGCTGCAATAAACATAACTTGGATATTAGGATACGTGCAAGAAACAGCTAGCTGGCTAGTGCTGTCATATTTCTCAGTTTATGCATGGGATGAACTTTTCTCAGAAATTGAGCACATACTACGTATTTTGTGGATTCAATTTTTTACCAAATGAAATCATCAAAAAAAGCACCACTATTTCAACTATACATCTAATATAATACAATTGTTTATTAATTTATATCTAAATATAACATATTGATTTCCTACTGTTTGCTTATAATATGCAAATTTTCCCTTTTTCATCTATTCTTTCTGCCTCTAATTATTGTTCATTTTGAAAATAAAAGGCAGACTACACCTGTTAATTAATCCATCTGTCATATACAGAAAAGAAGATACAAACATATTAAAGCCGCTGTGTGTAAGATTTAATCATTTTAGACTTTGGCGCCCTCAGTGGTAGTATAAAAAAAGACACTTTGGCAGAAAGCAATACATTACTGTCTCTGTGATTTAGATTTTCTGTGCTGACTTTCTGTTACTGTACATCTTTTCTTGATTTCAACTTTGTTTCTTGAAGCTAACCTGCATGGACTGACATGACGTCTAAATACGGCGTGACTAATAAAAACTTATTTAGTTGTAAGTCTGTTTATATTTCATTGGAGCACCTAATCCGTTTTTTGGAGTCTTTTGTGCAGCTTTTTCCAGGGTAATTCACTTGCTTAGATAGTTTAAGAAATCCTTGCTACTAGAGCAGAAAGAGTAGATTTCAAACTGAAATGAGTGTATCTAACAGTTTGCCAAGAACGATAAACATTACACTGAGGGGCAAATTCACAAAAAGACTGTGGGCTTTAGCGGCTGCTAATACACAAAAAAGACAAAAATAAACTGTGTAAATGTCAAAGCATCTTCAAAGGGTGAAAGCAGCCCTGACTGCGCTGCCAAGCATATACGTAGCTTCTCGGTGCTCATGTGCTGTTTGCACATATTTAAATTAGATAATATACATACATTTGTTTGCCTGATAATAGACAGAAAATATTTGAAAATACATACAAAAAAAAAGAAAGAATGAAAAATAAGGTTACTATACAAACGTACAAATGAATGATTTCTACTCTCTCCTACTGCAGGAATATCATAACCACAACAACCGGGCCGTAAGACGAGGCAGATAGTCATTGCAAATTACGCGCAATTTTAGATCCCCTGAGAATGAAGCACTTTCTTTCATAGAATTTTATGTTGAAATCTTTTTTTGGATGCGACTTCATACCACCAGTTCATCATCTAATTTACTAATTTAACGTACTTCAACATTTTTATCTTGAAAACAATTAAAATACCACTTTTGCCATACTTTTCCTAGAATTCCTCAACTAATCCTTAAACTGTTATGTATTACTTTGCATAATTTGACTGATAATTAAAACATTAAGTTGTTTCATCATCATTGGCATTATTGGGCCGCTGCAGGAAATTACAACTGACCGGATTAACAAAACCATTCCTCATTAATGTGACAAGAAGCCAACTGTAGAGGTGGGTGTGTGAGGTTGTGCAGCAGCCTAAGATAAGTGAAGCGTAACAGGAATTTGATTTAACAATGTGAGACAGCCTTTGACTCTGGTATTTGAGTCTCAAAAACTACTTGGAATAATTGTTTCCCTTGGCTCCAGAACAGAAGAAACCATCACTCACTAAAACGGTTACAGACTCTGCAAACCCTTCAAATGAACCACCTGAAGTGCAGCCGTAAGACCAAAATCATCCCCACACAAATAAACAGCAACAGTTGTTTAGACAAGTTTATTTTTGCAAACTGTAAATAAACAATATCCATAAAAAAGGTTCATTACATTTGAATAAAATCTAGAGTCAGAAAGATGCAACAGCATATTGAATTCTGTAAAATCTGAATTTCAACAGGGAACATTTGTATATCACAACTGTATGTACAAAGCTGAGAACTTCTGTTTGGTAAAAAAAATCCTGCCAGCAAACCTCAACGACCGACAAACATTTCTGTGTCAAACAACCAAAGGTGCTGTTATGAAGTCACTTCAAGATAATTTAGACACAACTGTAAAGAATTTAACTACAAGAAAATCAACCTCAAAGAACACGATTGTGGTCTTGTGTTCTTTTAGCACAAACTGTTGTGTGACGACCGTCACTCACATCTTTCATTCAGCCGCTGCTCAGTCTTACAAAGCATGACATTTGTTATTTGCACTATCCCACAAACTTATTCAATCATATTTAATTCTAACTACTTCTATATTTGAATTTGGACACCTTAAAGCCAACGTATCATTTAAACTGGGACATATAACAGCAGACTAGATTGGGTCCACCTGAGCTGCACTCTAACTCCCAATCACAAATTGACATTTACATCAAAAATGGCAGTTGCACAGAAATATATGCAAAATAATTACGTTGAAAATTACAGTTAAACGTTGATAACTATTATAACACCGCTGCTGAAAAAACAGCCGAACTCTCAGGACGTCTATCGGCTACAAAGCTGGTTTTAGGTATTAACAAATATCCAATTAAGGATCCAACGTATCCTGTAGTGTCCACTTTTTCTGTCCATTCCAGTCGTGGATATGAGGCGTGGCGAGAAGATCCTTATTGCTTGCATTAAAATGGACTGACGTGTTGCTCGACTCAGAGTCTCAGATGAGGGATTGGCATGGTGACGTCGCGGAAGTATCGATGTACCAGGGCGTTCTTGGCAGACAACCTTTTGTTTGGGTCATAATTCAGCATTTCCTGCAAGGACAAAAAAATCAGAAATTGAGAAATATAGTCAAAAAAAAATTGTTCATCATATTTTTTAACATATAACTCATTGTCATCTTTGGATCTTGCTGACTAACACACAAGACCAACTTCCTTCGCAGAGGCCATTAATGCTAAATTAATTCATGAATTATTGACAACAGTTCTCACTCCAAGCAGTTCTCTTCCATCCTCATCAAGAATCGGCACCACCTTGGATAAATCCTGCCGGGCCCACTTGGGGAAAGATGGTTTGTAGTCGGGCATTGATGTGACTCCTGGCCAGGCGGTCTCGTCGGGTGTCCCCAACGTTCGGAAGATTCGGAATAACTGATCAATCTCTGAGTCTCCGGGGAATAAGGCCCTCTTGGTGAGCTGTACAACAGTGGACAGTGAGGGGAGTCTGTTGGTTAGATGTGACGTTTGATCCGTGTGCATCATGTGCAGGCTTCATTCATTCACAGATAAGCTTATTGTAAAATATGAAACCTAGTGCAAATTTACCATTTCAGCAAAGATGCACCCTAGACTCCAGATGTCGACAGCTGTGGAGTAGTATTTACAGCCCAGGAGGATTTCTGGTGCTCTGTACCAAAGTGTTACCACCTGAAAAATATCACAGAAGCAGTTTGTATTTTAGGAAAACATAATTTCTCAGGAAGAAATGCAACAATTCACTGAAACAAAAAAACCTGAAAGCTACTTTGCTTAGAGACACATGGGAATACTGAATTCACTTAGAGCAATCATGATGGAGTGCATTTTGCTGCTGCGGTATGGTAATGAATATGCACTTTAGACCATATAACTGACGAACCATTTTCCCTAAGAAGCCTGTTGGGTGTGTGTGTGTGTGTGTGTGTGTGTGTGTGTGTGTGTGTGTATACGTTACCTCATGTGTGTATGTGCGGACAGGCACCCCGAAGGCTCTAGCTAGGCCAAAGTCAGCAAGCTTGATCTCGCCCTGGGCATTGATGAGGAGGTTCTGGGGCTTCAGGTCTCGATGAAGAACCCTGTGAGAGTGGCAGAAGGCCAGGCCTTGCAGCAGTTGGAAAAGATAACTCTACAAAAACACACACACAAAACACACACAGGTAAGTCAACTCCAAAGACTGTTTACTCTTGATTTCTTGGAGAGAGTGAGAAAGATCTGTTCTGCAAAAAAAGTAGCTGACATTTACCTTAACCAGAGGCAGCGGGATACCAGCAACTGTGAAGGAGTCCATGAACTTCTTCAGATCCTGATGAAGGAACTCAAAAACAAGGTAGAGCTTGTTCTCAGTGTGGATGACATCACGCAGTCTGAAACACGGTAACGGGCAGGTTTGCTTAAAAACTGACAGAACTAAGTAATACGAGAAACTTGCGAGCAGGATTTAGCTAAAAATCTGTAACATCAGGCACTTACTTGACAATATTTGGGTGACTGAGTTCTTTAAGAAGGGAAATCTCTCGGATGGCAGTGCTGGGAACACCCTCTGTTTCCCTGAATGAAAAACACGGTAAATTATTATGTTACTGAAGCTTATTCACTTATCTCAAATTATACTATTTTACTTCAATGTTATTTACTGCAGCTTGATGATTACACAATATATTTGCTTGTTTCAATAAGATTTTCAAATCTTTATATTCTATATTTTGTGTATATTCACAGGGCAAACTGTTACGGGCAACTTGAGACAAAATAACTTTGGGGAGAGACGACAAGAGCTGTACAATCTCGCTCTTATACTGGCACTGCACAAATACATCACTGCACCATTGCTGCCAGCAAACATATCAGCCAACAAAAGATAAGCAGAGGAAACACAGGTCATAAAACACTGGATAAAGTGAGTCACTAATGCCACCTGCTGAAGCCTGGGACATCCTGCTCCTTGGCACAGCATGAGGGAAAATGAATATTACAAAAAATTATCAATCTTTAAGGCCCACATTAAGGAAGCATGTTGTATTGGCACAGTGCACCTACACAACAATCAGATCTACATTTAAATATGCAATACCTATATATTTCTTTCAATGATTTTGGCTCGTGACCCTGTCACCCCTTATAATGAAGCGATGACTACTTGTGACCCTTCAATACATATTAATGCCTTAGCGTGGACTTAAATTATGAACTGTTCAACCCAAATGTATTTGTTCCTTTTCACAGGCCCCTAAAAAAATGAAACTTCACAACAATTTTTTGTAGAAAGTCTTATCTCCTCAATCAAAGTTAAGTAGCTGCAGTAAATGTGTAGAATGTAAAATATGTGCAGGGAATTAAATGAGCAGTATTTACAATTTAATAGCTGGTGGTTGAGAAAAAAATTTGTTTTACATGTAAAACAAGAGTGCAAACTCCGTCTGATGGGAGAGTAGTGGACTTTAATCCCATTTAAAGCATAGTAAAAGCAACAGATAGCGTTAGCTCGGCCCCCCGTGGAGCCCAGGTGATGAACCGACACTATGAGTGAACTTACGTGTCAAGACGGATCTTCTTGAGAGCAACAGTTTCTCCAGTGACTTTGTTCTTCGCTTTGTAAACCACTCCATACGTCCCTTCTCCAATCTTTTCCACCTTCTGAAACGTATCCATTGTTTGTATTTCTTCCTTCAAATGAACAGTAACAGGAGGTCTGGTGGTTGTTTAGCTCGTTAGCAGGACTCCCCTCTTTGTGTGTGAGCTAACGACTGCTCGGTGGCTACAGAGACAAACGTTGACGAGCAGCATATAATTAACTGTCTAACCTCTCGGTTCTAACGGACCGGATACAGCCTGTGAGCTGCCAAGGACACTTTGTTTTGTTTTTTTAGATCAGAGCGTAAACGCTGGATTGTGGGGTCAGTTCATTTATTTTCTCTGATATTGATAATATCCGTAAGGATGCGTATTAGCGGCTGCTCCTCCCTGGAAAACACTGAACCAACACAAGAGCGTTTCCCGCGTTACTTTACAGTAGCGTTCGTTTTTGTGTTCACGACACACCGACGGATGTTCCGGGTGGTGTTTTTTAAGCTCAAAGCCCCTTTCCTTTAGGAGTCGTTGTGAGAGACACTGGTACCGACAAGTAAGGACAATGTTGTCATTGTTTTAAAAAAAAATACTGTCAGTTGAGTTTCAATTCTTGGTTCGTTAGTAGTCCAGATACGGAGTCGTGTTATACCGGGAGAGACACAAACAGCCAACAAGCAAACCTTGCCGGTCAAACTGTGACACGACGATGACGTTTTACGTCATCAACGTCACAGACGGAAGTGGCAACAAATAAAAAAGCGGTCTGTTGGTTTTTTGTTGATATAAAAGAGCAAGTACAAACTTCTTGTGCTATACTGCAAATACAACATGTACATGAAATATATTTCAAGAACGGACAAATACTATATATATATATATATATATATATATATAAAAAGGTATTATTCAGTTTCATATATCAATCAGTCACACAATATATAGGTTAGACACGCAGTTTTGTTTATTTTTGCACCGTAACCATGCGGTCTGGTATGTTTCTGAATGTCAGATACTAAATGGCCCCATGTTTCATAGTGTGCTGAAAAGGACAGAATGAAGGACAAATACAGTTTCTCCCTCTACTGGCAGTAGTGTAGCTGTGCATCCCCTCACTGAAATTCGATCATGCGCCTCTATAGAAGTCAGACAAAATAGAGTCATAGACATCAGCAGACATTTTGACTTGTTATAGCAGGAAAAGCACTGGAGAAATCCATAACATTCAAGATATCTCTGCTCCATCAATCATTACAACATGTTGCAGCAATTTTTTATATGATCCTTGTGAAGAAGATCTTTTCCACTTTGGTTTCACTTCACATGTTTCACTCCCATCATGCACAGTGGCTTTGTCTGCCTTTAAGGGACTGATTAATCAGTTACGGGACCACAGAGCTGCTGGGCCCCCTATGAAACCTCTTTGGGCAACATGCATTAAAGGTCCCCGGTCAGAATCAAGCTGGCATGTCACTAGGAGAATTACAGGTATAAATAATGAAATTAGAGCCTCCAGTTTCAGGGTCCTGGTATTGTGAATGCTGGCTGGCTCATTGTCACACTGTCATGGCTTTCTGGAATGATAGCCTTAATTGCTATTAGTAGCACCTGTGCATTATGGCAAGTCAAAATGTGTGTTGTGAAAAAGACAAAGGATTGGTCATGAGGCATTGGATGTCATCTGTTACTGCATGAAGAAACAGCCTCTGTTAGAGGCGCTCTTACCAGCACTGCACATGATCAAAGCCCAGGGGCCTGATGTGCATCCAACCAGCAGTTATGTGAAGTGACGACTATTTCTGTCATGTTCAAGTCATGTATTCTATGACTGAAAGTTTTGCTTTGTGTTTGCAGAAGAATGCTGGTGTTTGTGGCAATGAGGAACTCAAACGACCAACAAAGAGAATAAATTAGGATCACTGACAAAAATGAGGGAAATTTGTTTAAGCCTTGTGAAAGCACCAAATGACTGCTATGCTCGCTGTATTCGTTAACTTAATTTTCCTGTCTGGTCTGATCTTGTTCTAGCTCTTCACAATCCAGATGGCCTTGTTGATATGGCTTTTGGCCTATAATAAAACACAATCCCTATTGTCTGTGAGTTATTGTTTAAAAAAACAGAAGGTTCGTCAATGTGTGTGACTGCAGGTGGAGGACAGGCTCTGTGTTTGTATAATTTTTAGACATCCAAGGTTAACTGTGGTCCTGATGTTAAATGTTATGCCCTTCCATTACTTATCACACTACGTTAAGATTGTTCCACAAGTCAATTATTTTGATTATTCCCTTATCTTATAGTGAAAAATCATTTAATTGTGGCTTGTTGTGAAGAAAACTACGGAAAAATTGCAATTTTATTCAACCAGTCTGTGAAACTCATTGTTTAATACTTAAATTAATACTCCTAGAAATCGAGCAGTAATAAAATTGCCAGATTTTCTATTATTTCCTATGACTTCCTCAGTCTGAAATACAACTCTGTTAATTCTAGAAATTCCCCCGAACCTCAGGAACAATGTTATCAAAACACTATACAATGGAGACTAATTAGGAAAGAAGCTAACAGGCGACTAGTTGTGGTATGTTAAGTCAGTTGCTCTGTGGGAAGGATTTATTTCCTCCTGAACTCTGCTGTTAGCACATGAGGGGTCACATGTAGTGCAGCCTGAGCAGGCATGAGATAACATCAATGTGAAAAGCACCAAGTGCGATAACAGAGCCCACAATGCCTCTGTCTTTAGAGTAAAAATGTTTATTTGTTATAGAAATATATTCCCCCTTTCTCAGTAAAATATAATTACATAATAATCTATTCTCTATTTAATTGTATTACATTCCTAAAATGTACACACAAATGTAGGTACAGTAATGAAACCAGTCCAAAGGAAAATACAAAATAAACCTAAAAAAAGTAACACAAATGTAATTACATGATACAAGCTATTATGCACCCATTGACTTTTTTAACATTATTTCCGTCACCTTTTTATAACTTTATGTTCTCTTGTATGCTTTATTTTTATTCAGATTAATTTTTTAAATCCATGTATAACATCTGGATATTAACTTATGTATAGTATTATAGTGGAGGTCCTAACCAACAATGGTCAAGCCAGCCTCTTTTTTAGCAACTGTTTTCATATTATTAGATTTACAACATCTCTCTGCTTTATTATAGAGTATTTCAAGGGTGGATTGCAGGCTCCAAATGTCCATTTTCCAGCTTTGTAGAACATGAACCTAGGAAATCAGATTAATAATTAATTGTGATGTGTCAATGATATCTTGTTTCTGGATTCATCAATGTTGTTTTCCTTGTGTGACTTGAAAAGTCTTAATTTGGCTAAATGTTACTCATATTTGAAGTACAAATAGATGTGATACAAAGCATTAGTACTCAAGAATGTGCCTTTTGAGAGTTTTAGTTTTTTAATTACTTCCAGAATCAATCAGCTCATTCCTCTAAATGTATTCTTGTCCTCATCTGAATGAAACTTTAAGTTATGTCTCATAAACTGAGCATGGGTGTGTCTGCGTGACTGCAAGCACAGATTCTTAGAGCTGCAGCAGCCTGAGGTGGACAGCAGGTTACGGAGGAATGACTGAGGAAATAAAAGGGTGCTATTGATTTGCTGCCCACACACTCCTCTTGTGACGCCCATGCACACATAGCTCGAAGGTCATATGTCAAAAACAAGCATGACTCGAGCTTAGCTCCCAGTTCTCACCACTCTCTCCATCTTGAAGCAGGCATCACGCACACCATTTTCATTTATATTGTGCAGAAAGCATCCATTGATTTTCCAAAAATGCGCTCAGAAAATACTGTCTTCCTTGAGGTATATTTGCCACTTTGCGTTTATTTGAATAATTTATGTGCACTATATCTACCCTTTGGAGTTTTCTTTTATTAAGTTACTGTACAAGTTCATGAGGTTTGCATTTAAACCTTGCATTTATGACTAGAAATTGTTTGACGTAAATGTGAAAAAAACAGTACACATTAAGTAACAGCATTTCTACCACAGATGGGCTAAAACATTTAATACAAAAGATAATAACAATGTCAAAAACTATGGTTAAACTCATCAATTTATTATAAAAAACACCAATAGCTATCACAACAGTACTCATATCTGTTCTTACGAAGAGGGGTGGTGCCGGCTTGAGACTCACAATGATGTCAGAGGTGAGAAGAAACCTTCTTAAAGAGAGTGGGAGGACATTTCTTAAGTCTCTTTGGGAGTTGTGTTGGGGTTCAGGACTGCAGGGTGAAGATCGGGGCTCAGAGAGCGGAGACAGACGACGAAATACAGGATGAGGACTCTGGAGCTGGTGCTGTTGGTTTTGGCCTTTACATTTGCAACTGCAATAAGTGAGTACACTTTTTTTCCATCAGAAACCACTTGTTTCAAAGATTTATTTGAGTATTTTTCCGAGTGCACCAACATTGAACTGTTTTGTCTTCTATGACACTTACAAAAGATCTAAAGAAACAGATAAAGTGGAATTATGTTATTAGCACCATTCTTCTGTTGTGTTTAAGGAAAACAATGTTTGAAATCTGACTTTAAATGATTCGTTTTAATTGACTTTTTGCGGTGTGTGACATAACACCTCATACCAACACAGTTTAGCAACAGGGAAAGTGATTACATGTCATTATCTTCTCTAAATCAACACATTTCCTATCAATTACACACTAAAATGTTAGTATGTCTTTGTTTGGACTACAAATTGGACTGCAAATTGATTGATCTGTCACTTCACGGTTATTTCATGGTAACACACTCCACACTCTCTTAAAAGGAGTGAAGATATACAAACTTTTACATGCCTATTTTACGCTGTTTCTTATGCTGATGTGCATTCATGACTATATACAGGCTCAAATATGTTTCAAGATGTGTGATTCAGAATACTGTAATTAATAATGGTGTTTTCTTTTCAAACTTGTACAATTTAAAACCATTTGTCATGTTTTTGTGAGGGTATTGCAAAACATTTTCACACACACACACACACACACACACACACACACACACACACACACACACACACACACACACACACACACACACACACACACACACACACACACACACACCAGTGAGCCAGTTGTGTGGGATCCCTCATTCCTCTCACTGGGATTACTGATGCTGCTGCTCAGCTGATAGTCACATGAAAAGGATTGAGGGGGATTGCAGGTCGTGTGACTCCCACCGCCAAGGACCCAGACACTCCTCACCCCTCCTCACTAAAAATATGAACCTGCTCTCGTTTACATAAGCATCTCTATCATTATGTTCAAAGCCTTCTTGATTATAATAGAGAAGTTGTGCCTCTTTTAAAATGCCTACTTAACTTTAACTCGACTGAAATGAATAGTTAATGGTACAACCATTGATCTGACACCAAAAAATAAATAAATATAATTTTTACTACAATAACAAAGCTGAAATACATTTTTGCAGGTGCAGCTCAGGTAATAAATACAATAAAATAGCCATTTATTCTATTTTCTTGTTGATCGTGTAGGAGAATAGCGTAAATTGCAAGATCAATAGCTTCTTTTCCTGAAATGTGTTTGTGATATTTCTTCTAGAGCCTAGAAGTCAGTTCACACGTTACCGCTCATGGAACTCGCGGATGTATCCGGTGTGGAAAGATGGAGACCCAAGATTCAGGAACTGCTGGTTTGGTGAGGCCAAATTTCTTAATTTCTCAAAACAGAAATGTTACAATATTCTGCCTGCCAGTCAATATTAAGATTATAAATCTTTTTTTCCAGGTGGTAATGTAACTTTTGATCTGAAAAACGACGCGCCCACATTGACAGGAGCAAGAGCAACCTTCAATGTTAATCTTAACTTTCCACCAAACCAGACGACGCTCTCTGATGGGCAGGTGGTCTGGGCGCAGAACTGCACCATCAATGGTAAGAAAACCTTTCCAGTGAGGGCAGGTACTGCAGGTTAACTTTGCTCAATCTACAAACCACATAGCTGTTAATTTTATCACAGATTTGACTACAAATTGATCTTCATTTCAAGTTTTTGATGCTGTTTTCTAAAGAAAAAATATTGTTTTTAGACTTTCCTTATCAAGAAACAAGAAAAAAAATGTTTTTAATTAGATAATTTATATAATTATGACAGGACTGAATGAACTCTTATTTCATTTCACCTGTCTTTCCTCATATTGATATTGATATAATGTATATGATCAGATGTCTGTTATTGCTATTGATGTATGTTTGACCTATGGCCGCTGACTTTTTCAGGACAACAGTACCAGGAGGGTCAGGCTGTGTATCCTGACCAGGACACCCAGTCAACTGGAGTTTTCCCTGATGGTACTCCGTTCACCAGGAGCCAAAACAAGAAACCCCACTACGTGTTTGTGTGGAAGGCATGGGGTAAAGATATTTAATTCTGTAATATTTTGTCTGTTAAAAACCTAGGCTGCTCCTTAGCTGTATTTAATACTGCAATAGGACGTCCAAACCTTCTAAATGCAGCTATGACTACATTACATTGATTGTAAAACCTCCATAGAGATAAAGAACAGACCATAAAGGGGCTGTAAAGGAATACAGGGGAAGTTTCTCCTCCAGGCAGTGAAGCCCCAGGCCGTATCACAAACAAAGCCTTTTTAGTAAACAACTTGTTTTGGTTTTTGTTAAATTGTATAACCATAACTGTAGCATCTCATGTACAATATGATGAAAGTGACACCTTTTGTGTCTCCAAAATTCAATTAAATTTATCTGTGATTACCAGACCACTCGAAATAATTACAATGTTGCTCTATTCCAGGGCGTTACTGGCAGGTGGCAGACGGACCATCCTCTTCCCTCTCAATCGGTACAGACAACATCCCCCTGGGCTCCTACAACATGGAGGTTGTTATCTATCACTGTCGTGGCAAAGACAAGTTTGTTCCTCTCGGCTATGCCTCCACAGTTTTCGCCATCACAGGTGACCTATCAAACAATTTCTCACCTAACTTGAGAAAAAAATGATGTAGTTATTTCTTTACAATCCTCATCATAAAGGTCTACATCTTTTACTCCGTCCACAGACCAGGTTCCCTTCACCATATCACTTGCCCAAGTCAATGATGTAAACCAGAACGACCAGAACTTCATCCAGAACCGAGCCATTGCTTTCAGCGTCAAGCTCCATGATCCCAGCCAGTATCTCAACAGTGCCGACGTCAGCTTCAGCTGGGACTTTGGGGACAGCACTGGCACTCTGATCTCCAGAGACCTCACCGTTACACACACATACCTCGCAGTCGGGACCTTCAAACCTCAGGTGGTTCTGATGGCAAGCATCTCCAATGGCTGCGGAAACCCCACTGCTGGTTAGAATTTAAGCACATTTTATCTTTTATATTTACATACTCTCCTATAAGAAGTCTGAACAACGTTTTGCTCAGTTGTTTAACTTCAACTTTTATTTCAGTTGTTCCTATGGATGCCTCTGCTGCTCCAGCAGTAGTTGTAATGGCCTCCACCCCTGCCGCTGTCCCAGCAGCACCAGCCGAGGGAGGAGATGTAATTGCCCTGGACGTTCCTGCTTCTGACACCACTCCACTCGCTGTTTCTGTGCAGCCAGCTGATGCAGAGGATGGAGAAGCAGTCGTTGATACTGACACAGATGCAGTAGAGGTTGCCTCAGTAGCGCCTGCAGGAGTTGACACCGCTGTTGTTACAGAGGAACAAAATACCGCCAACACTGCTGCTGAAGCAGATGTTGCTGATGCAGCAGCAGTTGAGGTGGCCACTGCTGCCCCAGTTGCAGTTGAAGAGCCAGCAGATGCTGATACAGTTGCCGCAGATGGTGATCCAGCTGCTGCAGATGCTGATCCAGCTGCTGCAGATGCTGCTGCAGATGATGATACTGTTGCTGCAGATGCTGATCCAGCTGCTGAAGATGCTGCTGCAGCTGTAATAGATGCTGATACAGTTGTTGCAGATGAAACGGCAGTGGTCACAGATGCAACTGAAGAAAATGCGGCTGTTGTTGATGCTGCTACTTCAGTTGCACCTGTTGCAGAGGGAGAAGAAACGGCAGTTGAGGCCGCTGTCACTGCTGCTCCTGCAGCAGAAGTAGCTGTAGAGCAAGAAGCTGACGTTGTGGTGGCTGAGGCTGCTGAGGCTGCTGAGGCTACGGCCGATGATGCTGCTACAGAGGTTGTCCAAGCTGAAACAGAAGCCCCTGCTGATAACGTTGTGGCCCCTGCTGCCACTCAGACCACAGCTGTAGAAGAGGCAGCACCAGCTGAAGATACCGAGGCTGAAGTTGCAGCTACTGTGGCTCCTGCAGGTGAGTATTTACAGTAAACTAAAATCAGTATACAATTTGTTTTGTAACAAAAGTAGTTTGACAAAATTTCACTTATTTTTCCAGAGCAACCAGCAGGCGTTGAAGAAGCCGTTGCAGCTGAGGGCGAAGTTCAAGCAGAGGTGGAAACAGATCCAGCACAGGTCGCCCTTGTTGTGGCTAAAAGACAAGCACCAGAGCTACCAGCTGACTGCATGGTCTACCGTTATGGCTCAGTCGCCACCTCTGTAGATGTTGTCCGTAAGTCAATACAGTTTTTGTAACTATGGCAGTTTAAACCTAAACCGATGATAATCTGCTTTAATAAAAACTGTATGATTTAATAGTGGTATAATCTCTCTTTCTACCTTTCAACCCTGCAGAGGGTATTGAAAGTGTAGAGATTGTACAGGTGTCCAACGTTATAGCGATGGCAACTGAGTTGGTCCAGAATGCTGTGGACCTCACCATTACCTGTCAGGGAAGGTGAGCATCAACATCAGCATCATCAACTCAGCGTCAAGAGGTTTTATTACTGTTCAGCTAAGACAAAAACAATCCTCTAGTTAGACACAGAAACTGTGATTTATGATGTCTTATTATGTATTATGTTTATGAAAATAACATATACAGTTGTGGTTGTTCTCCTATAACTATATCTCTGGATTCTTATTATCCTTCCTTCAGTCTGCCAAATGAGGTCTGCACAGTTATTTCAGATGCTGACTGTATCACGCCAATGGAAACTGTCTGTAGTGCAGCTACACCCTCTCCAGACTGTCAAATTATCCTTCGTCAGTTCTTCAATGACTCTGGAGTATTTTGCATCAATGTCTCCTTGACCAATGATGTCAGTCTTGCTGTGGCAAGTGCAAGAGTCAGTGTAACAGTAGGTGGGTGAAAGAAAAATTACATAAGGACCACTAAAGTACTCAATCTATAGATTATTCTTTCATCTGTGTGATATGTTTCAATTTCAGCCTCCGGTGGTTCCCCAGGTGGAACAGCAGCCACAGTCCTGGGGGTTATGGTTCTCGCCTGTGTTGTCTGTTGTATTGGTTTGATGTACAGGTGAATACCTTATTTATCAACTTTATATTTTTGAATTTAATTTGGGGCCATTTATTTTTTTAAATATATTGCAATCAAAGATACTGCAATTATGGTAAATTGTTTATCCCGGTTTCATTGTCAAAATCATGTTTCTGCTACTCTTATCCTCAGCATCAAAAATTTCATATTTTGACACCATTTTTACTTGTCATAGCAAGAAAAACCCAGGTAATAACAGTAATGATGGCTCAGTTCAATTTAGGTGTGTTACAAGCCATGTCAATAAGCCAGCATGCACCATATCAACATTTTTGAAGTAACCAGCTAAACTGAATCATCAGCCACATATAATTTACATATACAGTATTAAGGAGAGTAAGAGGTCCAGAGATTGATCCCTGTGGAACGCCCAAACGGACAGTATCCTGATCAGAGTCTGTACAACAGTGCTTTGAGATAACATCAGCATGCTAACGTGCTGACAACAATGTTTACATGCAGTTGTTTAGCAGGTAATATTTACCCTGGTCACCATCTTAGTTTAGCGTGTTAACATGCTAAGATTCACTAATTTGGACTGGACAAAAAGTTAAACCGAGTGATACTTTTGCAGGTATTTAACCTAATTATTGGACAAATCAACATTTTATCCTAATGATGGAATCAACAAAGTATTTACAGCTCATACTGATAGGAACATGAATGTCTGTTTTACAGTTTTCATTCCTTGTTTACTTTGTATGATTTTGTTGTTGATAGAGATTTCGGCTTTTATTTCACGCTATATGAATTAACGCTGTTTTGTTTCTGCAAACAGGCGGTTCAAGCAGTACCAGCCACTAAGAGAAGACCATGGGGATGGTAATGGAGGCAGCTCGGCGGTGACGTCAGTGCCTTTGTTGTTGTGGAACTTGCTGAGCCGACAGTCACCAGGAGAGAGTCGACCACTGCTTCAGGGGAGGGTTGTTTGAATATCATCATCAGCTCATGCACTCATTTACAGCATCTGTTAAAATATTGACTTTATGACAGAACTAATTAAATGAACCAGCCCTGTGTACAATATGTGCAGAAATAGAAAGGAATCAAGTGTGGAACAAAGAAGTGTCACAAGAATGTTGAAACATTTGTAGAGGAAAGTGATATTTATTTTGACCTACATATTTTGTATTAATTAGTACTGGTAGTTTATAGAAGCCATAACTTATTCTCTTATTTGTGGCCTACTTAGAGTAAACCAATTGGAAAATCATTGTTAACACATTCCAATTAATTCTTTTTACAAAGTAATTTAAATTACTTACATTACAGAATGTTATCCTGTTTGCTACCCTGAAATGAATAAACTGTTTATCACCATCATGCTTATGCATTTCCCCATTCTCTACTGCATGTGAAATTCACAGGAGTTTATGTCCTGAATGAATGATAATATAATGAGAGTAGTAATCACAAATGCAAACATTTGGTAAATTTACTCAATAATAAGGTCAATACAAGACTATGGCAGGATCAATGAGAAATTGATTAATCGAATCACCAGAATGCAAAATGTTTAATTTATATATTTAAATATAGTATTTTATGAATCTTCTTTTTGTTATTACAGCTCTGATCAATTATTTCACATTAAGGTATTGTTGCACTGCCCCAAGTAGCCAAAAATGAATACAACAAATGCAAGTTTAACTACAGTAAAAATCCTAAAATCACTACCACTAAACACCCATCAGTGCTAATCTATTGCAACGACTTTATGTTTAAAGAAAAGCACAGATGAATACAATTGTCAAATGGGCTCTAGAACACATCCCATGTTTACATTGAGCGACAGATTAGATACAAGAGCATTTTGACAAAACAGAACAGCATATAGATTCTGTCTTAGAAATAAGGTAAAGTAGAATATTCTTTAAACAACAAAAGATGCCTTGTTTAATAAAATATGTATAGGCATGTTATAAACATTTCACATGTGATCAGAGGTGGTGTGGTTACAGGAATACTACAGCTGGGTGCGTTTGAAAACTACTACCATCCTGTCTCTCTCTGTTCAATTAAAATGATTTACCAAGATGCTGTAGGCTGCCTTCATGCACTGAGTTGACGAAGAGCTGCTGATTGTAACATGCACATCGTATGACACACTGCAGTGCAGGAAAAAAGGCTGACGTCAATGCAGCAAAATCTTTAATGGAAGGAGGCACATGGCCTGGCCTGTGCGGTATAAATAAGATGTGGGGTGATAGGGAAGGAAAGCAAAAGATGGCTCTTGATAACCTGGTTTGCTTTTGTGAAATAAAGGTGTGAAGTAACTGAAGGCTGTTGCATTATGTCTTAATGACTGATTTTACTGAATTTAAAGTGCAGTATTATTGCACTAGAGTGGGAATCTATAAGGCACTAAATAAGAAGCAATAGATACATACTGTGCATCTTTCTCAACAAAACTATTTGGGATATCAGGAAGAATCTTGTATTGTGTGGTTTCACTCATGAATGCACCATAATGTCCTTTCTCTGTCTCTCTCTCTCTTTACTTACATACATGAATATGTAGACTTGTGTAACACTGCAGTGCTCCATTACAGTAATTACACAAACACAGCCGTTAATCATCCTCCACCGTTAACGTGTCTCTGGGTCACATGTACAAAGTGTTGTACAACCATCTCCGTTCTTTCTGGACGTGCACTGCACTGCACTGCAGCCAAGACGAAAAACCCACAGCTCTGCTGGAAGGCCATCATTTTTCACATGATGATATCTTGGACCTGGCAGTCCCCCCGGATCTTACCAGGCCTGCAGCTTTTAATAGGTCAAAGCATCCTCACCACTTGTCACAGTTCAACTGGCTGAACTGTCACAAAGCTCCAGAAATTGGCTTCTCTTTTCCAGATAACCAGACCAGAAGTTTTGAGTCCTCTCTGTACAGTGAACCTGGAGAGGAGTCAGTGGGTTGACACCACACAAGCAGCTTCACAGCTCAGATTAATTTGAACAATTCTTTATTGCTCACCACTCCCTAGCAACTGATGTTAAAAGGGATGCAATTTCCTCCATCTGCCCTCTCCATTGCAGAAACCATCACAGTCAAGGATGTTTTGATGAGTTTCACTGGAGCCCACAATCAGCATACAGTGCCAGTTGCATATTGCAGCTTTCTTATAAACTGCTAATACAAAACAAATTTAGTTCTGTATTTGTAAAGAATTTCCATCAACTGAAAACTCCTGAGTTTTATATAGAAAGAAACATCCCCCAAACAGTCAAGTGATTAATGTAATAATGTTTCACAAGCTAGATTTCTTTTTTGACTACCTCATTAAGAAGAAAGAAATTAGTTGTTAAATGTTTTAAGTCAAATTGGACACCTTACTAGATTTTAGGATGGTAAAATATGGAGAACGTCCAAGTTGCCACAGTCCATAGCTGTTAATATTTATAATGAATACAAAAGCATTCATAACCATACCGTAACCATAGTTTATTTGCACCATCTATCTGTAACCTTAATCATGTTATAGTTGAAATGCGCAAGAACGGTAGAAAGCAAATTTAACATTGGATGTTAAAAAAAACTGTAAAAAAAATAAAATATATATTGTCATTTAAAGTAATCCAGAGTGTTCGCAAATGTGGTCAATGTGGATGTTCTTGCCTAGCAATTGTGTTTGGATATTATCGC
The DNA here is from genome assembly GCF_023349555.1 of Cebidichthys violaceus. NCBI lineage: Eukaryota > Metazoa > Chordata > Actinopteri > Perciformes > Stichaeidae > Cebidichthys > Cebidichthys violaceus. The sequence continues at coordinate 6,448,783 of NW_027176428.1, forward strand.
GCTACAATTCGTCATAGTTTGATTCATTTTCTTATCAGAGGCCACACCCTAGACATTGTGAACATAGCATCATAGCACAATATTTCATTCACTTTTATCCTAAAAGCTAAATGCCTTGTTAGGTTTGAGACAATGCACATATACTGTGAGTTCAATAAGCGGATCAGATATATTCTATCCTGTCACTGTCGAAGCTGCATGATTGGATTTATGGTCCCTTCGGGATTTCTCAGAGAACCAGAAGGATCAATCGCCAATGGTAACATCTGGCTGATGGTTAGAATTACTGATACAGCCCAGTTCAAAATCATTCCAATATATGTGTGTTTGCATGTGAGCTTCTGTGGCTGACATACACATCCTGGAGCAGGATCAGGGGAAAGAATAGAAAGTGAGATATGCCCTGAGCAGACAGAGTGAGACAGAGGGGGAGGGAGAGAGAGGAGAGAGTTACTGACCATAGAGCTGGTTGATTAGATTACAGAGCTAAGACTAGCATGGGCCGTTTATTACACAGAGAGCCAGGCCTCTGCAGTAACTGCCATGCAGACCTAGAGAGAGGAAAATCTAGTGTGTAAGTGTGTGTTTGTGAATGACAAACTGAAGAAGAGATAACTATACATTTACTACAGTGTGCTCCAGATACTCCAAAAGGAAGAGGAAACCCAAAATTAAATTTAATCAGAAAAAGTGGTGAGTGCAGGTCAAAAGGAAGGCTGCTGGTTGATGTGTAACAATGTGTTTGAAAAAGAAACAAATATGACACAATACATTATATTTGGTGCAGATACAAGAGATCATAAATGGACAGGATTAAGGTGCCAAGCATCACAGGGAGGGGACACAAAGAGAAGAAAGTGCCACACCCAGTCGCCACAGAGCATGCTCAGAATTACGTCAACTTTATATGAGAGTGGTAGCCCGTCTGCAGTCCTCAATTAAAATGACTATAGATCTCTCTCTCACACACACACACACACACACACACACACACACACACACACACACACAAGTACACACACAATCTGCACAAAGATTTGAAGGTGCTGCCTCACAGACATTAACGTAACCTTTTTAGCCAACATTTCAAGCTATCGTACATACCTGAAAATGTACAAACAACAGTGATTAGTATAAACTAGTGTTCGTGGATCTTGCTGCATGCTTGACAAATAGTACTCACATCTCAGACACTATTACTGCAATAGTTTTATAGCACTTTTTGTCCCTGATAAAGATACGTTATAAAGTCAAGAGCAAAATACGTTTAGATAAAGGTGGTATAAAGTTATATGTTTGATATTGAGCAAAAATAACATCATTACCAAATGTTGACTGAGCTTAAATGATTGCTTTCAATTGTCCTGATTCAGACTCTTCCTGCAAAAAACCCTGATTGTTCTCCACAAATACTGACAAAATTATCTGACAACTCTTACTGTACTAACAGGGACTACTGGATCCAGTGCATTTTAAAGGATAGAATAACTGCAGAGTCATAGCTCTGCATCAGACACCCAGAATATCAATAAAGTGTTCCATTACTGTAAAAGGAGAGAGAGACAGAGAGGAGAGAGGAAGGGAGACAGATAGACGGGGAGAAAGAATTAAATCAATGTATCCACATGATTCAATTTAGGCTACAATTTCACAGTTTCTTAGTGAGAAGCAGGTAACAGAATCCTTGACACATACATGTGAAAATGGGTGAAATTATATATGTAGGAATGGTGTGGAGAAACCAAAATCCAAACTGACTGAGTGAACAAGTGTCAACGAGGGCATGAATCAGAGAGGCGAGGAGGGGTGGGCTTGAGGAGACATCTTTAGATATTAAAGCAGCAATGTGGAAGCCAGTCTGGCCTCCTGCCAAGTGCTCTGGTAAAAAGGGTGGAGCTGTTGAGACAGAGAGAAAGATAGAGAGAGGCTGGGTCCATCTCTGAAGGGTAGGGAGTGGCCAAAGCTTGTATGCTGATGAGCGATTGAGAAAGGAAGGGTACATGTGGGTGGGGTGAGGAGAAATAAGGGAGGGGGAGGCGGAAGGATGATGGGATAGCCAGCCTGTGTGCATAAAAACCCCCAGCACTCCTCAGTCTGATGTCCTGTAGCTTCACGAGCATCTCACAGCCTCCAACTCTCCTTCTTTCCTCTGCAACAGAGAACAGAACAAGACCAACCATGAGCCACTCTTCAATGCATACCTCAACTTCCTACAGGCGCACCTTTGGAAGCCCACACCCCATCTCCATGTCCTCTTACTCCCCTGTGTCCTCCCGTATGCCAGCTTCTGGAGGGCGCTATATGCGTTCAATGCCACCTGTGGTTGCATCCCGCTCCACCACCTACCACCAACAGCGTTCTCGCTCTGGCGCCCAGCCCCCTCGCCTCTCCTACGACAAGGTGGACTTCACCCTGTCTGAAGCCATCAACCAGGAGTTCTTAACCACCCGCAGCAACGAGAAGGCCGAGCTACAGGAGCTCAACGACCGCTTCGCCAGCTTCATCGATAAGGTGCGTTACCTGGAGCAGCAGAATGGTGCACTGCAGCAAGAACTCAACCAGTTCAAGGGCCAGCAGCAGCACGGTCAGCCCAACCGCGCCTCTGAGCTCTTCCAGGAGGAGGTGAGGGACCTGCGCCGCCAACTGGACGCCACCGGAAAGGAGAGAGACCAGTACCAAATGGAGAGGGACAACCTGGCTGAGGACGTGGTCCTGCTCAAGCAGAGGTACAACATGATGACAAAAAAAAGTGTGATGCATGATAGATAGATAGATAGATAGATAGATAGATAGACAGACAGACAGACAGACAGACAGACAGACAGACAGACAGACAGATAGATAGATAGATAGATAGATAGATAGATAGATAGATAGATAGATAGATAGATAGATAGATAGATAGATAGATAAGAAAGATGGTTTGTGCAAAAGACAGAACCTTTAAAGAATGTATGGCTACAGATAAAGTTGCATCCTGTTCTAACAAACCATATTGTTCCAAAAAAGTCAAAGATCAAACTCCTCCTTCCAATATTTCCCTGTTTTGGGGTTGTCAGTTATATACGTTGAGCCTTGTGTGTGGGCTACTCTGTCACCATCACATAATTAATTGGCGCTGTTATAATTCACTGCACATGGTCCACTTTAAGTACAGTAAAGGAGGAGAGTCCCCTGGCGTTTGCAACTTCAGTACTCCAGTGATGAGATTGGTGTAGGGCGTGGCACATGTCCAGACCGGACACCACAGAGCAGGAGCATGATAGAGGACACTGCACTACATCTTGCTCATAAGTTTGTTTCAATGTTTGAGTGTATATGTTTACTGAATGTCTTGTGCACTGGCAGGATTCAACAAAAATCAAGGAAAAGAGCCTCAGTACATGACAGCAAAGTGATCCACAAATGCTGACACAGTACATGATGCCAAATTAGATAAGAAAGTGTTTGGTAACTCCACTTAGATAATGAAAATGTATGGACTTTTAGAAAAACACACAACTATGAATTACACACACTGAGATGAGAGGAGACTGAGGCGAGGATGGATGGACCAGACACAGGGTGGGGCCGACTGAGGAGCGGCGAGAGAGAGAGAGAGAGAGAGAGAGAGAGAGAGAGAGAGAGAGAGAGAGAGAGAGAGAGAGAGAGGAAATGGGACTAGAGGAAGAGAGGTTGGATATCAGGCGTGGTGAGAATAGCGTCAGGGAAAATCAATGTGACTCAATGACTCCATTAGGTGTGTTTCCAGTGTCCCTTTATGCTGATGAGACAGTGCCAGAGACCCCATTAGGACAAAAGGACCCCTGTAACACAACATGAATTAAAGATGAGGAAGCAGGGCCCACTATGTGATGCTTTCCCCAGTAATCTATTTCATGTCCTGTCCAGACAAGACTGGTGGACAGATGGAGCCCATCAGTCACAGAATAAGCAAATATATGAATTGGACATTGGGATATAATTTGTGATGACTCATTACCACAGTGCCTCATGGATTGTAACTAAGTTTGCATTATAAAATATATATTTAATTTAGTTTATTTTTGCAGGAGTATCAAATTACTTTTTGGATTGAGACATTCTACAAATGACTTTGCTAAAGCACATCCCACATTTTACAGATTTTATATAACTGCCCTGTAAATGTCACTCAAATTATCTGTACCTTGCAGTTTTTTGTGACATCATTGTAGCCAATATCAAAACGACCATTTAACATCTTTAAAAAAGAGGGTAAGTGTGTGTACATAACCTTTTTGAGTGTGTGCAGATGACCTTATTGAACTGTAGAGAAACCACATTAGCTGAAAGGAGCAGCTGCTAATCCCACTGGGAGCACTCCCAAACCCTTTTTACAGGACAGTGAATTAACAAATTGATCCAGAAAGCTTTTTGCCAGCTGAGGCCCTGGTGCAACCTTAGACAGAAAGGGGGGTCTTGGTCAAATTTGACACATTCCCCCTCTCCCCTTTTTGTAAAAGAAACTAAATTGGTGCCTGAAGGAAATCCGTACATTGTTTGAAATATTTTGTCTTGCTCTTTTGTCCTCAAGGTTGGATGAAGAAGCCCAGAAGAGGGCAGATGCTGAGAATAACCTGGTTGCTTTCCGCAAGGTAAACGTTCAGCTCACTGGGCCATGATTACCTTATTACAGTGTCGTCAGGCTCAGATAGCTGCTCAAAATGGACAGCTGTGCTCTGTCTCCAACGCAATAGTATTACAGTGACAGGGCAGATTTCTAAAAAAATCATTGATCTAGATTGCTGCACAAGAAAGAGACTTTTTTTGCTACACAGTTCTTTATTAAAATTATTTCCCCCCTAAAACTGCAGAGGGATGAAACACAAATCATACTGTTGTTGATTGGAGTTACTCTTTTTGTTTCAGGTTTACTTGTTTTTTATCCTAAAAAAAATCCAGATGAATTATAACCTGGAGTTTCCATTTTTAGGCATTTCCACATCAAAATATTTGGACCAAATCATAATTCAAAATATTTCTATGCACTAAAGCAAACTTGTGTCACTCATTATACAACAAACTCTCATAATAATTTCTGCGCATTTAAATTTAATCTTGGAGGTACTGTAATATAATTTTTTTAATGTATGTTTATGATGATGAGATGTTTCAGTTCAATGGATGACATATTGCAGTTATGAAAACATCAACTATGTTTGTCTCATATGTCTCATATACAAATTAGGATGTGGATGATGCCACATTGTCTCGTTTGGAGCTGGAGAGGAAGATTGAATCTCTGATGGATGAGATTGAATTCCTTAAGAAGCTCCATGATGAAGTAAGTTGTTCCACTATGCTTGTATAAATGGAGAGGTTCTTTCTTATAGGACTCACATATATATGTTATCTAGAGACATATAATGGTAACACTCATATTTGTTTGCACATGCGGTATATCCCAAGCACCAGAGATGCTGCAGGGAGTATTTTTTTGCAATTTAGTGCAAAATAATTTAACTTAAAGCATTAACACCAAAAAGGTTTTCAATTCGGATATGTTTTGAAAATGTTGGATTTTAATCTGCAGTTGAAGTCTTGTTAAATCTGAAGTGAAGATCTATTCCGAGAGCTTGTCTGTGAGAAAAGGCAGCAATATTGGCAAGGCAAGCAGTTGCTTGGATTCAGCAGGAGAAAAATAAATGACTCAAAAAAACTCAATTAGTTGAGTGTCTAGTGATAACAGCAGCAGAAAAGAGTAGGGCTCCCAAAACTGAACCCTGGAGGATTCCAATGGTGAGCATGCATGGAGCTAAACTGGCTCCTTACACCTAAATTAGGGCTGGGTGATATGGAGAAAATCAAATATCACAATATTTTTGATAAAACACGTCGATATGGATATTGCAGCCATATTGTAGGGTTGACTAGATTTTTGATAAATGATTATCAGTAATGTGGATAGAATGACTAAGTAGGTAAAAGCAAATAATTGAACAGCTTGAACAGTCTGGTAAGTTCAGAAAATATCATCACTTGAATTTAATGCAGCTTTTAAAACCAAGAAAAGACACTTATGCAATATTTCAATATCCACAATTTAGTCTCATATCGATATAATGTTGATATATATCCAAGCCCTAACCTAAATGATTTATTTAATTGTTGGCAAGCTTGTTTTGTGTTTCTGACAATATATTGTCTTTATCTTGGTATTTTCAGGAAATCCAGGACGTGCAAGTGAGCGTCCAGACCCAGCAGCTGAAGATGGAGGTGGAGAGCACAGCCAGGCCTGACCTAACTGGAGCTCTGAGGGAAATCAGGGCCCAGTATGAAACCATTGCTTCAAAGAACATGCAGGAATCAGAGGACTGGTACAAGTCCAAGGTAGGCAGACAGACACACTGACAGTCACATGTGAACATACAAGCAAATATTAATTATTGTGTGTTTCATCTTTTGTTTCTGCAGTTTAATGATTTGACTGAGTCTGCAAAGCGCAACACTGATGCTCTGAGGCAGGCCAAGCAGGAGTCCAATGAGTCCAGGAGGCAGATTCAGTCTCTGAACTGTGAAGTGGATGCACTGAAGAACACGGTGAGGCAACATACCACCCCTCATTTGTCTATGTTAATCTATAATATATCATTATACACATTACAGCTTCTTATCACAATGTATGTGCTACCGTGTTTATCAGAATGAAGCTCTGCTGAGGCAGATGCGTGAAATGGAGGACCAGTTTGGCAATGAGATCGGCAACTACCAGGACAACGTAGGCAGACTGGAGGATGAGATCCGCCACCTGAAGGACGAGATGGCTCGCCACCTTCGGGAGTACCAGGACCTCCTCAACGTCAAAATGGCTCTGGACATTGAGATCGCTACTTACCGTAAACTACTGGAGGGGGAGGAGAGCAGGTGAAAACATATTTAGGCTCAGGTTACATTTTTTGCTTCTTTAACATGATTTTTTTTATTTCAATCGCTGTAAATATCAACTCACAGCTAAAAGGACCTAAACTCAATCCTAAACCCTTTCCACAGGGTGTGGATGTTTGGGTCCTCCAGATAATCTAGTTTTCTTGAAAATAAAAACAAACAAACATGCAAGACAGGTGTATATACATTGCTAATAGCAACTCTATTCAAGTCTGACCTCAAGCAAAGCAAATTACGTTTCATTACAAATTAGTTTATAACACACAACCTTTATATTCTCTGGTTAGGATTACTGTTCCCATCGGCCATTTCAGCATGAGCAATCACCATGGTGAGCAAGGTAAGCTATGGTTCTCTTTTTTCAAAATAAGATATAACGATTATAAGTCTCTGGAATCCCTTTTACCTTTCAATTATGGCATTGCAAAGTGTGAGTGTCTAGAGGAGGTTTTCCCATTTAAATTTTTCTTGAAGCAATATCCTTAATATTACTCTGCAGTACTCTCCTAGATAACATAACAAACCTCTGGGTTTATATCAATTCCTATTTTTTTTATTATTTAAACTTGTCTGTCAGTTTGGTAAGGGGGATGGCTCTAAATAAATAAAATGCCCATGAGCCACAGCCACCGTTGGTATGGAGAAGAAGCAAGTCAGAGGCTCAAATCACATTTGTAGCAAATTCAAAACATTTTAATGTTGCTGCTGGCAACCAAACACAAATTGACCCAGAATTCCAAATGTAAATTGATTTAAAATTCCAAATTGAATTGTCATTTTTCTAAACAACATATTTAACCTCCAACCTTTAGCAGCTTATGCAACTGACTTTTAAGATCTTTGATTGTATGTTATTTTACTAAATGCACTTCGGGAGTCATATAGATAAAGGTAGACAAGCTTGTACCGTTGATCATTTGATCAAACAGAGTTTCATTCTGCCTATCTACAAGAAAAATGTAAAAAACTTCCAGAACCAGGGAAACCGAAACAGCATCTGCGACTTTGCTATTCCTTACAGTTTATCCTTGATCAATAACAACTTCTGATATTTCCACCTTTGAAGTGAATCTTTAAAAACTTCTATTTTGAGAATGCAAATGTGTCTGAATGGGAAAAATCTCACGAGAGCATTAATCTGACTTTTGACAGACTATGACCACACTCCAAGCAGCATGAGCAAGAGGACTGTGGTGATCAAGACTGTTGAGACTAAAGACGGAGAGGTACAATGATTTATACAGAGATAGCTAATTTGATATATTGATATATTTACTCATATCATATGAAAGTGAATCGGAACTAATCTGTGTTCTTTTTTCCATCAGGTGGTGAAGGAATCTAGGAGGGAGAAGGACAGAGAGTCAGTTCGCACTGACAAGGATGATGATGATGACGAGTAGAAAAAAATGATTAGAAAATGTGAAGGCCTGTGCCATGAAAAACAAACAAAAAGGAGAAAAAAATTTGAAAAAACTCAAACTCTGATCTAGTCCTCATTCCCACTAGTTATGTGTTAAATCCTCTAGCAGAAAGTCTCCAATTGAATGAATGAATCCCTTTAGACAGTGTCACTTTGGTGCTATTCAAGCAACCCAACTTTTGCTAAACACTCATCTGTATGGCTAAGCAAAGCCACTTTATTAACATACCACTTGAGGCCTTAGTTTACAGTGCTATCCCGTGGAATCCTCAGACGACAACATGTTTGTAGCAGAGTATTAAACTACAGGTTGGAATAGAAAGTTTAAATTAAGGATTTTAGTAGTTTGTGTCATAGATACGACTTACTAACAAAACTTCAGACACTGCCGCCCATTGGTCAATACACCTTAAAAGACAGACTGATAATAAATTGACTTATTTGCATTTGTTTTAGAAGCTTTGCTATCCTCTTATAGTGCAAACCAACAAATCAACAGATACATGGATTATTATTAAACTTGCAACACACTGGAAAATGTTGATACTGAAAATATGACAAGTAACCAACTGAAAAGAATTTTGCTGAATGTGCTTTGCAATGCTGTGTGTATCTGACACTATTGATGAATGAATATGTAATTGAAAATAAACTTAACTGCAGCAAATCTGTTTTGTCTGTCCACATAACCCATTATGAATATGCATCAACGGTTTTTTTGGGGGGGGTCTGAGAGTAATTTCCTTTTTTTCCTTTTCATACCCAAGAATGAAAACTTTCACCACTTGCCATCTTTATTTCTTTTTATTTCAGTGCAAATGACGGAGCTTGGTGACTCCAGTATAATGACAAAACATAGATACACTTTACATTGAACAAAGAACATTTTCAGGTATAATAATAAAGTAAATAAAAAGGTTAGTTACAAAGGAGGTTTGTAAACACGGAAAATGACGAGTTTTAGTAAAAGGAAGTCCTTCTCAATGTAATTGATTAACCCTAAGTACAACCTTCTAGGCGACACTTCTGCTTGCCCTGCAAGTATACAACACGCAAAGGTCAACCATGGCTCGGGTCCTAGTTTCTTTGCCACAATCTGACACTGCCAATTCATTGATTTTGTTTAGTCTGGAGGTAGATTATGTTGGAAATACACAGACTGTACAAAGTCAGATTGCTAAACCTTGAGCGGTACTGCCTGAAATACTAAACTCAGGGCAAAACTATACCTCTATTCACATAGTACATCCGCTTCCTGTGTTATCACTCTTGGCGCGAGACTTGTCCGATTCCTTCAGACAGAAACCACTGTCACAACTAACGGAAAAGCTCTTAACTTTATACACCAACGGCAGCTGAACACGGAACCCTTCGAGTTTACAATCATCTGGTAAACCAATCACTGTTGTTTGTCTTTATCTGAACCAAGATTCCAGAAGTCATTGTGCGGTCATACTGCTGTAAACTGAAGCTAACGTTAACTGTCTCTGGCTACATAATATTAGCATTATGTGGAGACGAGCCATCCTTTTGTAGATGAAGCTACCGAGATCCCGTGGCTAATATAAACCCTTGGACTAGTGTAACGTATAGTGTCACAGTGAACATTTTAATACCCTGAAGAATTAACTACAAGTTACCTAAATTTAGTAACGTTACCCACTTAAAAGTACTCAGATCAATCAGGTTCAAGTCAATCAGTTAGTAAGCGAACCATGGAAAAGATGGATACCCCCTCTCTAAGTGACAGATCAGCCAGGTCAAGCTGTTTTAACTGCTTCTTAGTTTTTAATGTCTTGTGCTGTATAAAACGTAAGGTGTAAATGAAGTGTATTGTTATGTATATTATGTGTTAGTCTCTCTATATCCTACTGTACTGTGTGGCTGAATCCACTGAACCTTCACCTTTAGGCTGTCTGATGGTGAGTGGACTCATTCAGCATGAACTGCGAGCTTTTGGCAACGTGCAGTGCTCTCGGCTATCTGGAGGGAGACACTTACCACAAGGAAGCTGATTGCTTAGGTGAGTATTGTTTTTACATGCACGTTCTGCATCATTAGAGGGCATGTTGATAATATGTTTGTGTCCTCCTCCTAACTATTCTTTTTCTGTGTTGCAGAAAGTGTAAAAGACTTGATCAGGTATTTACGCCATGAAGATGACACCCGGGATGTCCGCCAGCAGCTGGGTGCAGGCCAGATTGTACAGAATGACCTTCTACCGATTATCATCCAGCATAGACAGGACAAGGCCTTATTTGATGCCTGCATCAGGTATAAACACTAACATGGAACTTTTCTCATCAACTTGAAATTGTATGCCGATGAATATTTGTGAATGAGGGGGACATATAACCAATTTGTTAATATATCATAATATGGTGGTATAAAATGAAATATTGATGCACTAATGCCAATATTGTGATACATTATTGCTATACTGGTACCAAGTATTGTTTTATTAAATATAATATTGTCATTATATTGGCTGACTGTTTCTCATATGACTCTACTCTGTTTTTCCTCAGGCTCATGGTCAACCTTACTCAGCCTGCCATGCTTTGCTTTGGTAAAGTCCCTGACGACCCAGTGTTTAGACATCACTTTTTACAAGTGACATCTCATTTACAAGCGTGTAAAGAGGTACATTAAACATAGTATAATAATCAGAAGTTATGCCATTACAGTTTATAATTTACTGAATTTGATAATAAGTACTTTTTGTGTCCATTTTATTTTCAGGCATTTGCCAGTGAAGCGGTGTTTGGCATTTTAAGTGAGACATTATACACGCTTCTACAACTGGTGAGTGTTTCAATTGTAAAAAATTTTTTAAAAAAAAACAATCAACAAAAATGTCAGTAAAATGTTTCTTCCTGTTCATCCTAACTCACTTTCTTCTCTTTCAGGACTGGGAGCAGAGACAGGAGGAGGATAATCTGCTCATAGAGAGGATCCTGCTGCTGGTCAGAAATGTGCTGCATGTACCTGCAGACCCCTGTGAAGAGAAGGTCTGACATACACATACTGATATATACTGATAAATACAGTATATTAGACTCCACCCTTCATCTCACCTTCTTCCCTAATGTCTGTCTTTTCTTTAGAAAGTGGATGATGATGCCAGCATCCATGATAGGCTGCTGTGGGCCATTCACATGAGCGGTTTCGATGACCTGATCAAGTTCCTTGCGTCGGCCCAGAGCGAGCAGCAATGGAGTATGCATGTGTTGGAAGTAATCTCCCTCATGTTCAGAGACCAGGTTAGAGAGACGAAAGCCCTTTAGAGGCGCACGTATAGGTTTCCCACTGTTCTGTGTTTGAGCTCTTCTTCTTTCCTCACAGACGCCGGAAGCTTTGGTGAGCGCCGGCCAGGCTCGTTCAGCTGAAGAGAAGCACAGAGACTCTCAGGAGCTGGAGGCGCTGAGGCAGAAGGAGCATGCAGCAAAACGCTCCCGCACATTACAGAGAGGATCCAGGTACAGTCGAGCCCGCATAAAGTCACCGCGTTCTTTATTTTCTATCTTGGTCTGAAAATCTCATATAGAACCCCTGTTTATAATGCTTGTTTGAAGTACTGAAGCTTAAAAAGTGTGTGTGTGTGTGTGTGTGTGTGTGTGTGTGTGTGTGTGTGTGTGTGTGTGTGTGTGTGTGTGTGTGTGTGTGTGTGTGTGTGTCAATGTTATTCTTTCAGACACTCTCGCTTTGGAGGGTCCTATGTTGTTGAAGGCCTCAAGTCGATTGGGGACAGAGATGTGATTTATCACAGAAATGTTCATAATGTGAGTATTGAGCTCCTGTAGCTTATCTCTGTTACAGGCAATCTTGGTGCAGTTAGCCATGCAAAAATAATTTCAATATGAATCTCAGTTTTGTTTTTATTTTCTTCTTCTTCTTCTTTTTTTTTTAGTTCAAAAGCTATACTCACGACACGGGCAAAGCAGTGAGACGTGTTCCCAAGAGGAATCGTCAGGCCCGGGAATGTAAGGACAAACGCCGCTCTGCATTAAATGTTCGACTCTTCCTGCGAGAGTTTTGTGTGGACTTCTTGGAGAACTGCTACAATCGCCTCATGTACCTCGTCAAGGTCAGCTGCTTGAACATTAATGACTGATTTGTAGCACCATATAACAATTATACAAATGGTAAAAGGGCCTGGAAGTGTTAAATACCTTTTTATAAAACTATATTGTCTCTGATACGTTCAATAAGTGACTCATAAGTAAATTCTTAGTGGTTTCTTAAGTTGCTGTGTACAAGTTTCACAAGTACGTTTTAAGCACAATACTCTCAACACTTTATATTTCCTTGTCTCCTCTATAGGAGAGTCTCATTCGAGAGCAAACTCAGCAACACGATGAGACGTACTACCTTTGGGCACTCAGCTTTTTCATGGCTTTCAACCGGGGCAACGGTTTCCGTGCAGACTTAGTTTCTGAGACCATGTCCATCCGAGCTTTCCATTACATCGAGCGTAACATCACCAACTACTATGAGATGTTGCTAACAGACCGCAAAGAGGCCACGTCCTGGTCGCGCAGGTAAGATCATTAGGAAGCATGCTAATAGGAAAATGTCCAACCTGTGCGTTGTTCCCAGATTGACGTCACTTGTTCTTCGCAGGATGCACCTGGCTCTGAAGGCATATCAGGAGCTGCTGCTGACTGTGAACGAGATGGACCGCTCACAGGATGAAAGCATCCGTCAGAGTTCTAGTGTTATTAAAAGTAAGATGCTAACAGAACTTATTAACAATGAGTACTCTTTTCAGTTATGAGATACACTGCCTGGCCAAAAAAAAAGTCGCCACCAAAAAAAAAAAGGTCACACACTCTAATATTTTGTTGGACCGCCTTTAGCTTTGATTACGGCACGCATTCGCTGTGGCATTGTTTCGATAAGCTTCTGCAATGTCACAAGATTTATTTCCATCCAGTGTTGCATTCATTTCTCACCAAAATCTTGTATTGATGATGGTAGAGTCTGACCGCTGCGCAAAGCCTTCTCCAGCACATCCCAAAGATTCTCAATGGGGTTAAGGTCTGGACTCTGTGGTGGCCAATCCATGTGTGAAAATGATGTCTCACGCTCCCTGAACCACTCTTTCACAATTTGAGCCCGATGAATCCTGGCATTGTCATCTTGGAATATGTCCGTGCCATCAGGGAAGAAAAAAATCCATTGATGGAATAACCTGGTCATTCAGTATATTCAGGTAGTCAGCTGACCTCATTCTTTGAGCACATACTGTTGCTGAACCTAAACCTGACCAACTGCAGCAACCCCAGAACCTAGCACTGCCCCCACAGGCTTGTACAGTAGGCACTAGGCATGATGATCCAGGTGGCGACTTTTTTTTTGGCCAGGCAGTGTATGAATCAATGGAGTTTGCACATGGTCTTATCACTGCATAATGCTTCACGTATATGGACATGGTACTTTGTTTTAAATCTTGTTCTACGGCTCAAATGTGAAACAAAGGGTTTTCATGTAATTGTAGTCCTTGCTGCCTCATCTGTTTACCTTCACTTTCTAGGCAACATATTTTACCTGATGGAATACAGGGAGATTTTCCTGACCCTGCTGAGGAAGTATGATGAAACCAGACAGCCTCACTCCTACCTCAAAGACTTGGTGGAGTCAACTCATCTCTTTTTGCGCATGTTAGAGCGCTTCTGCAAAGGTCGCAGAAGCTTGATGGTTCAGGTAAGTTCTTGTGCTTAATTTGTAACGTGTGTAAATTCTTGCTCTTAGTATCTGCTATTCATATCTAGGTCCGCTAACTTTACAGAAAAAGAAGGTGAGGCGGAAAAGGTCTCACGGTAAAAAAAAGCCCTCGGCTGCAGATACTAGTCCAGAGGCCCTGGCAGAGATCTGGAAGGTTGTGGAGGAAGAGCTGAAGGCTTCAGGGTTTCAGGTCAGTGTGAGAATCAACCTCTAGGGGCAGCAGAGAGCTCCCCAAAAACACATTAGTGTGACATCAGTGAATTGAAAGGCTCAAAGTCTTTTCCAACATTGAATGCAACCTTTCTGTCTTCTGTGTGCAGTTGTCCGAATCGTTAACGGAAAACATTGTGCCATTTGATGCCACATCTGAAACTCTGCTTGAGGAGCAGAGGACTGAGGCCATGGTGCGGGTCCAGGACGCTCTGCTGGTTCGACTGGCACCAGACGCGCTGGGGCTGCTGCGTGCTGCCAGGTCAGGGAGACTCAACATGCCTTCGACCCCTCAGACTCATCACACATGTTAAGTAATTTAAGTATTCACCGTCTTCTTGTCATTCTCAGAGAGGTGTGGCCAGAGGGAGATGTGTTTGGTTCTGCTGATGTGGAACCTGAGGAGGAACTGGAACTCCTTAAGCAGATCCTGCATGCCAACCTGCCAAGTATATCTTTTTTATATTCTTTTTTTGTATTTACGAGATCCTTTGTATCACAGCATCTATGCAGCATTCATACCGTTCTTTCTGATTTCAGGGTCATCTCCTCCTGAGCCTGCAGCAGAGGAGGAGGACGATGCAGCAGAGTTAGAAGAGGAAGAGTTTGAGTCTGTCCAGGTTTCCGAAAAAGAGTTTGACTTCCTAGACTTTATCAAGAGGTGGGGAAACCGGTTATATTACAGTAACCTGATGTTAATGCATGCAAAATAATGCTCTTGTGGCCCTCCTAATGGGGCATGTTGCCCTTCTCTTACACCTCACAGGTTTTCCAACCCCAGTATTGTGCGTCCATACCTCCTCTTACTAAAATCATACTCAAAAAACACACCTCACACGAACCACTGCGTCGCTCGAATGCTGCACCGCCTGGCTGTCGACCTCAAAATGGACGCCCAGATTTTCCAGCTGTCAGTCTTCAATCTTTTCAACAAGATCCTGAGTGACCCCGCTGCTGCTGCTTATAAGGTACAGTAAGGACATGTTGGCTGTTTGCGATATAAGGGCAAGTGTGTATACGACACACAGGAGCTTACTTTTGTTCTCTCCTTCACAGGAACTGGTGACCTTTGCCAAGTTTGTGCTGAACCGCTTCTTTTCTCTGGCAGCACAAAACAACAAGTCATATGTTGAACTGCTGTTCTGGAAAAATGTGGGAGCTGTTCGTGAGATGACTGAAGGCTACAGCAAAGACGGGTTGGTGCTTGTTTTTGCGTGTCTGCCATTGTGTGTCTTGTTAAGCTGACTATTGTTGCCCAGTTACAGGTAAAAGATGCACATGTGTACAAGACATTTATTAAAACGTGTAATTTACATTCACTATGAAATAGCAAAGATTTGGGTTCTGCTATTTGAAATATTGCTTCTTGTTCTAAACATGTCAGAGAGGGAACGAAACCAACGTGGACTGAAGAGGAGGAAGAGGAGTTGCGCAACCTTTATGAGGAGCACCGTCATTCTGAAGGTCTGCTTTCTTTAGTTTGTTGAATTATAAGTTACAAGACACATTTGCACACATACTTAGGTGTAGATTTTTACCATTGACTGTCTATTCTTGTGTTCAGTGCCAGATATAGTGGAGACTCTGCTGCCATTACTCAGCAACAGCACCCGCACTCGGCGCCACGTAGTGATGCAGCTGGTGCATATGGGTTTGGTGGAAAATGCTAAAGCACTGAAGAAACAGAAGTACGTTCTCCAGACAGAATCAGTAATATTCTGATGGTAATGTAGTGAAGCATATATTGCAGAATTGGTTACATTGCAATTTAGTTTTTTCTTCCAAAAGGAAAGGTACCCAGATTGTTCTTTGGACTGAGGAGCAGGAGGAGGAGCTGCAGATGCTCTACGAGGAGTACAAAGACTCTGATGGTACTGGACACCATATTATCATTTTGTAGTACGTGAGAGAAAAATTAAGTAGCCTTTCAGTGAACCTCTTTCCTCAGCTCCAGTCCTTGTACAACAACAGTCTCAGGAATGCTAATACATGCTTTGTGTGGTGAACCTCTTTAGTGATAGAACTGTATTTTCGCAGACGTGCTGGGTAATCTCCTGAAGAAGCTCACCGCTAAGCGGTCCCGTGCACGTGTGGTGGACAAGCTGCTCAGTATGGGCTTGGTTTCTGAGAGACGAGAACTTTATAAGAAGAGGAGTCGCATCGCTCATGAGAAGAGCTCTGGAAAAAGAATGGTAAAGTTTACTTCTTATTACTGATCCATAAAGCAGTTATCGTTATCTTTTACAATAACACTCTGGACCACATTAAGAAATGGGAAATTAAGGCAATTATGCATTTAATACAAATGAATAAACATATATATATAGAGAGAGAGAGAGAGAGAGAGAGAGAGAGAGAGAGAGAGAGAGAAAAAAAATAGAAATAGTTTAAGAAATGGTGTTTCAATAAAGGTCACTCTTTCTCTTTTAGACTGAAGAAGAATTCCTTGTAGGACTAACACAAGGCTTACCAGATGATCCTGGTGACAAAGATGATGAAGATATGGAAGAGGATGAATCTGAAGAGAGTGACGAAGAGGAAGATGAAGAGCAAGAAAGGGAAACACAAAATGGAAAAAGGAGGATCAAGAGCCTGCCCACTACAGTGGAGAGGAGACCTGATGTCGGCCCCATGGTGTATGCTTTACAGCAGGACGGTGAGAGAAAGGCCCAGAAATATTTATCACAATGATAGTTCATATTATATGTGGATTAAATGTATTTTTTTTTCCAAGTAATATCGGACTCTCTTCTTGATAGATAAAATCATAGAGCTAAGCGGGTGTGTGTGGTATGTGTGTTAAGTCCTGGTTTCAAAAGTATATCTTTCTTTTTCTCCATTATGCACTCTTAGGATCAGTTTCATGTTGTTGTTATCTTTTTTTTATAACAGGCATGTCTGGACCTTTGTTATGGTTACAAAATAGTCTGTACAAAACAGCTGAGGACCGAAAAGCAGATGGTAAGAAAAAAGTATCCAAACATTTTTCATGTTATTTCTTTATTCTATTTCAAGTGGGTTTGACTTCCAGTGAAGTTACAGTATGTGTGAAAAACGTACATCTAATTAGTGCTGTTTGGTCTGTTGATGTAATTGTTCTGAAGGTTTGTCCCTGGCTGTGCCACTTGTTCCTCTGTCGGAGGCGAATGAAGACGCCATGGACAACAAGAGCTTTCAGAGGCTGTTGCGCAAACTGGGAATTCGGCCACCTGCAAATGAACAGGTGTGGTTGTCCTGTGTGATATTTCACCATTTCAGCTCCTTCTAATGATACTCCTTGTTCTTTCATTTAAGACTGTGTTGGAGTATCTCTGTTTGATTGCAAAAACATCTGGAAAAAAATGTATTAAAAAAATACACCTGATGGCAAAATACTATACAGCTGATACATCAATTTACATTAATTTTTGTTATTTTTTACTTTTCTGTAACCAGGAGACTTTTTGGAGGATTCCAGAAAACCTCAGTGTAGCCCAGCTCCAGAGTGCAGCTGCAGCTCTTAGTCCAAGAGAGGAGGAACCTAAAGGAGGCGGGGAGCAAGACGGCTCCAGTAGTCCAGCCGGAGAATCCCAGGAGGAGGAAGAGGAGGAGGTCTCGGGTGAACAGCGTGCTCAGGCTCTGAGAGCTCTGCTGCTCACACGCAAGAGGAAACACCACACCTCAGAGCATACAGGTATGCATGGGAGCTTCAGATTCTGCAATTTGTCTCAAATGACAGTAAATTACAGCTCTGTCATGTAGGTGAGTGTTAAATTACATGCCTACTACAGTCCCTGACAATAGTCTTGTCGCTTGGGTACAAGTTGACCATAAGTGCCCCTCAAATATATTTGTAATCAATTTTTTTTTTACAAGAAATGGCTAATTTCAATCCCAACAGCTTTTGAAATAATGTTTTGGTGCCAAACGAAACTGCTGAAAAGCATTCTAACGTTCACAGCTTGGTAAGGCCCACTGAGTCAGTTTTTGCAAAGACAAAAGTCTTGGCGCCTTGTCATATGATGCACCCAATCCTAGATTACAGCCTCACCTGTGATCAATAGTTGATCAATCAATTAGTGGGTGTGTATAAAAAGAACCCCAGCACACCAGACCTTCACATCAACTGCAACTTGACCTCTGACAACATGCCTAAGATTCACCCTGAGACCAAAGCGTTGATTATCAAGAGGCTGAAGACCAGATCCACTGCTGAGGTGGCTGACACCTTCAATGTGTCTCAGCGTCAAGTACAAAGAATAAGAAAAAGATTTGAAGAGACTGGAGATGTTTTTGACAAGCCCAGGTCCGGCAGACCCCGCAAGACAACTGCTCGGGAGGACCGTTTATTGGCTCGAAAATCCAAGGCCAGCCCCTTTTCCACTGCAGCAGAGCTCCACCAGGCCTGGTCACCTCAAGTCCCCGTGTCAACCAGGACAGTTTGTAGAATTCTGTCTCGAAATGGCCTCCATGGTCGAATCAGTGCCCAGAAACCAGCACTAAACAAAAGGCAATTAAAAAAACGTGTGGCATTTGCCAAGGCCCACAGCCTGCTAAAAGGATGGACGCTGGGAAAGTGGCAGAAGGTGGATTTCTCAGATGAATCTTCGGTTGAATTACATCACAGCCACCGCAAATATTGCAGGAGACCTACTGGAGCCCGCATGGATCCGAGATTCACCCAGAAAACAGTATGGGGGTGTGCGAGAGATTTGCAGGGTGGAAGGCAATATCAATAGCCTAAAATATCAAGAAGTATTAGCTACCTCTTACATTCCCAACCATAAAAGGGGTCAAATTTTGCAGCAGGATGGTGCTCCATCGCATACTTCCATCTCTACATCAAAGTTCCTCAAGGCGAAGAAGATCAAGGTGCTCCAGGACTGGCCAGCCCAGTCACCAGACATGAATATCATTGAGCATGTCTGGGGTAGAATGAAATAGGAAGCATGGAAGACGAAACCAAAGAATCTTGATGAACTCTGGGAGGCATGTAAGACTGCTTTCTTTGCTATTCCTGATGACTTCATCAATAAATTGTATGAATCATTGTCGAACCGCATGGATGCAGTTCAAGCTCATGGAAGTCATACAAGATATTAAATATGGATCTCACAGCACCACTACTTAATTCACTGATGTTATGCAACATATTTTTGTATTTGAAGTAAATTATTTGTTCAATTTTCACATTACTCTCTGTAGGCGACAAAACTTTTGTCTTGCCAAAATCTGACCTTTCTGTGTTCATTAAATGATCAATCTTTCTTCAGTGAAGCAAATTTATTTTAGTGCATTAAACATAATTTGGGAGGGTTTTAGCTTTCATATGAGCCATTTCTAAAACCAATGGATTAATTAAAAGTCAGGTTATAAGCTGTTGTTTCTACAAAATGGATAAGTGACAAGACTTTTGTCAGGGACTGTAGAAGAGCCTGCTCTGGCTAAACTAGCAACCAAAAATGTGGTGTTACATAATTTTAAATGTAAAAAAATCACTGTCTGTGCTTCAATTTCCCAAGAATATAATGGGAAACTACTGCAAAGTTTTTACAGTCAAGTGTTGTTGTAGCCTGGAACTGGAGAAGCAGCCATGTAATTGTGACCGTATACAACTTTTCACCCTTGTTTTGCATCTCAAAATGTGAGACATACGAAACATAAAACATCAAGGTTAAAAAAAGTACAGTGAGAATTACACTTAATATGAAATCCCTTTGGTATAGAAGTTTCAAAGATACTTCCCACTGCCTTTATAAGCGAGATGTGAAGCCATTGCATGAGATGAGTCAAGGATTGAGATGACTTTGTTAATTTATTCAACTTTTCTGTTGTTTTTAGCTCCTGTGTCAGATTTCAGTCCTACTGAGGATACAGACAATACACTTGAGAGGTGAGGCATCACTCTGTGTTTTCTGTTAATCAGTTAAGCCCCACAGCTGAGAAATGTCTCTTTCTAATTATAAACACTTCTTAATACTTAATCTATTCCTATTCACATCAGTTCCCGGGAAAAGACTTCAACTAAGAGAAGCAGGGTGTTGGACGACGATGATGATGATGATGATGAGGAGGAGGAGAATGGTATTTTACTGTTGGATATCAAATTAGTGTTTTAATGTGTTCGTTTAGAGGTCACTAAGTGGGCACTCACAATACTTTAATAGTATGTCGTCACTCCTTGTTTCATGCTAAGCTTAACATCTGTGCTACGGCAGTCCGGGGCCAGTAATGATCCTCCCATATTGGTGTTTAATCATGACTGAGCTGCAGCATTTTGGCTCACGCATTACTGTCTTTACAGGGGAGGACTCCACCATGGCGATGGATGTGGAAACGAACGGTGACGCAGATTCAGACAGGGAGGATATCTCTGCGCCTGTGAAGCGTAGACGGAGGCTGGTCTTAATTGATGAGGAGGATGATGAGGATTAGTGACTTTCTGTAATGGACTGTAAAAACTGCAGACAGGGGAGTCATAAAAGGCCCGTACTTTGCTCAGAGGTGGATGCAGCCCTCTGGAGGTCTGTAGTCCAGAGAGGAGAAACTATTAATGGAGTACCAACCCCAAAAAACAGGTCCTTAGACCGGCCCCTTGAATCCTATTAAGCAATTTCATGTTGTCATCCCTTTGGTAAGCTTGATTGGTGCCTTTTTGTACTTATGGTATATAAGTTCTGACTTTTTTGTTCATTGTTCATTTTCTCTTTGCATCCTCAGCATGTACATCATACAGGATTTGCTGTCTGTGAAAGATTTGCGTCACAGGATTTCATATATTACTTTAAGCTGCAGGTTAACTGTCTCATTATTTTAGTAACATTACCTTTTGGATTTCAGAGTAAAATTCATACCTACTTATTAATAAAAAAACACTGATGTCAAAGTATTGGCTCACTGGCAGCTTTTGTTGTCATTTTGTTGCACTGCATCATTTTCAACAGTAGAGGGCACTTAAATGTTAAACTATTGTGTTTGTGAATTACTTAAAGTATTATTTGAATATCTGTCATGTAGAATATATTGTATATCCCTTTAAATTTAGTTTTTGAGCAAAACTTTTTAGTATTTTATCTCTGTAGTGAGTGAGAACAGCCCCAGTGTAAATGATGATGGATTATAATCTCAATCAGTCCATATGTGTTTTATGCTTCTGCAGAGATCACATGAACAGATGTATTTGGAGTGAGCTTTCTTCAAAGAGGATCCTGTATCTGTATATGTGTGCAGTTGCTGCCTGTAGTCCACGTTTCGCAGCTGTGTCGGAGGTGGTCTTCTGTCCCCACATCTGGACCATGTTAGTAACTTCCTGTCACAGCATCTGCTCTGCCCCCATCCCACAGAGCCACAATGCAGACCTGGCAATCCACAGATACTGCCGTGAGGGAAGCATGTGAGCTCAATGGTGGTTGTAGTTCATGAAATTTCAGAGGTTAAAGGTGTATCTCTTCCTCTGCACAGAGAACTGTCCCAATATGTCCCCATGTGTTAACCTAAACCAGGCTTGGACAGTCTGTATATTGAGTTTACGAGGATGACTCATTGTTTTGTAACCAGAACATAAAAGTCTGGAGGCTGTTTTGCATAAATGTTGGCAACAGATGCATTATACAGTCATTTAATCATGCAAACTTTCAGTAAATAGAAACCATACTTTTAGTAAAAGTGAAGACCTAGCTCTTCATTTAGAAGCTGCAAAAAGTCATGGAACTCACCCTAAAGTGTTGGAGTTGATACATTTTCCTCAGAAATGACAGGTTTAGGATTTAACAATATATTAACTAGGTAGGAAATAGGCATATTAAAAGGTATTTCAAGTATAAATGACCCTCAGAAACTCAGCCACAGACAGTATTAATGTTGCTGCTTATTAACAAATGGATCATTAATTGTTAAATCGTGTAAAGGTTGTAGAAGCTCTATGTAGGGATTCTCCTGCTTGGGGCACAGTCTAATTTAGGGAAATGTTCAGGGAAATGTACATGTGAGGGGTGGAGAAAAAACAACCTCATTTGTTTGTCGCGTTTTTCCCACAACTCGCTCGGGTTGATCTGAGATTCATGTCTCTACACAACACCGCACACGTAGCCTTTACCTATCTGTTTTCATGTGTCAGGTAGTTCATAGAGGGACATATCTTTGTGGAACATACGCGCCATGTCAAAGTAATAATCTCTAATCTTAATGATCTGCTCATCAAGTCAAACCTGACTGAACAGATCATAGAATTATCTCCATTTGTAAATGTAGACTGTGAACACCCTGCCCATGGTAAACAATGAACACCTGTGGGTATAGCTGTTCAACTGTTAGTGAGGTGGCCATGCAGTCTATGGTCGTCGCTATAAAAATACAACTCCCTGGCTCACACACGTGCAACCACCTCCTCCGGTTGACCCTGTGGTGCAAGTGAAGTGCTCCTACAGTCTCAGCCTCACAGCTGTAGCTCATTCCTTCTGAATGTACCAACACAATCCATTCCACAGGGTCTTATGTCAACAGTTGTTAATCTAAACACAGCAAATACCCAACCATCTTCAGTGTGTAACTATGTGAATTCAAAAGAAGAAAATAATTAGTTAGCCTGTAATATATACAACTTGTCTGTGTATTTCATGTTTTTACCACGTTCTAAAAAAGACACCCTTTAAAAAAAGATTTAAAACTTGTATTTTCCTCATGGTTAAATTATGGATCAGTTATAAGCCATCTAAGAGGATAACTTTGGAGTTGTCAGACAGTAAAAAATTATCTTAATAGTCCTGTCATTAAAACATAATGAGTGTCATCAAGTTGGCAGTTATAAATGTTAATATGGGATGATTACTGATATAGGACAAAGGTTTCTCACTTTCTGATAGCTGACTGCAAACATTATTAACAAAACTTAATAATGAGTAATACTGTATTGATACTGAGTGGATTATCTTGGCGAAATTAAATACATTTAGTGGAATCACTCTGTAGTTCTAATTTGTAATAGCTATCAACTATCAATGTAAAACCAGAGTGCTGCTTGAGGAAGATAGACACCAAACAAACACAACCTGGCAACCCAAAATGTGTTCATGTTGGTTTTTGCCCTATAAAACATTAATAGTTGTTATTATTAAAGCCATTAATTACAAGTATGAACCCTTTACAAATAGTGCTTTATTAAAAAGTGGTGCTGTTATAGCTAGCACTTTCAACCAATCCTTAATTAAAGACAAAGTTTAGCCAGTGTGGGCAAAGATTTCTTTGTTGTCATATAGGGAGTTGGAGGGGGGGCAAGGTTAACAGTTTGGTGTATATGTACGTCTGTGACTCCTATCAGTTCATTAGTATGTATTCTGTTAATTGAGTGAGTTAATCACAGGAGGTCAGGTAAAGCTGGCTCATTAAGCTCGGGCCTCGTCTGTGGCCCCCCCTCACCCATCACCCCTCCCCGCCCTCCAGACTCTTCCAACGGCCCAACCGACGACGCTGGATGGAGATAGAAAGGGGGATTGCCTTGGAGCGAAAAACTTTTTCTCCTTTTGTTTTTTTAAAGTGCCGTTTAGTTCAGCGGAGAGACGCGGAGAGAGGGGAGGTGTGTGAGGGAGGATCGGTAAGATTTTCCAGACAAGAAGGGTCGGACTTGTAGTAGTTTGGTTGTGAGTCACAGACGGAACTCCAACGGTTAATTTGGATACAAAGTTGTGTGACTGACTGAGGCACCGCGGAGAATGAAAACTAACTAACCGTCCTCAGATCTACTGCGGTCACAGCTAGGTTGGCGTTTTTTGAAACGTTTCCATGAGGCAGGGATAGGAACAAAACGATGTCGTTGTTGTCGGTTTAGTGCAGCCCGTGAGTTTAAAAAGAGCCTGAGGAGAAGTTGAGAGAAAACCGGTTTTCCCTGGTACCCTGCCGCCGCTTTTGTGTTCGTGCATGGTGGGGTGTTTTTCCTGTTTGACAGGGCCAACTGTGGAACACACAAGACTAATCGGTAAGTTTTTTAAATCACTTTCATTAAAAAATATGAATATTTTGTGTTGCAGATGTCTAATTACTTAATGAGGCGACTCTTCTTTTTTAAACCCCGGTCATTGGCTGTCTGTTTCTTTAGCTCTCTGCCAGTGGGACGTTTGAATTCAGTTAACTCCGGTGTAATCTTGGAAACAATAGCCGCTCACTTTACTTCATTACCGATGATGAATGATAATAGTTGAGTGATGGCCCCCCAGATCCTGACTGATCAGCTGCAAATGTTTGTAATAAACCTGGCGGCTTCCACGGCTGCTCCCCCTTTTAAACCATTTCTACACTTGAGGCGCATAATGCTATTTACCCTTCATCCAGACATAATGATCCAGCATAATAACGGCATTATCGGTGTGCACTGAACCTTACATTTAGACCAAAATCCTCATGTACTGTGCTTTAATCAGTACTGACTGACAACTCTGGGTTTTAAATTAGTTCTAGTTGTGCTGGTGGAAGATGGTAAGTGGCTTGCAGCTTTAAACAAAAATGAATAATCAATACAGATTTCATTTATTTACATCTAGTTATATGTTATGTATAACAACAGAAGTCTGAACACTGGGAGGAATAGAACTTGTATTTCTTTATAACGCCCATAGTGCCTATACATATGTATATAACTATATAGGGACATCCCTCCTCTTGGGAGGCGAACATGTCATGTGCCTTCTGGCCCATAGCGTGCAAGAAGCCCTGTGGTTCTGCTGTGTGATCCAGGGTGGGAGTGCCCGTGGGGTTTTTGGGCTGTGTGATGATAGCCTACAGGTCCTGTCTTTACTGGGGAGTGCAGTCTGTAGTTACACCCCCCTTAGTGCACCCCCGCCCCCCCATCTACTCGACCTACTCTGTCAGCCTGCACCAGATGGTTTTGTCCCTTTGAAAAAAGGCAGAGAGGAAACCCTTCCCTGCTTTGAGGAAAGAGAGAAGGCAGGAAAGGAGGCATGAAGAGCAAGGTTAGACTGCACATGTTTGCATGGTGCCTTTTCTTTTTTATTAGCACGGACACAATGATGTCATTTTTTGTCTTGTATTTGGTATTCAAATGTGTTAACAGCATGCTCATGTCTCTTATCTTCAGCGATTAAAAACACCTCAACGTTATTGAAACGTTGCAGAGTGTTGTTGGGGATAGAGTGTGCACAGTGAGAACAGCTGACCCGCACAGCAAAGCAGGAATTCCCTTTTTTATGTGAACAAACTTTAATTTCAAGTTAGGCTAATGTGTTTGGATATGCTTCCTTCTTAAAACACAAGCAGTCTTTCCCCCCTTAAGACAACAGGGCCATAGGATAAGGCTTATTCTTCTTATTAAGGTATTGGCTTGCTGGCCCTTGCTGTATCTTCCGTTCCAAACCGTAGATTGCTGCATTGGTAAACTCTGTGTTTTGTAGTATAAAGTAAAACAATTCATACTTTTTAGTGTACATTATGAAATAAATGTCTTTGGCTAAAGCTGTTTGAGAGCCCATATTACAAATTTGGGGAACTTCTAGTTTTACTTTCAGCAGTTGTGCCAGCTGAAAAAGATTAACTTTTTCCCAGTACTTTAAAACACAATTATTACTCAACAACAAGTAAATAATTATTATTTAGGTGAGTTTACCTCACAAGTCTTCAGAATTGTTGGGTTAGCTCTCAAGCTCTGTCAGGCCACATGTTTAAGCCTCCTGCATCCGTCTTTATGCACTGCACATGGGCATATATATGAGGAATGACTCCAAGCATGTCATGGTAAATAAGAACTCATTAAGAAAGAGCTGTGCTGTATAATACACAGACTCATTGCTGTGGTTAATCTTATATGGAGACTGTTGTGCTTTCTCTTCTTGGAAAGTGCATCAATTCTTTTTTTTATGTCCTTGTTGTTTTTAATGTGGTAAAAGGTAGCTAATTAAATATATTTTGAAATGACCCAATCAAAGGTGTAATTGCTATTATCAGCAAATGCAATCAATGCTGTCTTTCTGTGTTAATAAACTAAAGAGGCCTAACTGAACATGGCTGAGCAGGAGTTTGTTGTTAGACTTAGAGACGAGGGATTCCTGGGTGCAAGAAAAGACCCATTGTCACATGGAAACCACATACAAACTGATACCAGTTATTTTGAAACATCCACCCATGTGCTACTTATAGCACTTAAACATTGGTTATAGTTAAGACATGAGAGGGGCATTGAATTGGCCTGGAAAATGACGGGCACACATGATATTTTAGGCTCGTGAGATCGCTGTAGGAGGTACAATTATTGTTGAGTGGAATTTGACAAAGAGGTTTAAATGGCTGCTCTAAATGATAGAGCTGCAGACATATATAGGCACTGCATGGAGGTCTGGACCGCTACTGTGTCCTGACTCCCCTTTCTGCCCCTATAGCAAACCTATCTACAAAGTCTCATCACTCAATAAGTGGCCTATTTGATTTACTTTGGCAGTCTGCTTCAGTAAATTTGTTTCTTGCAAACAAACTCCCTTTGAAAAGAAATAAAAACACATGTTTGATAAGAGCCAAACAAAGTTTCAATAGACGCCATAATAATATCATTATTCCCCAGCTCGACTTCATACAGAACACAACTTGAACTGGTAGAGCGTTGGTGTCTTGCTCAGGGACACTGGTGCTCTACACTAACCTAGTGTTCATCAGAAGCATATATTATCTCATACACAGTGCCACTCTGTCATGCTTTCACTAACATATGGACATCAGACTCCGCCACACCGCCTACTAAATGCTGCTCTCTACCACAAACCCTAATAGAGTGTTGTGGAACCGCCCCTCCTTGCTGCACACACTGTACGCTCCTTCCTCTGCTGCTGGATCACAACTTACTGCAGCACAGAGTGTTTACTTGGTGTATGGATATTAGTCCTAGCTATGTTAATGACCATGTGTATTTCTGATGTACAGTATACATTCATGCAACCATCGACATGTGACTCTTCAAAAGGCTACTTATTATGTTTCTGATCTCTATAAGTAGCTCTCTGCATTTTTATGTTGAAAGGCCTCTATTGTTAAGACTAAAGTCAGGCATGAGATTGAGAGATTATGAGGGAAAAATAAGTTAGATACTAATGAAATACTGTCACAAGTGACCATTATTGTGGTCAGAAGCCATACTATCTGGGCGGTGATCAAGAAGGTGTTGGAATTCTAAAATAGAGTTGGTTGGTTGAACTGAGTCAGCTTTGGGAGGCAAGTCATTTTGCATCAAATTCACAATTTGGGAAATTGTAGTCACAAATACCCATCGCACTACTCTAGAGTTATAGCTTGTATTTATTTATTTGTGTGTGTGTTTGAGTAATGAAGTTTATAGTTGTAATGAAGTGTGAGTGGGGAAGGATAAATCTGAACAGGAATGTGACAGTACTGGCAGGTATTGATTGATATGTCTGCATAGATGTCTTCATTTTTGCACATTCGTGATCAGTCCATCATTTTGGTTTGAATATGGCTGCATGGAGCTCAGACTGAGCGTATATCAACATGAAATTACGAAACCTCTGAGCATGAGATGTCTGGAAAAATTGAAACTAACTATCATGTGGTGCTTTGTTCATTATACAAGTCGTTACAGCACACCAAGCACAAACTCTGTGCTGAAATAGTTTCAATCACGTAAGCAGGGATACAATGGCAAGTGTTATGCGTAGATTAGCCTGCGAGCCAGACAGATTACACGCTTGTTTTCATCATATTGCAAGGTTGCTGTTTCCTAAGACGACCAAATTGCTCAGGTCCAGTTGTTTGTATTGACTACGCTAACTTTCGTAGCAGTGCAGATCCCTAGGTAGCTGCGTTGTGTTTCCCAGATTCATGTTTCAGTGTTAGTGATCCAACTTCTTGTTCCTGTCTGCACTGTGTCACAGACATAAGGGTCAGTTCCTGCTGAAAGCTGATGTTCCACTTCCTCATCTGGTCCTGAGCTTCCTGCTGTGGAGAGACAGGAAGCTCAATAGCGGCCGACATGATGTCTTGCTCCATCTGATTCTGAGTGAAAGCAGATGTTATTGGGATGACGAGCATACATTTATCCACGTTATCCAGTTTTATGCTTAGCACAATATGGCATCTGCTTTAATGAGCCCCACCGTGACAGTTAGCTTGGTTCCTGTTGTCTAGACCCGATCAGTCTTTCAGCTGGTTGGGGTGTTCTGCTGAAGGTGCCATAATTTATGGCTGCAACTGCAGAGTGCAGACTCGGGTGCATCTCACACCCTTGGTGGAGTCTTCCAAGTGAAGTTGTCAGACAGCCAGGTCATAAAACTACAGGTTTTCAGCTTCTCAGCTGTGGTCGTCAAATTGGAGGAGCACTTGCAGAATCCTAGGGTGTGATCACACACACACACACACACACACACACACACACACACCCCTTGATCAAACACACCCAAATTAGCTATGTGGGGAACTTGTAGTCGGTCCTGCCTGTTTCTCAGCAGCTGAGCACTCAAATCTGTGCTGCTCAGCCCCCTGCAGTGTTTGTTCAGGGGGTGTATACTCTTGGGCAGGTTTTTTTTTTTTCCCCAAGAGCAACATACTATTCCAATAGCTCATCTGAAACTGATGCTTGTTGTGTGTCAATGCACTGTTCCCACTGCTATACTGTAAGTGATATTTCTGGAGGCCGTTTGCTTTTTTTCTTGTCTTGCCATTGGAGTCCAAGTAAATGCTTTTCAAACCTCTACTGGTCAAGCTAATCCATGCTGGAAATGAAATATTCTGCAAACTTTTTAACCCCGATCGACCGGTGAGCCTGATCCATCACCCATTCAATGAATTTCCATATTTTCCTTTGTACCGACATTTATGGTCCCAAGAGGATAAATCCGTCCGACTTTGGTAATTCTCATATTTTTAGCGCCGTCATGAAGTTTTTATGGATTGTCATGAAATGTACTACTGGTATTTAAGGTCCCTCAAGGATATATTTCAATAACTTTGTTGATCCTCTGACTTTTCATCTAGCACTATCACTTGATCTGAATATTGTCCAATCCTTTGCTTTATGACCAAAAACCTGAAAGACAAATGATATTCCCACCCGCCTGAGTTGTACTTTGTGTTTAGCTCTAATTAGGATATTTCCACATGAGGCTAAACTTAGATGGTGAACATGGTAAATATTGCTTGTAAAACATCCGCATGTTAGCATTATCACTGTGAGTATGTTAGCATGCTGATGCTAGCATCTAACGACAGCTAAGTTAGTACAGCCTCACAGAGCTGCTAGCATGGCTGCAGACTCTTAGTCTTGTTGACTTGTATTGTATTTGTTGCCAGGCAACTTTAGCTTGTTGAAAATTCAGCTAGGAAGAAGCATTGGGAGGTTAGGGGGCTCCAGTGAGCTCAGTCATCAAGATAGATAGCTCTGTTTCTAGTTAGGTACCCCTCCCTTCATCACTCACCAGCCCTCTGAAGGCAAATACTTGGCACCCATCTTACAGCAAACACACGGGATCTACCAGTCTCCTTGGTACTCTCAGCCATCTTTATGCCGTCTGCATGGTTTCCTCTGAGTGCCACTAGAGGTCACAGCATGGGCCTCAGAGTCTTTGTTTTGCCCCATAATGGCTCTATTCTCCCACAGCAGCAAGAACTTCCAAGCCTGCTAGACATAGGACACCATTGTGCATCATGGAGCGGTAATATGAGCAAAGATGTGCAGAGACATGGATGTGCTTGTTGAGTTAAGTAAATTACTGTTAAAATGGTGTTGAAATATTAAATAGTTCACACATAGTGCACCCATCATGGTAAACCCCTCAAAAAAGGGTTTTACCATTTGCAATATAAGATTTAACAATAACCAAATATGATATGTGGTAAAAGGAAGGAGACTGGACTAGTATTTTCTAATATATTGACTTATTATCATGATTTAACTCAATGCCGACCACCAAAAATTCAGTCCTGGCTCGCTCAGAGGAAGTTGTGGGAAAATCTTGTGAGTGTCCACTTGCATCCTGATGAAGGCCACAAGCCAAAACGTGTTGTTCTTACAATAAAGTTGTTCTATATAAACTACAATTGTTGCTGTAGTTTTGACCTCTTCAAACTTTGACTTCAGACTGTGCTATAACCGCTCTGCTCCTATAGTGTTCCATTACAGCAATTACTGTAAAAAAAAATAAGCTACTGTGTAATGTGATGTGTTACTATTTTATCCACCACCAATGTTGGTACAAAGCTGTACAAATTTGACATGCTGCATGTTGATTACAAGAGACATTAAATTACTCTTTTTGTGATAAATAATCATTCTTGAAGATAAAACTACATTATATTAGCTTGAAATCTACCTTTTTTCACTTAAGTGGTGTAGCCAATCTATCACAAAACATATACTACACATTTGGATTTGAACCTGAGTGTCCTAAAAAGATATGGTAGGAACATGAGAACTTCACATAGAAATCCCCACAGACAGCTGTCATATTCAAACCCTTCTTCCTTCAGTGCTGCCCAGACCTCTGTGTGTAGTTTTTTATGATCCTACAAAAGAGTTTGGTTCTTTCTTTTAATTTGGCTTTGGCTGATGTGAAGATTATAGTCTTTATTGTATATAGAGATCTTTCCAGCAGTGCTTGTTTTGTTTTGAAAAGTTAGAGAAGAGGATAGTTACCGAAAAAATGAGAGTTACTAAAGAAGAAAAGAAAACTTTGCAATGTACTCTTTTTTTTCAATGTTAAGTTATTCACAGGAAAGACATACAAATTACCCTGTGTCTGAGAAAAAGGCAAAACAAACTAGGCATATTTCAGTGTAAAAGATGAATTAAATTTAAGGTGGGGGAAGTTCCAGTTAAAGCAGCGCAAGTGGATAGAAAGGGCTGAAAGCGAAAGATCTGGCAAATAGTAAGGAATAAAGGCAGGAGTCCTGTTCCTGACTGTTTGTCTCCAGTAGAAAACGTGAGTGAGCTGTAATCGGATCTCAGCTGTGGTGAGATCATACAGCAGGCCTGCCAGCAGCCTCAGAAAGAGCAGTCCACCCATAAGCCTTTAGCCCCACTGCAGCCCTCTGTGGCTCTCTACAGGCCTGCCAGCTTAAATATCATATATCAATTTTCAAGAATACTAGTTGGTCCTTGAAATTACAGCGGTAAAATGAGAAAGAACTGCTAAAACATGTTTTAAAGCACTGTTCTGCACACAATTTGATAGAAAAATGTGGGGTTCATGCCATTAATATATAAGCTTGTAGCTGTCAAGCGAAAACCCCGTATCACCAAATCTGATGATGTTTAGTTAATCTTTCGGAACCGAAGGATTACGTGTTTCATTATGAATTGGGAAAATGCTTTCTTATACTAAATAAACCGTTTCACAGAGCTGAAAACACGGTTGTTCCTAACAAATAAAAAGTCAACAATTTGGAAGTACATGATTTTCACAGGAGGGTAACATCTTCTGCTCTGCAGTCATTTTTACATATATACTGTGTCCACTAGTTGTTATCATAATAAATGTATCAAATAACTGTATGTGTGTCTATGTTTAATAAGCAAGGGTGCCACGTAAGATAAAATAATAAAAAAGCTAATTCAGCATGAAACCAAAGTTGCCAAACTCCTTACAAAACACATTGCTCGATGGCTCTTTCCGTTTAATTCTAAAAGGACAGTTAAAGTTAGATTTTTTTTAAATTGTGTTAAAATCTGATAAAGTAAATCCAATTACTCTTCTCAGATGACCCACCTCCTAACACTGTCAGAGTCCATGACCCTAATGCTTGAGGGGGAACAGAGATAAGGACTGGGGGTCTGGCACATGGATTATAGTGAGTGAATGAGTTGCTTGTGTGAATGCTCGTACAGGATATCTAGAGTTGCATAGCTTTGTGTGTTGAGTCTATGACAGCTGCACATACAGCAAAGCTACGAAGAAGTCACAGTTGACCTGAAGATTTCACACTTCACATTTACGCCTGGAGTACTTGAGTTTTTCTGTGTTGATCACACACTCTCTTTATTCTGTCGTAATCCACCAACATTTCCTCTCCTCTTACAGTCACCAGACCTGCTCAGATGGGGTTGAGATAACGCCACCAGAAGTTCCACCCTTGTGTCGAACTCGAGCCTCCCGCATTCAGCCAGAATGGCAGATCCCATCGGGCTGAGCTCTGAAGGGGCCGGGTCAGGCACGGCCGAGGTTGACGCCTGTAGTTTGGAGATAGAGAGGAAGTATGATGTCATCCCTGCCGTCATCTGCTCCATGTGTTGCCTGTTTGGCATCATCTACTGCTTCTTTGGTGAGGATCCCTGCCGGCTCACAGACCTTGAAATCAAGGAAGCTAAAACTGAATGTTTTTGGAATTTTAACGAGAGTTGCTCAGATATTCATACCAGTATTATAAATGCATCAGATACAGCCTAAAATACTGGATTGGGTATTGGCGAGTATGCGATATTGGGTTGTTATATCACTTGCATACTGCACATGTGCAACTCTCAACAATCATTGTAATTGCTTGTAATTTACTCCATAGTGCAGCCTTTAAATATATCAAATCAAGTTGGCTAAACCTGCACTTTTACTTAATTTGACACGAAAACATTCTAGTTGTAGCTGTTGACAAAGTTACTTTGTGGAGCTTATACCGTGTGTACATTATATTCATATAAAAAGGAAGGTGTTCCTCATCATAGATCTCTCCTGTCTCTCCTCTTCTAGGTTACCGCTGTTTCAAGGCTGTCATGTTCCTGTCTGGTCTGATGTTTGGCTCCGTCATCATTTTCTTGTTGTGTCACAAGGAGCATGTACTGGACACGCAGCTGAGCGTGGAGGCCAGTGCGGGTATCGGCCTCGGTATTGGCCTGCTGTGCGGTCTGGTCACTATGCTGGTGCGAAGCGTCGGCCTCTTCATGACCGGCCTGCTGCTGGGCCTCCTCCTGGCTCTTGCCGCCCTACTGGTCACTCAGCAGTTCTACACTCCAACCACAGTCTGGGTCCCACTGGGTTCACTTCTGGGAGCGGGCATGCTGTTTGCTGTGCTGACACTGCAGTGGCAAAAGCTCTTCACCATGTTCTCCACGGCTGTGTTCGGGGCAGCTATCATGACAGTGTGTGCTGATTACTTTGTGGAGATGCTGGTTTTGGCCACACATGTGTATGAATGCTTGCGCCTCACACCCGGGCCACCTCTCTGCTGGTACAGCTGGGTCATTCTGGGCATCTGGCCTGCCCTCAGCCTCATAGGAGTACTGGTCCAGTGGAAACTGACGGATGACAGCTTCTCACACACTGAGGGTAAGGAGGAAATATCATGACCCTTTGACTTCTGTTGTCGGGGGGATTTAGGGACCATATTCATCCAACTTCTAAGAATTCAGGTGTTGCGGCGATTAGCACCTGGGTTGTGCAGCGATGTGGGAGTGTCACTTAAATGGCCAATTTGTGACATCAATTGTTTTCAAGCCTGATACATGCTAAATGTGGTGTAACATCCGATGTTCTAATCAAATGATAATAATCTAACTATAAAGCAAGATATCGCCGCGTGTGGAGTTATGTGGAGACAGCGTTGCTTCTGCTGCTTTGTTGCTGCCAGCCATTCAAAATGGCCAGAATGTTTCATTTCATTATAAATGTAATTTATAGACGGGTCGTGTTGGTTGCCGACATTGCTTGAGTCCGCCCTGATTAACAGTTGCACTGGGAAAAGGGGGCTCCGTCACTCCCCACAGAAGGAGAGAGGGCGCAGCATGTACTAAGTTCACAGCTTTGGGAAGCAAAGTCTGGGTTAGGGGTGATGTAAAGCTGACACAGCCTGAACCGCGAGCCACATGATTTTTTATGGCATACTATATTATGCCTTTTTCTTAGTATACCATACTCTGACTTTTTTTGACATACTATAATATGACTTTGATACACTCATACTATGACCTTTCATCATATT
The DNA here is from genome assembly GCF_023349555.1 of Cebidichthys violaceus. Lineage (NCBI taxonomy): Eukaryota > Metazoa > Chordata > Actinopteri > Perciformes > Stichaeidae > Cebidichthys > Cebidichthys violaceus. The sequence continues at coordinate 6,482,939 of NW_027176428.1, forward strand.
TTTCATGACGTACTATACTATGACTTTTTAAATTACTTTTCTTATGATAAACTCTGACCTTTTTTTATTACTTTTTTATGTCATACTATATTATGTAATTTTTGAATGTCATACTATGCCATGTTTGTGACATACTTTATTATAATTTTTTAATAATTTTTTTTACTCTTTTAGAACATACTATGATATGTCTTTTTTGTTGATATTTTTAAGACATATAATACTATGACTTTTTTTACATCTTTAATGACGTTCTATACAATTACCTTTTCACTACGTTTTAAGAAATTCTAAACTATGGATTTTTATTGGCATTTTTATGTCATACTTTATTCTTACCTTTTTATGACACACTGCACTATGATTGTTTTAATTACTTTTTAAGGGATTCTATCCTACAACTTTTTTTTACATACTGTACCATGACTTTTTATACCTTCACGACATCTAAAGCCATGGCATTTAGTTTTCAAGTTGTCCCTCTATCTTACCTTGATGGAATCATCAAAGATCCCATTGGACTGAAGGATGAGCCGATTAGATTTTAGGTTGTATAAGGTCAAGGGAGCCGTGACCACACAGCCATCCTATTCAAAATCCACTTTGACTCGAGGATGAACTGGTAAAAGGTCATGGTCAATGTAACCTCAAAACACCGTTTTGGCCATAACTCAAAAATTCATATGCTGAGTATGACAATTTCATAAAAATGTTTAATTCTAGCTTAATGAAGCTGCCTTTTAATTTTCTCTTTTCCTTATAGTCGTTATCAGTCGGAGACAGAAGAGAGTCCAGCTGATGCGAATTCGAGAGAAGGACGCCAAGAAGCGACAGCAGGCAGGTGGGCAGGAAGGCACGTACCGCCGTAAACCCACCCCAGTGAAACGTTACGCTGGGGATCTACTGGCACCGGTCAGTGTCACCCAACATGGCGTGTGCTGTAGATGCTGATTATTGTTTTTATGGCATCAGTTATACCAGTGAGCCTAACAAATCCATGTCAAGTTGACGCTACCTGACTCATCTGTCCATGTGTTGTTCTTCTTAGAGCTACCTGCAAAGTCTGCGGGACAGACAGATGGGCACAGGCACTTCCCTTAGCAGCCTGGGCACTGCCAACCACACCATGATCGACTTGGACTATGACACCGGGTCCACCGCGCCCCTTACAGCTACTACCCCAGTCATCAGGGTCTGAGCAAAAGGGACTACCTAGAGCTCTCTGGTTCTTCAACTTTCTCTTCCTAACATAGAGTAGAACCAACAAACTGATACCCTCAGCTAAAGGTTTATTGTGCCCTTAAATTGATTTGGAGAAAAATGACTGTTTGGTAAAAGAGAATGCTGCTTTTTGGGGAGAAGTGAGAGGTGTCACCTGTTTGGTGAAAGCTATAATATAACCACTACAACTACTGTGTTTCTCAGAGAAACACTTAAAAACAGATGCTAACAAAGTAAGGTCCTCCATTTTTTTCATGATGTATTAAATACATAAATAGCAAGTACGAGCCTCAAAAACAGTTGTATATCTGTTATGGTAGTGAAGTGACGAAGCAATTTGTTTTACATTACATGTACTGTACTTAAAAAGTTAGTCATTGCCATGAAGTGTTGTTATTAACTGTCGTACCTGTTTAACTGTGTGCTCGTAGGATTTGTGAAAGATTTTCATCAAAATGACTGTATTTGTTTAAATGGAGTTTGGTTTGGTGAGAGAGTAAAATATGACAGATGGATACATGTATGTACAAAATAATACTTTGTATTTCCCGTCAGAATAGAGTAGGTGAAGAATTTAGACTGTTGTGTATGCTTGTGGAGTGAACTTTTTATGAGTTAATTTATATATTGACCAAGTACATGATAGGGTTAAAAAAGGACAAAAAAACAAAGCATGTTTGTTGTTAATTTGTAGATTTTTAAAGAATTATCCATTGTGATGTTTGAATTTTGCAGGGACAATGCACTTGTTTCCTGACTCTGTACATACTTGTTGATAGAAATTGAAAAGATAAATAAATGTGTTTCATACAAAAACAGTTTTCACTCATTGATTGAGTCAGATTAATTGCACCGTTGGTCTCTTGTGGCTCTTAGCAACACTGGCAGCAATCCTCACCAGGCTTTTCATGGGCAATAAATAGGTCATGGGGAGGATTTCCTACTCTGTAACTGGTTGGGGTTGTCATGGTGCCTCCAAAGGTTGTTTTTTTGCAGACAACACAATGCAGGACAGACTGGCATTTCATCATAATGAACATTAAATGTAATTGTTTAATTGTAGAAAATCTTACATTTTAACTTGAAAACTGTAGAAAAAACTAATTCTGGACACATATCTATGACACATGATTTCTCACAGAGCAGCGTGAGTCATAAGATAATGAAAGTGTTAAGTAACATTTTATTTTTTAAGAACAGTGAACAAACTTGAAAGAGTTGCGTGATTGGTTAAAAACAGAATGTCTGAAGAGGAAGTGCACACTCCCATCATATTACATCTTACTGAAAGTATTAACACACATAATCCAACACATATGTTTGAGAGAAAAACAGAAGGCCTCCCTTGATTTCTCCCTGAGATCATACAAAAGCTTACATAATTCTCAAAGTCACAAAAACACACACATGTGCTCAAGGAGTAAGTCTCACAAAAACCTGCCTGCCACAGAGGGAAGGAGTAGTTTGGTTAAAATCAGATCCAGTGAAATAAAATCAATTCCCACTCTATTTCTGTTCTTTTTTTTTTCATGGTAGATAAAATGTACAATCACTGCTGTTGAGGTTGCCTGGTTGTCAATGCCTCTGGAGTGGAACCAGCACCCCTGCCGTGGACCTCTTGATCCATGCTGCCCCCTGATGGTTGGCCCCTAGCATCGCATCCAGCGCTCCCTCTTGCTCAGTGGGTATCCTCTGTCAACCCTCAGCAGCTTATTCACACGCCAGTACTCATCCCCCTTAAAGAAGAAGATATTGCCGTTGGTCCAGGTGAAGGCTGCATCCGGACTGGACGGCACTCCAGTGAAGAGCATAGAGAGCGGTTTGGGGTAGAGACTTAAGTCTGTGTACTTCAACTCATCCCACTGCCAGTGCTCTGAACCCTACACAGGAAGACAGCAAAGAGATAACAAATAAATATATCTGCAAGAAGAATATCTGAGGACGTACTGACATGTTTACATGTCGCCACATGTTTTGATACCTTAATAAAGACCAACTTCTTGTTCTTCTCCAGGTAAAGGGCTGCATCAATATTAGGAGGGATTCGTTTGACCTGTTTGGGGTAGCCGTAGTCCAGCACGAACATGGTATACCTCCACACTTTATTGTCTGGGACCAAAAACAGTATAAATAGTCACACATTTAAATTATGGACCAAAGAGCGAATGGCAGAAGTATTGGACAACTGTACCTTTAAAAAAGTATGTCTTGTTGGTTCTTTGAGAGTACACAACAGCATTCAGGTTTCCAGGGAGGGCTCTCCACAGCCTGTCAATCTTTATCGGGGTGTTGTGTCCTAGATCAGAGATCGTCCAGACGTAATCACCACTGAAAGCAAAGGTCTTCCTCCATGGACCTGATTAAACATACAGAGAGGTACTCTGTGACACATTTTGTGATCCTGTTGTCTGACAAAAAACGTGTTGGTGTAAAGTCGGGCTACAATGCACACAGGTGGGGCTTCTACTGTAAATACTCTAGCAACAGCTAATCTATAATTTACCTAACATGATGGCATCCAATGTGGCAGTGCAGGGGTCAGGGAGGTTCTCAGTATCGTGGCTGCTTTCTGTGGGAAACAGACTGTCTGGAGGTGTTGGACTGGCTAAAGTGCTGGTGATGCGTTTACCTATAAAACAGAGAAAGTTTTAGGATGCCTTCCTTATTTTGACATAAAACACGATGACTCAAAGTCATGCAATCACATGAAGTGTCTGGTTGAGTCACATGTACTGATACAACATTGATAGCTCTGATCTAGTCCAGTGGGCCTTCTTGATGCACTCACCATATAACACCTGGATGCCTCTGATATCATCTGTATGCAGCCTAAAATTGGCACGGTAACCAGCATAGACTGGAGCCATCAGAGCACTTCTGAACTGAGAGTGGCCCAGGCCGAGGGCGTGGCCAATTTCATGGGCAGCCACAATACGAAGATTAGTACCATAATATGTTCCCTCAGTCCAGAACTCATCCTCATCAAAATGGACAATACCAGATTCTGGTGACTCAGCATGGGCGAGTACATGACCTGCAGGTGGTACAAATAAACAATTTAAGTTTGTGTTTCAGGGGATAGTAGGCCCAATAGGAGCTATATCTATATATCTAAATAAAAAAACTGACCACGGCCATCAAATGGGGTGGCGCAGTAGCCGTCTTTCTTATGAAAGGAGATTTTGATGTCTGCTCTGCCATAGTCAACCTCTCGGAAGGTCAAAGCAGCCACATCACTCCAGTACTTGAAGGCAGAGAGGACGGCCATCTTCACCTCTACCTTCTTCATGTCAGGTGTGTAGTTGTAGATGCGGTAGGTCAGACTCCTCTTTCTCCATCGACCTGTAACAGAAGAATCCTTTTTTTCTGAGTAACTACAACAAAATCGTCTATTTGTCTTCAGTTAACGTTTTCTATATTTGTCAGTGAGAGCAGAAATGAAAAATAAGAATGAAATGGAACTTAATTGCCTTAATGACGTAGACCTACTATGATATTTTTGACATTTTAATTACACACTATATTATTACCTTTTTTAGTTTTTATGGCATAATATACTATAACTTTTAAATATTTGAATGACATACTGAACCATGAATATTTCATGACATACTATAGTACGATTTTCTATGACATACTTTTTTATGACGTTTTAATATACTGTACAATGACAATTTCATAGCATACCACATTATGACATTTGATGCACTATACAATGACTTGTTTATTACATTTGTATGACATTCTATGAATGATATTTTTTACATTTTATTGAGATACTATGCTATGATTTTTTTGGAAATTTGAATATCATACTGACTTTTTTTTTATTTCTAGTGTCATTATATTGATCCATGACACTGTGACAACATGGCCCACAGATGTCAAAGTTAGAGCTACAAATATTTGTAACATTGTTTACACTGGTGCCCTATTTATTGAAACCTGTGCTGTTTAAAAAGTTATCAGATCTATAGTTTATTTTCTTGACTCACCCATTATTCTGTATTTGTGATATTTCTTGTTGAAGGGGTCTTCCATGCCACATCGCGGCTGTCTCATCAGTTCCAGAGTAGCTTCATCTAGTTCTCCAGTAGGTGGCAAATCATTCACCCCCTGGAAAACCCTGGAGACAAAAAGTGATCAAACATCTGCAAATTGAGGGCTGCTCGCATCCTACAGGGTGACCGTGGCTAAGTGGAGAGCAGGGCTGCCTTTCAATCAGAGGGTCGGTGGTTCGATCTCCTGCTCTACTAGTCTCATGTCAATGTGTCCTTGAGCAAGACACTTAACCCCAAAATTGCTCCCGTAGCTGCGTCTACAGTGTGTAGATAGATGTAGATAGATACTGAATTGTAAGTCGCTTTGGATAAAAGCGTCTGCTAAATGACCGTAATGTAATGTAATGTAATCCTCCTTCACTGTATCAGGGATATTAACTTATAATAGCTATGCATGTTTCCCCTGAAACGGCATAAGTCTGTTTTACCTGAGCGCTTCAATGACCTCTTCCAGGTAATGAGGGTCCTGTGGATCAGCAGGGTCATTCAGGTAACCATACTGCCTCAAATAGGCCTGTGAAGCAGAGGCAGACAATAAGGCTCACTGAAAAGAGTACTGTTAATGTATTATGCATGCATATATTACTGTTGACATGAATACAATTGTGAATATATGTTTTAAAATGTACAAAGCACCTTTACCTTTGCTTCATCTAATTCTGTCCATTGCACCACTGCACAAATAGCTCCTCTGAGGTTGAGCAGCAGCAGCAGCAGCAGCCATGTGTAGTCCATATTCAATTTCTCAATAATCCTGAGCTGATGTTCAGAGCCTGAGAAGTGCACAGTCCCACAACAGACTGTTTGTTCTTAGAGTGCTCCAGCAGTTTTTAACTCAGCCCGGCGCATGAGTCAGCCCTGTGGCTGCGATGAGCCATCCCTGAAGAATGAGGACTATAGAGGAGCCAGATGACCTCCAGCCAACATGTCTGCTGTTGAATTGTTCAGCTGTTCAGAGAGGACGCAGAGCTGCAACAGTGGTCTACACACTCGACCAGTTTAGAGGGTCAAGATAGTGTTTGACTCTATGAGAAGAGGTCAATCACCCTGAACAAAACTATCACTATAACAATCACATATTCTTCCCTCAGGATTAATTATCTTGTTGATTCCCTGGTGTTACAGCAGTGTCTGCCCTACAGGTATGTATTACAGTTTAATTATGGGCTTCCATTTCCACATTCCTGGTGTCCCCACACCTATCTGAGAGAAATATTTACTTATACTACTAAAACACAAATTCACCATTGGACCCATGTAACAAAGAATAGATCAGATATACAAAATATCTGGTATGCTGTTACATGTTGACAACAACAATATTTCCTTTTGTGTGAAACAAATATGGTCTGAAATGTTTTAATGCAAGAGTCCAGGTTTCAAATGCAAATTTTCACCCCACCACCAAAATACAAAACACTGGTTTGTCATATCACTCCTAAATTGATTGATGACAGCAACAGCAACTTTATCTAAGCTATCAATCTTTCCTGACAGTTTTGTTTATTATCATCACTGCTGTGTATAAACACATCAGCAATTTTCAATTACTTTAAACATCATTAGTTAATTAACAAACAAATCCTTGTTTTTTATTATTAAAACTGCCTCAATCAATATTTTATAGATTAACAATTTCTCACATCACTAAGTGGAATAAAAACAACTTAAAGTCAATAATGTAGAGTTGCTAAAAGGGAACCACCAGAGAATGATGACCCAGTCCACATATTTACTGTATGGTTCAGTCTTGTTGCTCTTAACAAGCTAATAAAACTAGTAAAAGCTCATGAAAGATAGCTCCCAGATAACGCTGGAACACTAGCTCCCCCAGCTGCTTAGCCCCAAAAGACAGACACGCAACCAGCTGGCCAGAGTCTCGCAGCAAAACACCCAAAGATCAATGAAAATAGAACCTAAATTCCTCAGGTGGTTAGAAACACTAGTATAAAGATAATCTTGCTCTGTCTGAATGACATTAGTGTTTGTCGTCTTATTGCTGTTTTTCATCCCGAGTAGCCAAAACTTGATGATTAGAGCTTTAAGTGAAATTCTTAATTTTATTACAATTCATGTGATCACAAAAATTAGAGATGCATATCTATTATTAGTCCTTATTCTGGCATATAATGATCAGAAAATAGTTGGAAACAAACAGCAGGTTTATATAAGATAATCATGTCTCAAAAATATTTGTTTATTTTATATTTGGGTCGTTGTGTATTACATGACCTTTTGTTTTCAAATAATTAAGTCAAAGAGGAAAGAACTAGGAACTTTTGTTACCAATTCTTGCTTGTTGTAGAGGCATATTTTTGATCAGTTTGCAGTTGTGTAGAATTGATAAAAACCTTGTTTTAAAGCCTAAGCAAGGAAAAAGCCTACAGAGTTTATAATTATCTAGTTGACGATTGAAGGTTGATTGAAGGTTGATATTGTCCTGTGAAATTATCACAATGTCTTTAGCCAAACTTTATTTCGACATTTGTACGGTATCTTTACCTTTTGGAATAGGACGACTGCAGACTGTCGTGTGTGGAGTTGGTATAAATGTTACAGCAGCATCAGCCAACAAAGCAGCTGGTCTCAAGATGTGAGTGCATGGTTAATGATTGGCATCGTACACTCAGACTTAAACCTGAGGAAACATACTAACAGTAAAGGTTTGTCTTTGTATGCCAACAGCACACTTTCTCTTTCAGATTTTCCTAGCTACTGTAGGTGCTGTTAGGCCCTTTGATTTATTCGCAAATTGGCATCAGACTAAGAATTCTTCATACAGACAAATAGGTTTGGCTTTTTCTTGTATATACCTTTGATCATTTTCACGGTCTGCATGCTGCTCATTCCCCACCGTATCACAACTTATCACACAGAGGAATTAAACCAAAGCTTTAGTGCACTGGTTTTCATTTACCACCAATGTGACACAAGTGTCTGTATTTGCTGACCTAAAGAGGAATAAAACTAAGAGTCAGCTTCATCTGTTTCCTATCTACTGTATTTGTCATTGTTGTGACAGAATCCTTATTACTGACAATGAACAGAAAGAAGGAACTAGCAAGAAGTGGGAGTACAGTATAGGATTTAGTTTTCTGTTTCAGGTATCTGAAACATTACACAGCAGCATAATAGTGTTTGATGCTCCAAGGGTAAATAGAGCATGTAGAACCTTTTGTCCAAATGATCTTGCTTGATATCACAATAATGTCTCATCTGCTACTGACGAGAGTGGATATTTGTCATTTCTTTAAGTATTTGTGAGTAGTGCATGGTTACACTCCCCTGCACACATACTCATAGCAGCGTCAGGAGTCTGAACCAAGAGAATACATAAATTCTCAGTCGGGGTCGACTGCAGAACCACACAAATGTGTTTTCTTTATCTGTACAACCATGTTCTGCTTACCAAGCTTTCAGTCATTTATGACTCAGAGACGGATCAGAATGAAACGTTTATAACGAACATGATTGCCAAACAACTTCCCCATAGGTCAATAGCCCCAGGATACAAATAAACAAAAGAGGCCCAGTCATTTATCATGTGCGTAAACCCCCGGAATATATCTAGTTTAATTTGATAAAAGAAAACCTCTCTTGCAGTCCAAGAAAAAATGTGCAGGCGAACATCTTTAGCCATTTAATCCTATTCAGGATAAAAGGCCACTTGTGTTTGTGACAACATCATGATTCAGAGTACATTAAGAAATCACAAAAATTATTGATTGTGACTTAATAGTTTTGAGCGGTGCAGTTTTGAGCTACTCAAATTACTGTGAATTAGATTATATATTATATAATTTTCTATTGCATTCTTTTATACCTCCAATCGTATGTCCTGATATGGCTCCTCATCTTTTACATGAACTTGTCCTCCCTTCCTCCCTCCTGTTCATCTTCCTGCCAGCTGCAACATCTTTTTTTCAGAAGACTGTCTGAGTCACTTAGATCCTGTTTCTTCTGTTACCACATTTAATAAACGTACTAAGAAAAAGCAGAAGGGGAAGATATTTTAAAAACCGTATTACAATCAAACTTAAGTCTAAAAACGAAAATCCCGGAAAGGATTAAAGATTTTGGTGATTATTATAAATTGTTTAAGATTCTAGAATTGCTCTCAGCAAACAACATAGTATAACATAATATAATATGATATAATCACCAACATGTGAAAGTGGTGTCATCTTTTAGTTTGTCAAATTAGAACAGTAAGGTTTTGAATATTCTCCTTAAGTGACTTTTCCTAGAGTGTACAGCGAGCAACAAGAGAACACCAGTTAACCAGTAAAGATGACATATGTTATAGAAGTCTTGAGCAGCTACAGATGTTTTATAGTTTATCAACAAAACTACAAGCAGAAGTGAAATGTTAACCATACCATAGATATTCACACTGTAAATAATTATGGAGCTTGAAACTGTGGTTTTACAGTAATTATTAATATTGTTAATGCTTTTTTATTAATTAAAATGACCCTTGAAGAAAAATAAACAGAACAAATGTATTTGCCTTTCATTAAATATAAACAATAGTTTGACTGTTAGTCAGGGAGGAACAGGGAATGGAAAATGTAAGAACTGCAAAGCTGAGCAACACATTATATCACTATGATGTTATCACTAAGATGTTATCACTATGATGTTATCACTAAGACGTTATCACTATGACGTTATCACTATGACGTTATCACTAAGATGTTATCACTAAGACGTTATCACTATGATGTTATCACTATGATGTTATCACTAAGATGTTATCACTAAGATGTTATCACTATGATGTTATCACTAAGATGTTATCACTAAGATGTTATCACTATGATGTTATCACTATGATGTTATCACTATGATGTTATTATAAGCAAATTTAAGCTGACAGTTTTTTTTGTTTTTGGCACTGAGCAGCAATTGACTCACCAGAAGTCGCTGTAAAACTAGAACTCTTTATTCATCTTCAACGATAAAGTACATTTTACATAAAACAGTGTTGTCAAAACTGTGGTCACAAAGCGCCCTGACCTCTGCAGAGTGTTGTAGTATCGTGGTATAACACATCTGAACCCATACATCCCCACAGTGAGGTGTTGAGACAGTGGAGGGCAACTCAACAAGCTGAATGGTGGACAGAGATCACAGTACACTTCTGATTTGCAGACTAAACACAAGAATTGATGATCTACACCACAGACATTGGCTTCTGATCATTTTCCTTTAAGCTACTCAAACTTTTTATTATCTTCTCACGTACAAAATTTATTAATCAGCAAAGCCAAAGCAGCAGATAAACAAATGCTTCCAATGTTTTAAAACATACACGTTGATTCCAGTCTCAGTAAACTCAAGTTGTTCTTTCTCAAATAAAGTGAACACTCCATGCTACTCTACTAGCCTTGATGTAAAGTAATGACTACATAATAAACTTAAAATGTTCAAATTACGATGCATTATTAATAATACAATTACTTCAACCCTTTTAATATAGTGTGTGCATCTACAGCATTGAGAATGACAATACAGATTACAAGAATAAATGTTTTTTGTTTTCTACAATATCAAGATACTTGAGAATTTACAGACTCACGTGTTCACTTAAGACCAAAGTGTAAGTCTGTCTTGGTCACTAACAGACCTCAGCTTTGTGCTAATATAGGGTATTAAGCCCACGTACCATATAAGCCCACTTGCAACTTCTGAGTAAAAACACTAAATCTTTTTTTGCTTCCAATAAAACTGCTCGTTACATAAATTACACTTTTTGATTGTAAATCAATCTGTCACTATTGAGTCATTGAAGCACGTGTTGCTGAAAAACGTTGATGTTGGTACAATCAGAAGATTAGTATTGCTTATTTCTACTCTTTTTGGTAAATACTCATTTGTTATCAAAAGTTAAGTGATTAGTGTTTTGAAAAATACATATGATAAAATATTACTTGAATTGGAAATAGTGTTTCTATTGAAATCAAAATGTGAGTTTTAGCATGCTAGCAGACAGACCACATGCTGCTTCAATACAACAGCTGCATAGCAGTTGTATAGTAATAGTTTTTGTATGTAGTTTATATTTAATGTTAAATAGACAATACATGTCTAGGTTTATCTCTATTTCTATTTTTACCTGGTGGGCTAAAAGGGGACGCTAGCAAAAAACTCCATTTATACTTTTCATGTTATGTCAGTGCACCTAAGATATATGAATGTCATATAGTTGTTTTTTGAGTGTCATGTGCAAAGAAAAGACTATTCTGTCTTTTAAACATAAATTCACTGATGTTCCCATTAAGCACTTGATTGTGTTTCAATGGTGATATTCTCACTTTTGGCCTTTGAACCATTTTCCTCCCTAATTTTGATCTCACCTGATGAATCAGCTCCATAATTCAGATAATACCCATAAATAAATATCAGTGACATTAGGTCATAGGTCATTTCATTCTTGATAGGCCTATATTCTATCCTAACATTTTAGTCTTAGTTTTGAGATGAATTTTAGTAGGAGAAAACTATAAGAACTACAATTCATATCCACGTATGATAGAAGCATGTCGCCTGTACAGGAGTAGACAGGAAATGTGTTTATGATTCATATTTGAAACTCAATTAAAATCAATTAAAGTTATTGTTAATAAATATTTAATTGTAAATCTAATTTACTATCCTAGAACATTACTAATGAATGTGCAAACTGTTTATAGGCAAAACTACTGTTTCTATTTCTGTCAGTCTGCCTTCAGAAATATTCATAAACAAATCTGCTCTTTCAACCAGTTGGCTGGACCAAAAATGTGGTCAACTTCAAATGCCAACAGCACAACATAGGATAGAGATACAGACAAAATAGCAACACATAATGAAAGGTGAATAATGAAGTATTTAAGTGTAATTTCCATTATAGTTTTGATTTTGTTTGTAAACTCTTTTGGCTAAATTCCAAAGACATGTTGTAAGTTAAGCTTCTCCTGCGTTGACAACAGTGAAAATGCTGGTCACGTTTATTTTAAACGCCATGTAGAGGCCAGAGGATAGAAGTGGAGACAAAATGAAAAGAGATTACAGATTTGAATAGAACAAGTTTGTATTGCTGAGATTTTTTTAAATAAATATATATCCATAAGCAAATCATGAAGTTGGCTTATTTGGAACACCCAGAGGCTTAAAGGGTACATTAGGTACCCACTAATCCATGCCAGACATATTTTGACAAATTAAACAATAAAAAAATTAGAAATGAGAAATTAGTATAAATGTATTATTCACACACACCAAATGAGATTAAACTTACTTTTTAACTCAAACGTTCTCACTTAATTACCCTCATCTCAAATCTCACAGGCAACATGATTGCATAAATACTTCAAAGCTGTTTGTCAAAAACTCCTGCTGTTCCTGCTGAGGTGAGCCGGGCTCAGACCACAGGGGTTATAAAATCCTTACCGGTTTTGAAACCGGGGTGCATCATAAGGAGAATCTTCACATATGTTCTTGTCTCTAATACCAAACATGCACACACTACAAGATTTGAAAATGAAGGTGGAATATTTTTAAGATTACCGTGCTTCGAGGAGCAACGCATCACGTCACGTGATCTCTCTCTCATGATCTCATGGTGAAGCAAATGCAATCACAACGGAGATTGACGTGACATTACAATGTGTTGTAGTAATGCTTTGCAGTAACAAAAAACAAAAGCAGAAGGCTAAATGAGTCTGGAGTCAGTCAGTTTATATTTCTGGCAACATCAGTATGCTAGCTAACGTTAGCCTTCAAGGGCTAGAATGTTTGGGCACCGATGAGGCTGTGAATGTTTGGGGTGGTTTAAGACTGGTTCTGTAAAACCCTCACATTCCTCGATAATCTGTGTCGAACATTGGTACAGACCAAAGTCACAGACCGCATATCTCCCTGCAATTGTCAAGAGCAGGAAATCAGGGTTAAAACGGGCCAAAACGCCTGTAGCCTGAGCCCGGCTTTAGCGACAGATTTAAAACAATGTCCGCTCTCTGATGACTCTTTCGGGCGTAAAGTCTATTCCTCGCTCTCATCCTCTCTGATCTTCACGTTCACTCTGTGCCAGGCGTTACTCAGCACGCCCCTCAGATTCCAGATGGGAGCAACTGTGTCCGGCTGCATGTTGTAACTGTTATCAACCGCTTTGCAAACTATCTCCAGCTCCTGAGCCTCCGGAGGAAGAGGAGCCGTTACCTCCCACAGCTTCCAGGCCCAGGCTCGTCCCGGTGGGGGCGAGGGTTCATGCGCTTGTCCTTTCTCGCTGCTCCTCAGTTGTGCCACCTGCCACGTCTTTCCTCCATCCAGAGACACATCTACACGCACTACCTCTCTGCCACCGCCGCTCCAGGCGTAACCCTTCACGGTCACGTCTTCCAAACTGCGATCGACCACAGCACCGTCTGCCGGTGTGGTGATGGCTGACTGGATAGGCAGCTCTTGGATGGCCGGAGCAGACTTGAAGTCCACAGTGTCCCAGTCCGTCCCGGGGGAAAAGCCCTTGTAGTCATTCTGCTGCCAGTGGCTGCTGCTTTCATCTGCACTCACTATGATCTTCCCCAACCATTTAACGTTGCGTGCGCCCACCGTGCCCGGCACCACAACGCGGACGGGGTAGCCGTGGTCGGCAGGGAGAACCGCGCCATTCATTTCATAAGCCAGCAACACATCACCCTCCTCACTAACTGCCTTGTTTAGAGGGATGGAAGCACCATAGGTAGTCCCCGACACGTCTTTGTCCAGACCTTCAAACTGAACATGGAAAGCCCGCTGGGCCACATCGGGCCCGTATCCAGCGGCCAGCAGCACATCCCTGAGCCTCGCACCGCTCCATGTGGCGTTACTGATTGCCGCAATGCCCCAGTTCAGTCCTTTCACTTGCTTCACCTTATTCATCTCAGAGCGACGGTTACCGGCACACTGCAGCGTGGCGGTGACGGTGTGTTTGGGGAATCGAGTCTTTAAATCTTCTAAAGACAGCGTCAGCACTCCTCCAGGGAGTCCCTCCACCAGCAGCTGATATGAAGCCGGGTCCACCGGAGGAACTGGCAGGTGGTTTCTTTTGAAGAACAAAGCCGAGGGGGTGATGAAGCTGTCAGAAAGGATTTCAGGAGGCGGCTCAGCGTTGAAGGGCTTGAGGTTGTTGATGTGCAGGACGGGGTGACGGTCGGGGTCAGAAGAGTAGGGGTCCGATGTCTGAATAGTCTTCTGCTTTTTCAGGTCTTCTGCACTCAGCTCACCAACCTTGTATTAACCACAGACACATGTTTTATTAGGCCACATGGGACTCAATGCTACAAGCTATCACACATTTTTGACGTTTTCTGTTCATCTCAAATTTCCAAAGGCGCAAATCAAAAGGCAAAGACAGACAAATAACTGTGTTTGTTTACCAGGAAACGCCACAACAAACACAAGGAACAGTGTTTCTCTTACTGACCGCGTAGAGAGTGCCAGTATTTAGCCTACAGCTGTTCCTCAGTATACAGTATGCAGTAGACCTTTTCATACGTGTCTTCAGAGATCATGAGCAAGACAGACAAAATAAATGACAAGTTCATTTTAGGATAAATTCAACTGACAACCCCGGCTTTACAGCCGCTATAGGTGTACATTAATCTCCGTTTCTATTTCTCAGAAATAGAGAAACTGTTTTTAACGGATTTGTGTACTAAATAGAGGCTTAAGGGGTGTTATTGCAATGCATATTGTGCATTTAAAGCAAGTTAAAGCGTTTGTGTTAAAGCTGTGTGAGCAGCGCCACAGCAAATACATGAGATCAAAGTTCAACCAAAAACTCAAGAGTGTAAACTGTGATGGATGTTTACAACCAACGTCATTTCACCATTTACCGTTTTTTTCTCTTGAGGTTCAGTTTCTTCTACAGTTCATTTCTATTTTTCAGCCACAAATGTAACTCAAAGGAACTGAACATTGCAAAGTAAAGCTGTACACTGGGTATGTTACATTGGTCAATTTCAAATGTTAAAAACTTTGACTTAAGGTCAGCAGTATATTTTATCTGCAAATGTCTACACATAGGCTTACAAACATTGGCTACAGAGTTTGGTGCTCGCCGCCAATTGTCTCAGCTTTGTGTTGATGGAACTTTTTCCACCCAATGAAAATCTGCTGAAAACCCATTTTTTTCCTTGGTACTCTGTTGTTAATATTCTGACATTTAGTTTAACTATCAAAAGAAACCAAGAATCTGCCCACCTTATACTCTGAGAGCATTTCCAGCACATGCTCCTGGTTGTGCACAGCATACAGCGCCCAGAAGGGTTCGAGGGCTCCACCTGCTGCCAGCAGGATCTTATCCCCACCAGGGTGCATGGCAACAAACTCAGTGATGTCATAGACGCCACCTTTGTAAGTGACCCACACGCCATCTTCCAGAGAGCGGTGACTGGTGACCTCCTTCTGGCTGAAGATGGGAAAAGCTGAGGTCTTATGTATTGCCTGCACTCTAATGGTGTCTTCCTGCTCAGCCTGCACCGGAGAGGAGAGAGGAGAGATAAGTTTTACTACTACTGCTAATAAAAGCAGCAACAAACTCTTCAGCATGACTGTGTTAATTATTCACACAAAAACATGGGACAGCTGCACTGCTGCTTGGAGTGGTTCATGTTTTCTTACTGTTCATGAGAAAGCTTGATGGATCTGTAATGTTTGTAACTATCCGAGTAGATGAAACCCATGTTTGACCATATACTGATTTTTAAATAAATTAAATGTATCCGTCACTTTGGGGTGCAACAAACTCTGCAGTAAAAGTTTGGTAATTATATTTATAATACATAACAAAAATGACAAAAGACATTTCTGAATTTGCAATGCGCAGTTTGAGTCGATGTCATAATCAATCATAATAAGTATTTGTCCCTAATTTAAATGTTATTTAACTGTTTAGATTGGCAAAATAATACTTAAATAATTAAGCTTGTTTCATATACAGCACATTTACACCATGCTGCTCCATCAACTTGATCATTTTTAAAAGGAACAGAGCTTTCAGACAAAGCATCTAGCAAATCATGTCAAATGCTTATCACAACTTGTCACAATCAAAGGCATGACTTCATGTTGTTGTTTTGTTGATCATTGACTGTCTTTACAGATTTAACCTAGTCCTAACCTGGTGGTGGTGGAGGCCATAAGCCAGCACAGCCCCAGTACCAGCCAGCAGTCCTGCCAGGGCATGTCTCCAGCTGGGTCCGTGGGCACGCTGGTACGATCTCTGGTCCTCACTGCTACTGCTGCTCCAGAGACGACCAGTGCATGAGGCCACAGCAGGTGCCACTTGAAGCCTATGAAAGGAAAAAATGGCAATGTCACTTTTATGCAGATCAAGCAGAGCTCATTAGGATTTGAGTACAACTGTGTGTTTAAGGGTGGTGAAAAAAATTCTGGTCTATTTACAAGATTTAAGAAAATAGATGAAAAGGGGGATAAACAGTGAAGACCTATAGACTGCTCTATCAGTGTAGGCCAAGTACATGCTAAAGTAAATGTTTGTCACAGGACTGTACCTTTGACTGTTGAGAAGGCCAAATCGAGTCAGGCTGTGGCAGCGTCGCAGAAGCAGCATTGCACTGATATTCTGTTAAGAAAAGTTAATTTCACGTTGAAACAACCTGAGAAAAATCTTGCAAATAATTTCTATTAACAAGTTACTGAAGCAAAAAGCAGTGAAATACAATTTGGTGGGTTCAAATTATTTCCATTTTGCCAAGCAAATAACGTGATTCTTTGGAAGGTTAAAGGCAACACACACAAGCAGAATGTGACACCCTAATAACACCCATTGATAGCAACTTGCAGTGGCTGATAAAGGGATTAACTCTCTATGATAAGTGTCAGGAAAGTGTCCGATTTATCTAGAGCAGTAGTTCCCAAGAGTTTGGGCCAGTTGCAAAGGAAAGGAAATGTCCGGTAAACTTCCAGAAAATTTCCAAAAACTTTCATCTTAACTGAATATTCTTTGTGTACCAGTCAGATTATTGCACATAACTGTTGCAGCCTTCAGCAGCTCCATATGCTTATGACAATAAGCATTTCTGAGGAGTTTAAAATGAACACTGAGTTAGAAAACACATTAGGTCAGACTAGAGAAATATGCAATTTGTTAAGTTAAGATCTGCTTGCAGAGACCAGTAACAGTGCTACTGAATACAGGCTCTGTCACTGCTGTGTTAGGACACAGGGAGTGTAACATGGGGGTAGAAGTGGTAAAAACAAACGTGATGTTGTGTGCAGGATTTTTTTGCTTGACGGCGAAGTACAGTCTGATATACAGATGTTTTATTTCTGCATAGATCACCAAAACCGTCTCCGCCGTAACAGCCTACACGTGATCCTGTTAAAAGTGACCAACTGAACCTTTAAACAACTCCTACAGAACTGACCAACCAGCAGTTACTTCAACCTACAGAAGGAGCCAACCAGCTCAGGGGGAGTGAACAGAGAAGAAGAGGAGCTTCGGTTCACCTTCCTCTGACCACAGAAATGTAACTTCATCGTAACTCCATCAAAGTCAACACAGCTTCAGTTTGTCAAGCATACAATTAAGAAAGGAAGAGACCATCTTTCCATTTATTTGGAGGACCTTGTCTTCTTCTGCTATCAATACAGGAATCAAGGAACGTGACCAAATATATCTCTTTGGAAATCATCTTTGGGTTGGGCTGCTTTACAGGGAAACGTTTATGACTGACTAACTGGAAGGGCAAAGTTTAAAGTATTGTCCTTCATTGTCATCAGAGGAGCACACACTTTCATTGAAAAATAAAATAAAGTAAATAATTGTCAAAAAGTTGCAAGTGAACATAAAAAAAAAAAAATGTCACACACAATGACAGATATCATGTGGTGGAGCGCTGCATTGTCAATCATCTACACCTTTCCTATCACCGTCAACATTAAGATTACTCCGTTATCTTCAACTAGATTTCAGAAACAGCTGAGGCTGCTCAAAATAATGCAGAAATAATTCACACTTTAAAAAAAGTCAGAGTAAAAGAAAGGCTTTTAAACATGTAAAGTAATTGGGTTTACAGAACCCTTAACATGACACATTGTTTCAGAATACCCTGTAACATTTACCTTTGTTTATTGTAACTTCATCAGAAATGTAAAGAACTGTCTGTGGTGCACAACAAGGACCATACGGTCACAAACTTAAAATATCACTTGTCTACACCATTACATTTCCCAGGTATCGAAAAGGTAATTCCTTAACGTTGATGTTAACTTACTTGTCCTAACGTTACAGCTCAAATTTGCTCGTTATGTAATTGCTAAATTTTCTGCAAAATACCTGCAAACTTACAACATATGTTGTGTACACGGTTACGTCATCTAACAGTTAGCAGTGTGTCCTGTGTGTTGTAACGTTTAGCCTCATAGGATCACGATCTATCCTAAATATCATAGTTCTCTACACTGACACACTTCGTGTTAGCTAACTTCACAGCGAGGTAAACATCATTCAGAGTCAACGTTAAAGCAGACATTGTAGCGGTTCACCATCACCATCCTCATGGCTAATTTAGCTAACACTCAAGTTAGCGAGCTTGATAATGACTGACAGCCAGTCTGTCCGACTCCTCCAACTCATTCACATGTGTTCATAAACAGAGGAACGTTAGCCGTAGTTTTATGTTCGTTCATGTAAACAAAACCACTACAACTACTCACTTCTGTTGTGTCAGTCGTCTGCTTGTACTCAGATGCTCTCCACGATTCACAACGGAAGCACAGCCATGAAACGTTGCCCTATAACATTGCAAAAACACGGTCCGAGAGGCGTTCAAGACAACTTGTCACGTGGCGACATACAGTCTGTGGTGGCAACACAACCCAAAACAGAGCATTATAGCCTATCAACTGCAGGTTGTGTTTTACAATTTTGTAATCAATAAAATACGTTTTTGTATCAATATTTTGTGTCAATTGAACTCTTTAGTAAGTTGCCGTGTAATAAGCGGAATAATAATAACAGCGAGTTGGTCATTATTGCAAAATGAAGTCCCTTCAGTGCTATTTAAGATGAAATAAAGATTTATTTTTTAATCACAATAATCACCGCTGTGCATCATCACTTACATGATGAGTTGTGCTTTGTTGTTGTCTTAGAAGAAGAATTAATTAATTTATGGATGAACACTGGTGACTGGAAATCTATCTAACAAATGACTCACAACTTTCTTTTAAGCAGATTATTTTTATTATTTAATTTGTGTGGAAATATGCACTTATCAACAGATCTCCCACAGTACATGTTTTGCTTCACTGCAGGTGGGTTAATGCTGACATGCTCCAGTATATCTGACTGTTTTTTCAAGCTCTCTGTCTCTTCCTCATTGAACGAACCCTGAATGCACCTGAGTTTACATGCAGAGTGCTCTGAATAAAACTCAGATAAGGGAATATGTATATGTATACAATACAGAGACCCAACAGCAACATCTTGGCTGGGCAGCGTAGTGTAGAGCACAACCCTCACACACTGGAGGGCCTGCATGATGAACTGACAAATCAAATCAGACAACGCTCTGATGATACCAGACAAACCATTAAATACTCATGCAAGAGCAGCAGTCATGAACAGTCTGTTGGCATGAGTTGGTGTATGTCTTTTTCTATATGCCCTTTGAAATGAAGGGACAATGAGGAAGAAGCTGCACTGGTTGTTTCTTACCGTCTAAAGAAACATCTTTTATCTCTTTGGATTTTATCGCAGCAGAACCTCATTAGTCTTGCTAGATTTGCATTTCTTATCAGCTGCTGAGTCAATGAGTAAATCCATACCAATAAACCTAATTGTTCCAGTCAACAGCAGGTAGGCCTTCGCACAGATAGAACAGTAGTCTCATGATAGTCTTGCTATCTGGCTTCCCTTATCAGCTGCCATGTCAAAGAGGAAGTCTCTATTAGGAAAATGTATTGTTCCAGGCAACTGCAGGTAGAGGCCTACAAAAAGCTGCTCGATTATTTTCACATTTGTTTCCCTGAAGAGAACAAGTGTTCAAATATTTTGTTTCCAGCAGCATTTTTTGTGAGAAACTCATTAATCCTTTGCCCCATTTTTACGATTAATCAGTGTTCTCTCACTGGTTTGTATTGTAAAGCAATTCACCCTTATCTTACTGGCTGTGTAATGCAGGTAGCTGCTTCTGTTTTGAGTATATATCCTCTCTTCTCTTTCAATGCAACATTATTTAATATATTTACTGCCACTGACCTGAAATGACACGTTTCTGAGAAGCAGGATGTTACAAAAGAAGAGTATGTTTAGATTTCACCACTGTTGGGTAAATCGTGGCTGAAGGTTGTCTGTTTCTCTTGTTTAAACTTTACGTTTCACGTTTGGGGAATTCAGTTAAAAGAAACATAACCTGTGGCAGATATTGAGTTGGGATGGAGTTTCTATGGCAACAGCAGATTCACTTGACTGCACTGTCTGTGTTTTGATGACAATATTTCCAACACCTCTGGTGGATTTTTAACACATTATCCAGGTCATTTCTTTGGGTGCTTAGATTGTCCAGTATCCTTATTGCCCTCTGAAACCTTCATGTCAGTGAAGTTTGTAAAAATGGACCAGAACCTATTCTCACTGAAACATTTTACACATAAAATGATTCCTTAAGCTCACAGTTAAGGGACAAATCTGTCAGATAAGGGTCAGGCGACAGTCAGGCTTCACACACACCTTAAATACAAATTTGTTTAAGAACAAATGGTATGCAGTTGGGTGCAACCTACTAATGTATTAGGGCTGTAAATGTCAGAAAGATTTCTTTGTTGTGGAGTTCTTTGTTGTGGAGTGCCTATCTGTGTATAGGCTGGTTTAACCTTAAACTGATTTAATTGATAACAGGATCTAAAATCTCTAAACAAATTGGAATTTAATATTAATCCATTGTTGGTTCATATCATGTGCGAGTCATCCAAGAGGTGAATTACCTGCGTATTGTAAAAGTAGGAACTTTAACTCACTGGTGCTCCAGGGTCAAGTGTGAGAGGCATATTATTCCTATTTGCTTACCTGTTACTATATTTTCTGATTTATAACCAATCAGACATTTTGGAAAAAGTTAATATGGACATACCTTTCATAACATAAAAATTCTCATATTAAAGATATACTATAAAAGACGCGGGACACAGCTAACAAGAACAATGATACCTAAAGTCCCTTTCTCAATCCTCCATGCTTGCAGATTATTCAGTGCATTTCCTCATTTCTGCATTAACTACTTGTCTACAGCTACATAGATAACAAATGCAGGATGTGTTGTTGCTCACAATTCAGTTTTTTGTTGAGATGTGAAATGTAATGTTGACACAGAACTTTGTGTATACAAGTTTAATATTTTGAAAAAGCTTTACTACAGAATTTAAATACAATATTCTGAAAAATTGGCAAAAAAAAAAAACAAGGCTCTACCATGAGAGTGTCTACATTACAACATGGAAACTGTTTAAACAACAAGTAACACCTGTTACTACCTTGCTCCTGGATTTAGCTGTAGTCTGTTTAAAATTCACATTTCAAGTTAACATGGCCGTTGTCGGTAGCTCTACTGCGCTTCATGAGATAAACTGTGAACCACTGTTGGACAAAGAGGAAGTGACTGGACCGGTTCGACTGCCAGTACATCCTGTATGTTCACTCCTCTGCCAGATGGCTGACGTTCACTGCGGTGTCATCTTGGCTGCTTCAGCTTTTATAAGTGAGATGAGTTCCAGGTTAATGAGAAACACAAAGCGAAGACCTGCAATCTGAAGAGACAGATAGAGTATGTTAGGGTCCATGTCTCACTCAGTACCACCGCTCAAATATATCTAATGGTTGACAGCCTCCACACACCTCCACCACTGAGTTGTTGTTGAGTTTCCACTTGTTCCCCGACAAGACCGGTCTGCCATCTATGTAGATGGGTCGTCTGCCCTCATTGGCGATGAAGAAGTCCCCGTTATTCTTCAGCTTAATAATTCCTGTAGACATCAATATGATTTGATTAAAAGATAGCACTTTGTTTAAAAAATACATCAAGATGATTGACTGATAATTGGTAGTTCGGTTACTTTCAGCAGCATCAGAGGGGGTAAACTGCTGCCAGTTGAAACAATTACGAAGTTTTAACATGAAAAGAAATCAAGAAAAAAAACACACGGGTATAAAAATCATTTGTTGATTAAAAACTTTTTGAACTCCTTCAGACACAAAGTCCTTGCTGGGCAAATTCTGCATGCTTGTGAGTCATTAATACATTAAACTACAGATTTGGTTTCCACAACTGGCTGCTGCCCAGCCGTTACAACATTAAACAAAGCACAATAAATGTACATTCCACCTCGACCAGAATTCTGTGAAGAATTAACCGAGTTCCTGGAGAGCAGGGACCTTCTGTGGGAACTACAGCAGAAGTCAAATCTAGACCTTGGTTCCACTGGTTGAAAACGCAAATAGGGTTCAGTAGAGATGAGCTGTATTTTATGTATACGTTAGCATTATCCACGCAACAAAGTAACATAAAGTTACATCAAGTTACAGCCTGACAACGTACAAGTTTATTCACCTTGTTTTCTTGATATTTTCCAGGCAGGTCCCTCTAGCGACAGATCTACGTCTATCGGTTTGTCCTTGGTCGCCCTGCCCAACGTAATCTTTGTCAACAGAAATAAAAACATCATTAAAAAAAAAAAAAAAAAAAAAAAAAAAAAAAAAAGACATCTTCACAGTGAGAATTCCTCTCACTGTTTCCTTTTTACAGACATAATACCTCTACATTGCTCCTCTGTAACAACAGTTTCTGAAAGATTTCTTACCTCTCGCGACCTCATGAGGTAGCGGACCATTCTTCCTCGTAACGCTGCCAGTGTCTGGTTGTCAAAATCAGGCATGCTCATCCCTGGTCACACACACACACACACACACACACACACACACACACACACACACACACACACACACACACACACACACACACACACACACACACACACACACACACACACACACACACACACACACACACACACACACACACACACACACAAAATTTAGTTGCACTAAACTGGATTCCTCAAAACAAATATACCTATAAAAGCCATCTGCTTGTGCTTGGTGAATGAAAGTTTACAAACCCGTAATACTGTCCACAAGGACCTGCCAACGAGGCAACTCCTGCTCCAATTGTCTGATCTCTTTTTTTTGGTGACGATCAGAAATCATCAGCTCTGAATGTAAAGACGAAGGTAAATCAGATGTAAGGACTTCATGTAAACAATATTAAGATTATCAAAGATAGACTTTATGCCGTGCAAGATGAATTGTATTAAACTTGTTTCTTCATAATCTAATTTCTTACCGTGTTCTAACACCTCATCTCTACTCTCCCTGTGAAAACAAATGCAGAAAAAAATGAATTAGTGTTTAAAATTTCGTGGACATAAGTGGAAGTGAGAATATGATGAAATACGTTCTTATCAGCAACAAAAACATGACATTAACACTGCCTTACTTTAACTTTACATCATCAACCATCTGCTCAGCATCAGAGAAGTTGAGGACTTGGTCACCTTTAGGGAGAGGCTGGACTGTAACACACAACCAAAGCCAACAAGACAATTACAAACAGAACTCACACTCACCAGTTTATTTAGGAAAACAGCACCAGGGGGGTTTGGACTCACAATTTAATTAATAATTAAATGTGCATCCGAGTACAAAAAGGGACTTTCTTTGCAATTTGCCCAAATAAAACAAAATAACGAATCAATGCTTTGTATAAATGTGTGGGCCCCTCAACGTACCGCTCTGATCATCCAGCAGGTAGTACTGCTTCAGCAGCTGCCAGTGTACCAGCAGGCTCTTGGGGGTGCGAGATGGGTGAAAGACACCGGGGTGTTTGCTCAAAAGCTCCTGGAACACATCCAGTTTGGGCTGACTAGTCTGTTCAATGACAAATGTAATACAAAATAGCTTGTTAGTGCAGTAGTCAAATGTGTACATTCAAACACTATGTTATATGCAATGAGCTGGATACACAAAAGCTTTTCAAAATACATTTAATCCTTAACCATTAGACTGGGAAGATTGTTTGATATTGTACGTTTATTTTACTACAACAGTAAAATGTTCCTAAAGTACCACTTTCACTTACTGAACCAATCTTAGCCAGCAGTCCCTCCTCAGCCTGACTAAACAGAGCTTTGCTTTGGATTGCTGCAATGGCCTCTGGGTGAAGCTGACGCATGGCCTGCCATGCCAGCCTAAAAGAGAGAGAAAACAGAGAGAATTTTATTTTGTACCCAATATAGAAACTTCGGAGGGGGCGGTAAGGCTGCTGCCGTGCCGGGTAAGTCTCTGCTTACTTTGAGATGACAGGATCGTAGAGGAGAGCGTACCACCTCTCTTTAATTTCCCGCAACGTGAAACGACAGCTGAACTTGACCCCCAGATGAACAGAAGTTAGGTCTGTGGTCTAGACACAAATACACACATTAGATGATAAACTAACAAACTAGTCACATGAATTACAAAACAGTATCATTCAGACAATGATTTTAACGTTTATACTACTCACCTGTAACACTGCATTTATAAGTAGAAGGTCATCAGTGGGTTTCCATCTTCCCAAGTCTTTAGTAATATGTAGAGGCTGCTTGCTTTTCTTTACTCTCTTAGTGATGGGTGCAGGGTTAACTACCATTGTGAGAGGCAGTGTGAGAGCCGTTCCTGATTTTGTCACCTGACAAGAGGTACAAAAAAACATCCATCAAACCTCTTTAACTTAATCTTCTTCGCCATGAGATCCTTCAAGAATGTGTAGGCTTTAAGATCTTAAGTACCTTTTTTTTCTCGCTAGATGAAGGTTCACTCCCTGAACAGCGGACAGGCTCTATGACAGGAGGGCCTTTGACTCGACTGGAGGACTTCACGAGACTGCTCTCCACCAATTCATCATCAAACTTCTTCCTCTTTATTGATCTAAGGACATAATTGTGTAAAAAAAAGTATACAACAATCGTTCTTTAAACATCTGCAGATGCACCACAGAAAAACAACGCAGCATTAACAACGAATCAAAGCTTTTAAAGCCAAGAAAATACTTTGATTATACTAATATAAAGCTGGAATAATTCAGTACAGTACAGTATAACTCTCACCTGGATGAACTTCTGCGTTTGGGAACACTAATGCCGAACGCTTGCGTTGCTGTCCTTTTTACATCTTTTATCCCAAGTGACTCTTCGTCCTCCGACCGACTCTGAGCACCAGCGCCAGCCATCGCTGCACCAACCACTGGGTCCCCAGCTTGCATCTGTCCAGTCACAACATGAAAACACATCAGGAAATAATCCAGACATTTCTCATGACAGTATCCGGATTTAGGACATGGTGAGACATGGTGAGACTAGACATCCTTTCGATGGCTCACATTACAAACCTTTCAATTGGCTCCACAGATTTGCAGTGTGTATAGTGAGCATAAGCTTTAGTTTAACCCTGATTGAATACAGTTATTACAATCCAACGATACAAATTGGTCTGTAGAATACAGGAGTATATGATCTCACTTTGACACACAGTTTTTGTTGGGCTCTAATGGGTACTTGGTAAATACATACGGAATACATCGGCATGCGTTCACACGTTTGCAACAATTCAAGTTATTCCTTGACAGTAAACATTTTAACAACATTGTAAGACACATGATACTCGTTAGCTCAATTGGAAACATAACATCAAAGTTATAACCAGACAGACGGATTTACTCCTAAAATAAAACTAACGTATCCACAATGTTACTTCACCACTCTGTGTGAGACCCATTTTCAAGTAGCGGTGTTTTTGTTTATAGGTCTCGCTAATCAACTTAGCGATGCCTTTGTTTACATGTTGTGTTAGCCGTGGTACCTCTCTTTCTGCCTTCAATGTGTAACATCCAATATGAAATTAAAACCCATGACAAGCAAGATAACTTGCCAAGACAACATTGCACCACAGTCTATTTCGTTAACCAAACCAATTTTGTCAAAAATAACGGTCATTTATATTGGCTAGCTAGCATTAGCTTAGCTAACACAACGTTCTTACAATAGCTAGCGTTAATGAATTAGCGAGTTAACACATCAAACGTTAGCTACGCTGTCTCGTGACTCACCTTTCTTCGCTATGTTCCTTTGGTGTGGTATCTAATCAGTTAACTGAAGTCTGTGTAGTCTGTGTATGCCTTTTATAAGCACCACGGTAGCTAGCTACATGGCTAACTGGCTACATGAATTTGACTTATGCTTGTTAGCATTAACTGCTCTGCTGGTCTGTTTTCTTCCGGCGAGGTTTTGTCGCAGCTGTACGGCTCATTACCGCCACCATGTGGACTGGAGTATAAATATCGATCAGCTTTATTATTCTATGGCATAGACATAATACATTATTTTATACAACATATTAATGCGTGGGGCACTAAAAAACACATCCATGTGCATCAGTAAGACGTATATTGTTTACAGACTTATTTTGTTTTTATTTAAATAGGCCCACTAAAACTGTGTTGTTGTTTTTTTCACCTGAAGCATGCTGCCCCATGCTTCAGGGCAGCATGGGGCAGTTAGACCACTTTTGTTCGGGTAATATGCTAAAGTACTTGGATGCATGCAAATGTAAATAAATAAATGTAATTTCTTTTAACCCATCATAGTAGTAGGAGAAGTGGGCAGTGACTACAGGGCCCTGGGGAGCAGTTTGGGGTTCAGTGCCTTGCCCAAGGGCCCCCGGCAGTTCCTAGGAGGCAAACTGGCTCCTCTCTAGCTATCAGTCTGCACACCGTGAAGAGTAACAATCAGTATTTCTCTTAACTCCAGTGGTGTTACTCCCACCGCCCATCTCTCCACACTCAAATTAAGTCAAGTCTTTAGCTTCACAGTCTTCTAATACACATACACACAAACCCACATTAATTCACATAGATAGATAGATAGATAGATAGATAGATAGATAGATAGATAGATAGATAGATAGTAACTTTATTGATCTTGCGAGGGGAAATTATTTCTTTACAAGCAGCAATAGGTTCCAGAGCAGCAATAGGTTACAGGTATAAAAATCTTAATATTATATATAAAGAAAAAAGAAAAAGAAAAATACAAGAAAAATACACATGTCACAATACACAATATATACAATTATAATAGAGTAAAGATGTTATATAAAAAATGCACACTATATACACAGTGAATAGAATAAGCACCACATTCATGAACATGAACACATTCATTTAAATGTTGAATGTTTTGGAGGTGGATCTTTAGTTTTAGGTTGAACATCATAGTTCAGCACTCCAACAGTAGTGGAGTGATTTGGTCCAAATTATAGACCCACAGCTGCTGCGCCAGAGCTCCCACTCCACATGGTCATGTCACATACGAACTTTGATACCCTGTGTTGTATTTCTTAGAAATTACTGCCTGCGTGGCTGGTTTCACTGACATCACACTAAGAACACTCGTCTGATCGGTTGGACCTAATCTGTTGCAGCTGATGGTGTTAGAGCTTGAAGCTAATGCTGAATCATGACAGAGGGGATTATTTTTGTTAAGAAGACAAGTGGGCATCACATTAACACAAAAGAAACAAGTGATATTATTGATGTAAACTGGATTATCATTGGTTTGGGCAAATAAAATAAACAAATAGGCAAAAGTCAAGCTTGAAACCATTTAATGACACCTACAGTAACAGTTTTAACATGTTAAATTATAATAAATACTGAGTTCAGATACTGAAGCTTATTACATTTACAAAGTGGTGGTACATCACTCATAGTAAGTTTTAAAAAATAAAAACAGGTAAAGTTGCATTGTGCTGCACTGTTGAATTGTGGCACATATTTACATTTTAAAGACAATACAGACAAAGCCAGGGTGCAGAGAGCTACGTTTAAGATTTTAAACAGTGGCACAATGCACTCCTACACAGGAATAATAAACAGCTGCCGTTTTACAAAAAAAGAACCCGTCACTAAAAGTTCACCATAATACACTTTGATCATATCTACACAAAACTCTCACAGAAGCTTAATAACAGCTGAAGAAACATCGTTGTATGTGCCAGTCTGAGACTCTCGTCATACTCAAATCATTTACAGCACACTGTGTATATCAGACTCATATACAGCAACACTAATAAAACAAAATATTTGCACGTCCAGGACACACAGGAAATGCTGAATATAGTTAAGAGTGTAGAAGATTAAAGGTCATAATCAGATCTAGGAATGGGGTTATTTGAAAATAAAAAATCAGCTTCAAATACAAACTTGTTTCAAATTCTATGAGATGCAACATGGCCTGACACTTTTAGGGTGAAGTCTGAAGATTGTCTATAGAAACGTACTGAAGGAGATCACTGGCTTGCTCTTGGCCTCTGTGCAAAAAGTTCTTCATGGTGATTGTAGTCTAAAAACCCCCACTGTATTACATTTGGAATTTCACCTCTCTCAGAGTAAAGCCACAGTGATGAGCTGTCACTGTTCATCCCCCATTCATGTGTCCTTCTCCACACGTTAGCCTCCAGACATTAGGTTACAAGTACGGAGGGCTTTGGCCTTTGTCGTTTCGAAGGTTGAAGGTCCGTTCTAACTGCGTGCAACAGGCTCACGGCTCCTGTGATAACTCTGTCTCCTAGCGGCCTCTCTACCGCGAAGAGACTCACACTCTCGTTCGTGTAATAGATTAGCACAGGAAAGTGGGTCATCGTTCAATAAACTGGAGGCTAATGACATTTTCAGGAACCAGAAGCGTCCGTGTCATGGGCTTCACGGAAATCCCTTCTGGGTCCGGCTTCACATCGAACTCTGTGAGAATCTAGAGTGAACAGAGAAAACAGATTTACTCCAAGGTGACTGAATAAAAAAATAAAACAAGTGTTCATCATGTGCCAAGTGTGGGTTAGTGACTCTTAACTGAAATCCCTGGATTAAGTAATCAAATGAATTCATTGGGAACTGGATTAGCAGGTCTTAAATCCCCTTCTTTAAATTTCATACATTATTCCAAGAAAAAATGCGGCAAGAGGATTTATCAGAAACACGGCAGTTTCTGACAAACTGCATTTAATCGGAAACAATCTAAAGCACCTGTTAAATAATTCAAATAATCTGTGTACATGCAGCATGCAACATAATGTGTTCCAGTGTCTTGAGACAAATGTGTTTTACATGTTACATGAAATATTTTTGAATGACTGCCTGGTTAACGTTGTTTTGATTTTTAACAGATAATCAAACCTTCAATTACTGCTGAATATATACGCTTTTGATTCCCAATAACAGTTTTCATTTCAGCAATCAGTAATAAAAAAAAGAGTCTTCCTGGTCCTATCACAAACTACTTATCTTGACCAAAGTTTTCTCAATTCCAGCCAACTCACCCTGGTAAGAGCAAGGTAGAGTTCCAGCTCAGCGATGCGACGACCTATGCAGCTGCGTTTTCCCACCCCAAATGGTACAGAGGCATAAGGGTGGTGAGTCCGGTCCTTGCTCAACCATCGATGGGGCTGGAATTCATCCGGGTTTGGAAACACCGCTGGATCCCGCGATGTTGCAAAGTGGCACAGAGTAACCAGAGTCTGGATGGAAAGATTTTACAGTCAGATATGTGTAACATTCCCATTTAGCCCAGTATGAAGGACTTCTTACAGTGCAACCATATGACATGAGACAGATTTGAATCCATCAGACTACAAGTGACTCCAAAGTGCACAAAGTCCCTCAACACACTCACATTTTTAGGGAGGAGGTAGCCTCCAACCTGGATGTCTCTCTCTGTAATGACTCTTGCATTGGCAGGAATAACGGGGTACAACCTGGAAAACAAAAGTTAAATAATGTGAGCAACATAAAACTTGCAGATTGAAAACTACATGTCCTAAGGAAACTAATTACAATCTTTTGACTTATACCTAAGCACTTCTTTGACTGTGGCCTTCAGGAGAGGCATGCGGGCCACATCTTTTGCCTCCGGTATGCTTCGACCCTCCAGCACGCTCAACATCTCGTCCCGGAGCGATGCCTGCACCTCGGGGTGACGGGACAGCTCGTACAACGACCAGGACATGGTGCTGGAGATCTGAAAGGACAGGTGGGGTGCACGATACGTTAATAAATCAGGTAGAACTGATGTCAGAATCCAGCGAAGAAGGGGACAGAGTGATCTTTCTTACTGTGTCGACTCCAGCAAGAAGCAGCTCTGTGACGTTGCTGTAGACGGTCTTCATGGGCAGACCGGTCCGTGACAGGAAGTAGGTGAGGTAACGGCCCTCCACCTCCTCTCCACGGGCCACCTTCTCTGCTTCGGCCGTCAGACGCTGGTCAATGTGACCTTTCGCTAGAAGCACAGAGATTAGAGATCATTATGCTGAGAGAAAATAATCATAAAGTTTGGAAAGATATACAGTAAGTTTGTTTTGGTCTCATGTTGTAGTGAAGTGCTAGCTTGCACGGGATCTACTGATTATCCCTGGTCATACATTTTTTTAATAATGTATTTGATTTTACATTACATTACATTACAGTCATTTAGCAGACGCTTTTATCCAAAGCGACTTACAATTCAGTATCTATCTACTGTAGACACAGCTACGGGAGCAATTTTGGGGTTAAGTGTCTTGCTCAAGGACACATTGACATGAGACTAGCGGAGCATTGAAAGGTGGCCCTGCTCTCCACTTAGCCACGGTCACCCCATTTTCTGTTTATGTTCATTCTTATATATATATTTTTTATTATAGCTTTTTCAATACAAAAATTTGGTAAAATAGTGTCATACATACATATTACACACTATTAGAGATAATATTTCCCACGCTGACACTGGACTTGAATGATTAGGAGAAACTACCTACCAAAGTCAAACATGTAGTCCCAGCACTGACAGAAGATGTTCCAGGGTTTTGGAAAGAGCTGGTGCAACCACTTTGGCATGGCCATGGTGAGAAGCGTCATTACAAACATGGTGTTGATCGACTGGATGAAACGCTCGGTCTCTTCTGGGACAACTTCATCCAGGCACCCGATTCTGGATTCAAACAACACTGAGGAAATGCCTGTCAAAGAACAAACAAAAAAGGTAAATGAGGAGGTGAGACATACCATAATCTCAGGCTGGACGGGGATATGAAAGCACATCTTAAGCTTTTCTCAAAGTAACATTTTATTTTTCAACAACAGTGTTGGCTATAGCCTCCACTCAACACTGCATGTAGAATGGAATGATAAGGAAATATTCAACACTAAGAATCATTTTGACGAGGACAGAGTAAATGTTTGAGAGCTGTGCATGTGACCACACAGTCACTGGACTGAAACTGTGTTTAGTCTGGGAAAATCTGGCAGAGGAAAATGAATAACTGTTGAGGAGCCTTGAGGCCGGGGAGGAGGAATACCTATTGCTTATTTTTATAGAATATTGTGCAGTGTTAAAGTAAAGTAAATGACCTCAATCTTAACAAACTGCAACATTAAAGACTACATACAGTCATGAATTAGTGTCAATATATATATATATATATATATATATATATATATATATATATATATATATATATATATATAACATACATATATATATAAAACATACATATATACATATAATAACATAACACTCTGAAATAGGCAATTCAGCTTCTCCTGGTAATATTTTGGAATGCAGGACTCTTACTTGTACAATTAGTAATTTTGTATTTACAGAAACACTACTTTTTTTCATCACTGGAAAGCTGAGCTGAAGTTTACTTGTTGATCCATGATGGAAATGTTGAAACTACAGGCTTTGACAGGCATCTATTAAACAAATGTCAGTCTGATCACAAAATACTGCTTCCTTCATGTGTCTGGCCCTAATTATCAATGTTTACACGGTGTGGTAAACCCTGTAGTGATGCATGATGTTGCCTCGCCTCCATACACATGAAACCTTACCTTCAAGACCAAAGCGATAGAACTCGCTGGCGATGTCAGAGACGAGGCCCTGAGAGCGTCTGCGAAGGCGAAGTTTGGCAATGAGGTCACTGACCACACCGTTCAGGGTTTTATCGTAAGCTTCGACTGCTTTTGGTCGCAGCATATGCTTCCCCAGGAGACTCCTCACCGACTGCCACTCCTCCCCCTCACTAGGAACACAAGGTAAAAATGAACAAAGGCTTATGTTAGTGTAGCATAGGTGCACACACAATTCAGCTGCACTAAATCAGGGTTTAAAAAGTATTTACCGGCTGAATTAAAAAGGGTTTATCCACTTTATTTAATTCAGAATCAGAAAAAAAAACATAGACCTGTAAGATGGTAAGAGGGTAAACAATTTAAAGACTTGTAAGTTCTGTACTACTTGTCACCACATTGGAGGGGGAGTTCCCTTGATCACTGTGGCTAAATATTAATGAAATGAGATTAGAACAGCTGTTTTATCCTTGATTTTAGTCTATTTGTTTTCAGTTCTCTGTTACTTTATTACATCATTCAGTAATATCATATGTTTTACAATGAAATTACAAATCGTTCAAGTTTACATTCAGCTTTACACTATCTTGTGATTTAGGGGTTTCCAACAAGACAGAAGAGGAGAAATAAGAGGCAGTGATACTCACGATGTGAGGAGTCCATAGTGGTGTCCTCTGAGCTTCCTGTAGTCCTTCCAGGAAGAAAGGTCAGAGCGCATGGGGTGCTGGCCCTCCTGTCTCAGTACCTGCTCAATGAGCGCTGGATCAGCAACATGAACTGTCAGGATGGGGCCGAAGCTGGCCTTCCACATGGGCCCATACCGTTGCAATCCTTCCAGCTGGGACAAGACAGAGAGAGGCAACCTTGTGAAAACCCTGCTGGCTACGAGGCTTTGGATGCACTGTCCTCTAGTTTGAAGCCCAGTGAAGACAGGAAGATGCATGCAGGCTTTTCTAATCCAATAATGATTAGATAATTTTCACTGAACCTTCATAATTTGACAGGCACCGTTTGATCAGCCAAATGTTCTTCTTCACTTGGCAGACATGTTGATAACTGAAGGCTAAATTAACTTATAATACGTTTCAAAAGAGATATCTAAATTAAAGCCCCTCCACTGACTCAACAATATGTTTTACTTCACTTTGAGCTTCTGCAGACTCAGCATATGCAGAGTATGACACTAGAAGGCTGTTTTCACATTCATATGTGGAAGGAGGAACGTTTCTTTGTGCTCACCTTAAATCTTAAATATTTTTCCTACGACATGCATTCATTCTGTCGTGTCTCGTGTATCAGTATTTTTGATAATTTAACCCACTGTTGCAGCCTATACTGAATGTATTCATATTAAAATGCAGGTATTGTAACTATTCATTTGTGTCTTTAACTCGATCCCTGTTAAACTATATCATTACCTGTATCTCGTGCAGCCGTGACAGCCCCCGTCTGGCGAACAAGTCCCAGGCGAAGCTGGCGACCGACGGTCCCGGCATGTCGTCCAGGGTCCTCAGTGCCTGCGGCTTGGCTGATGCGCCCTCAGTCCACCTCTCCATCCACTTCACCAGTGGGAAGGCGCTCCGGCCGGATACTCTGAGAGCTTGTTGCAGCATCCTTCTCACGGTAATCATGAAGCGGTGGCCGGATGCGGCTCTCTTGGACGTCGGTGCTCATTTTGTTTTACCCGCTTGGAGGCTGTATTTATAACGCGCGATCTGCTCCCTCGAACCCGTGAAGATAAAGCTGCATATTTTTTGTTAAATCTGGGCCAATCATGGGTGTTAATGCGGCGCGTGCCCCGCCCCCGCGCCTGGATGACACTTTGAAGGCATGAGGAGCTGAGAGAAAGGTGTGTCCAATCAGAGGGCTGAGCTCGGACCATGCCAGAGACAGCACACGTGGAGGTCCTGGATAAATAATACATAATTTCTCTGTAAAATCGCTGTTGAGTCTTATCTCCGCCCCCAACCCTGCAGCACTTTGCTCTCTGATAGTCCAGCTGACAGACATGTTTCATGTGATCACCCACATGTGCAAATTTGGTATTGTGTGCTTAGTAGAGCACTTAACCCTCACCTCAAGGACAATGTTATTAGGGTATAGATCCCATTGATTCAGGCAGGCCAAAACCTTAAGCTAAAACAGATGAATCAATAATCCCCCCTCCATCAAAATGCCCTAACAAGGACATTGGGACATTAATTCAAGCTTGAAGAAACAAGCAGGGACAACCTGTGTCTTTTTAAGACCTGGGGGGCTTTGTTTACCCAGCTATGACTAATTATTTTGCTGACTTGGGGGGGGTTTCTAGGAGGGAGTAAATCCTGACCTGAATTCATTGGAACTGGAATTTGTCCAAAGCACCGTGTGTGTGGACAGTGAAGTAACGAGGCTGTAGCCTACTCAGAATCTGTTGTGACATTTGCTCCCGTATTTCGTTTGTTCTATCTAGAAATCTTGGATCACCCAGTTTCACAGAAACACTGAGACTTGATTGGCAAGCTCAGCGGGCCGCATGAGTCAGATCTCAGCATTGGATTTACACTTGACTGACTTTGTTATCCATTCTGGTATTTAAACGTTTCTAATGTTTGCAGGATATGCCTTCTGAGATGCATCATCTTGTTTCCAAGAGGGTTCTGGTAAGTCCCAAGGCTACATCTTATCAGTTAGTGGAAGGTGCATACAAAAACCTGACTATGAAGTGAACAAAACATGACAAAATTATTGACATTAATGAATCATTTTTAAAAGAAATACTGGAAGAACATGCAACTTCATTAAGGAAAAAAAGAGGCTATGGATTTAATGTGTTACATGAAGTTATCCAAATCAAAGGGAGTCTTAAACAAAAATGCTTTTTTTATAATCAATTTCTGCAGAGACTGAGTGTTTAATGCATTGGGGGCATAAATATGGTTTTAAATAAACTGGGTATTTAAAAAGAATTAAATATATATTTCATACCCATGGCGACAAGAATGATGGTCAGATTATGACATGGATATTTAAAAAAATAATTCCACATAAACTACTGTAAAAAACATTTAGGTCAAAGATGTGACTCAGTATTGTGGTATACAATATCAGCGTAATCCAAAATACGGAGCAACAATTGGGTGACGCATTTTTCGTAATATTGCAATCATGCATGTATACATGATTGCAGCTTGAAGAAGAACTTAACTAGGCTTGGCATCTGAAAATAAGCCCAGCAGCTTTCTAAAGTTGTTAAAAATGACATGTTAATGTTTTGTCTGTCTACTTATAATGATGTGCAGTATCCTGCAGGTTGCAGGCCTGCAATGTTTTGACTTAGTCATGAATAGACTGCGTGGAATTTTGCTGAGTGAGACAGTGATTAGGGAAAATGAAATCCACACTGCAACATCACATGATGCTGACGTGTGACGTGATACATGACATTTAGATTTTTAACGGCTAGTTGGTGTTAAGGGATCCAGTGCAGAACACTTCGCGCCTGTGTTTTGGGGACACTGTCTTTCATTTCTGGGCCAATCTCATGTGTTGGCATTCTACAAAGGTCAAGTAAAATGTGCATGATTTATTTGGCTGGGGGCTGGAGGAGGATTCCATCTCTTGAGTACAACCTGCTACTGCTTGCGTAGATTGGATGTGATAAAATGTAATAGATCTAACTGAAAATAAAAATGTCATGAACTAATTTTGGTCTGATATATGAAAATGATGGAAAAGTTAAGAACCCAGTGAAGTGCCTTTAGGCTGGTTTAGAAGAGATTTACGCAGACCTTGTGATGTAAAATTACATTTAAGTAATATCCACAATGATTTATCAGAAGTCGTCTGCATGAGTTCTTATCATACCCATAGGAAAAATAAGCAACTTCAAGCATGTATCTAAAGACACAGAGGACAAGCACACGCTTTAAATGATAAATAACTTTATGATAAAAGCATGAATTAAAAAATAGCAGAAGTAAGACGGTGAGATAAAAAAGTGAGATTGGGTTGCACAATGATGAAGATGTGCGGTCGAGTGGACAAATCACTTGACAACAGCTCCAGCCAAATTGGATGAGGCCTCTGGGTTAAAAGGAGTAATATCAGAAGATCTTTTTTCAGAACAAACAAAACAAAATTTGATGCTGAGTTATGAAGATAAAAGTGCAATACATACCAATGGTCAGTCAAAAAAAACCAACAACCTGAGTGGAAGATGCACAGTTAACTTCAAGCATGAAAGATAAAAAATGACCTCTGAAATTTACATGGACACATAAGCAACTTTTAAACCAGGTCAAACTGTCTTGATGAGTCTCTGTCTTACGCAACACACTGCAAACAAATCAAACCAAAGATTTATTGTAATGCTGATAAGATTTTTTTTTTTTTTTTTTTTATAAGTCTGGCTGTTTAGGGTTGCAGTCCTAAAAAAAAAAAATGCATTTCCCTCATCTTGTTCTTCGTGTTTTTTTCAGATAAAGATGTGCATATCTTCACAATTCGCTCTGGCAATGCGGCTCAGATGCTCATCTTCACTTTCTTGCTCAGCAGGGTGGTAATTTAAGACCACACAAGAAGCTGACATGAATTAAACCCTCTCCAAAACCAGACTTTTTTTTATGAATCTGGCCTTGGCTGAGTAACGGGGGATTAATATTGATTATAAAAAAACATAACAAGAAATCCTGTGAAAGAATGGCTTCTTTGTGCTGTCGTGTGGTGCGAATTGATGTGGCCCAGTCGTAGATCATGCTATAGAGCGCAGCAGGACAGCCTGAGAGGTATTTCCAATTATTGTATTGGCCCAGTGCCCAAAAGGGAGGCTGCTCCAAGATTAGTGTGTTAAAGTTCATGGCTGCAGTCTGCCTGTCTGGGTGGTATCAGAAAAGTATCTACGCACACGCACACGCGCACACACACACACACACACACACGTGTGTGTACATGCCCAGAGGTTCAGATGAATGCGTGAGTGTGTCCAGCGGTTGTGTAAATGGTTTTCGCTCACTCAGCAAGCTGGTGAGGATGGTGTATTTATGTGTTCTCTACTGTATATGGTTTTTGAATGTCCATGTTTGTTACATTGTACCCAATAAGCATTAAGTCAGTGGTTTCCAATCTGTTTAGTTTGATGCATAACCCCAAAGTCCAATCAGGTAAGTTCCCCTTCATCTGCACCAAACATAATGTTCCATTTTATGAATGGGATATAAACTGAATTTTATTTAATAATATTGATTATATAAAATATAGTTGATATTACGGCAACATTTTTTTCATATAATTGAATTGTCATTGTTAAGGTTGCTTTGGTAAAGTTTGCCACTTTAGTGGTACTATTACCACTTGGTTTACTTTAAGCTGACCATTTCTGCTTACCCGTTTCAACTGTTTATTGTTTATTCATTACTTTTAGCCATTTAAATAGTTTACTAATTATGTTTTCAACCATTTATCTATTACTGTTTGAACCTGTCAGCTTTCTCACTAACTGGATTTCATGCACTCTCAATCGGTGGGCAGCTTGCTGGTGTAAATACAGTAAACAAGTTGTTTTTCCTATTTGACCACCTTAAATATTACGTTGATATACCTGAGCCACTCTGTTAGGTGAGATTGCCTCAGAGTCCTCTAATATTAATATTTATACATGAATGTTGTTCCATTTGTCAACGTATTGTTTTGGGTTGCTCCTCATTGTGTTTGAAAAATGTTCACTGTTCAGAATATAATATTCAGGATGTGTTTATGATGTTTCCACGTGTTCAGACACAAAGAGTTTTCTGGCAGTAAGCTGAGGTGTGCACAGAGTAACTAACAACATTTTGCCAAATGCCTGCCAACAGCTGCTTGTGAGTAAACAGGATATGAGGATGTGGTAAAGTATAAAAAAAGAAACATAAAATTACTGAATAATGATTTTTATCACCATACATGCGGTACTTGATTAAGGTTATGTAGTTTTGAATAAAGCACGTTCATGTCATGAAAATAAAATAGGGGTTTAAGGTGGTGTAAGTGACATCTGTTAGACTGAGAACACATCTGGACACAAGATGTGAAAGATGATTGAATGACTGACTGTGTATAATGAATGTCCACCACAGTGACAGCATATGCATGATAGACAATGAACTGTATATGTCCACGGGATGCAGTATGTAACAGACCTACTGTATATAATGAGGGAATTCACAGAAAATATAACCTTTGATGATTTTTCACTAACATTCAGTCAATTAACACTGCCTGGTTGTTTTCCAAAGAGTCATCGCTCCAGGCAGAAAAACAACATGTGATTGAGTGTGAATCAGCCTTTAGTTTGATGATATCCAAAGCATCACATCACTTCCGAAGGATGAAGCCTTACAAAAGCAAATTGGTTTTGTGATGTGCTGCTGTCCTCCAAGTTCTATATGTAGAAATATTGTACAGTTACATTCTGATTGTGGGTCTTGTTTACATGTTACTCCTGCTATCGTACGTATAGGACTAGCTGACCTTAATAGTGTTATAAAACCCTGATTACATTCGTCTCTGCTGTTTTTTCTTAGTCATTCCTCCCACTTAGCTTTGGATTTGTTCCCTCTGAAGCTTGTTTTTACTCTGAGGTTTTAGCACTTATATGACATTATTTAAGAGCAGCAGCAGCATCTCTGTATATTTGATCAGCGGCAGACTAAAACACAAGTAGATACACATCTTCCATGTTATGTTTTATTCAAGATCATACAGCTAGATTTTCAAAGCAGTTCAAAATCCTTTTTGTTGTACTTTGTAGTTTGACTATGTATAACTCCAAGAGCTACAGTGAGATTTAATGCATCTTGGACGAATCAATGGATGTGGTAACTTTTTTGTTAACTTATTTTTATGCATCTTTATAGTGGTTTATTGTTGAGAAAATATGACTGATGATCATTTAGTACTATGTCATGTTTTGGTCATCTGATGCAAGCGACTTAAATAATGAAGCAATCATGATGTCATGAGCACCAAGTGTAAACACTTAGAGAGCTGCAGTTGCTCTCCACCTCAACATAGTTACTGTTGTCCATCAGCAGCAAAGCTTACTAAAGCTCACATTTCCTAACATCTACCACTTACATGTGTGACAAAAATGGACATTAAATAAAGATAATGGTTGGATTCCTGTGTTTGGTACAACACTATTGACAATAATTTACACTCAAATATTTTGAATGATTCTCTGACAAGGTAGTGTTTGTCTTCTAGCTATAAGAATAGTGTTTTCAGAAAGATACATTTTAGTTTTGGTGTCAAGATTTCAACAGGATTTGCTTCACTGAATGCAAACCAATTCTTGAGATATAAAACTGGGCTTTAGCTGTTTATTCTTATTATACAGTACAAACCAATTTCAGTTAAATAATAGCTGACTAAAGTAGAAAAGTAATTTCAGTCTGATTGGAGGAAACAGGTTTTCGACAATGGTTTTGGGCAGAGGAATGAAAAAACTATTGACCAACTGGAATTTAGGTTCAACCAGTCACAGGCATGCAGTTTGGGAAATATAACAATTGGGAGAGATCAAGAGAACTTTTTCTCTTGGAGACCAAGAGTTGGAGACCGAGAGAACTTTTTTTCTTTGTCAAGTCTATGTTGGCCTATAAAATTTATGTTGGAAACTTGGGTCAGTGGAAGTTTGTCATTAGTCCAGACCTGAGAATCCCAAGTGAGGAAGGATTTGTTCCTGCAAGCTTGCAGGATGGCAGATTGCCTGTGATGTGCAGAATATCACCACAGTTTGTTAATCCTCGAGGGAGAAACGAGTCAGGATATTTTTGGGGAGTACAGCAGCTTAGTTGGGTTTAGGCCGAGCTTGAGGCAGTGGGCAGACATCCAGCTGGAGATGTCAATTAGGCAGCAGAGACGCACGCCTCAACCTGAGTATGAAGAAGGAAAAGAGTGGCAAAAAGTTGAGTGCCAGTGACTTGGCAAAAAGTAGGTAATGGTGTGATTAAGAATATAGAAAAAAGATCAGGACAGATACCTTCTTTATAATAAATAAGTTCAGTTTGACATTTAGGATGGAAACACATATAGAGATCTTCTTGTTGGAGTCTGGTGGTTGATGGTATCAAAGGAGTCTGGGAGAGTGAAGACTGAGAACAATTAAGCAGTTTAAAGGAATAGTTTAACATGTTGCAAAGCTCACGTAATTGCTTTCTTGCTGAGAGTTAGATGAGTAGATTGATATCCCTAGTGCAGTAAATGTAAGGCTACAGCCAGCAGCTAGTTAGCTTAGCACAAAGACTGAAAACAGAAGATAAACACCTATCGTAGACAAGAGAGTAGTATCAATCTTCTCATCTAATTCTCAGCAAGAAAGCAAATATTTCTCAAAATGTAAATTGCTTTAATTGTGAGTGCTGACAGGATTGACTGCAGCTTAAAGTCAAATCATTTGCCTTTGCGTCACACTGATGAAACTGACAGAGGTGGAAGGTGACAATAAAATCAGCCACACATCCTTGTGTCTTGTAACATTTAACAGTGGACAGCTGCCTCTGTGAACACCTTAGAAACCTTTGACCTCAAAAACATTCTGACGTCTGGATGAAACAAATTATTTGCGTATGAAGCAGCATCCACATTGTTTTACTAGTGTTGCCAAATGCTAATCATTCAATTTCTCTTTCTTTGATTCTCCTGCAGTGCATTTAATTCAACTCTTGTTTGATGACCTGATGGTACTAAAATGTTAAATGTTTACCTCATGGGGATAATAAACAATAAACAGAACATCCCAGATTGGATAGATTAGACTGGTTAACATTTTCACACAATAAAAGGTTCTGTGAATACTTTCTGTATTTGATAATAGTTTTGGGCAGAGGAACGTCCAAACTATTGAACACAGGAGTACAGGCTCAACCACATTGGGGTATTTCTTTTCCTTGGATATGGGTCACAGGCAGCCATGCAGTATTTAAAAATAGGACAATCGAAAGAGGTTGGAGACAATATTTTTTTCTTTGAGTTGAAGCGCATAAAAAGATTAGGTTGGAAACTCAGGTTTCTCATTAGTCCAGACCTGAGAAACCAAGTAAATAAGTACATTTTGTACTGAATACTTCAGATTATTGAGAGATGGGTAAATCCAGTCCACCGCGTATTCACAGATATTTCAAAATCTGTTTTCCCTGAATACTGGAAGCAATCTATATATTCATACCAGTGCAGCATTAGTTGAATAAAAATAATATACACTGATTTGGCACAAATTTACTGTCAAACATGGCCGACTAATGCCAGAATGCCAATACTTTAGCAGAGGATATGCAAGATATGTAGATTTAATATTATAGTAGAATATTAATAGTGTGATTTTGTATTTGTTTATGAGTGCATCAATTGCTCTCTGTCATTATCTAAAGTTTTACCGTGTCTGGGTTCACATTACTGAGGCATGTGCTGTCCTGTTTTGAATCACCACCCCCTGCAGCAGCAGGAGGGCCTCAAACCTGCACTGCCACCCGTTCTCCTGACAGACAAGAACACCAACCTGTAATAAACAGCCAAAATCATAAAATGAGCACAGAATGCCACCGTTTCTGTTCGAGACTTCTTTGATTTGGACTTCACAAAAATCCTCAGCAGACGCATCTAGTAGAAGAGTTTGTTTTGGATGTCACATGACATGTAGGAGCATCACCCGTTGTGGTAAATTTGTGGTTTTAAATAAGTGGATTCAATTTGAATCACATTAGAGAGAACTTCTGTTAATCAAACATACCAGTATCAATCAAACAAGTTCTTTTCACAGCTTTGTCAAAAAAGATTAAATTTAAACATGATTGTGTCACAGTTCTGTTTCATTTGAAACTGTGCTGCGTTCACTTCTCACAGAACGTGCTGCAGCATGCAGGTTTATTTTTAAATCCGACAATGACCCATCCCAAATAAGCAGGATGAAGATTGTTGGCAAACTTCTCAGTCTAATCCATCACAGATTCTGCTGCCAAAAAAAGAAAATGAACACTGTGAAACCAGCAAAGTTTATCTCATCGTATGGAATTTTTTTTTCATTTAAAAGGTTTTTAAGCGGTAAAATCCAAAGTCCTCCTCAAATCTAAGATGTCGACTAAAGAGCTGCTCTTTTTAGTCATGTTTGTGATTAAGGCCCTAAAGTAACTAATGTAAAACACAACATAAAGTCTTTCCATTTTCAATTCACCTGTTCCTGTTCTCTTCACCGTTTACAGTCAATGTACTGATCAACACAATGAACCAAAGCCAACACTTTAGTAGTTGTTTTACAGTAAATTCAAAACAGCACTTTGGAGTTCAACAAAGAAAACAGAAGTGAATCATTCAAAATCAATTTAAAAAAGCCATACAAAACATTTCACTAGTCTAGTCTGAACAGAGATGCTTTTATGATTTACTTCCCTTGTGCTGTCTTTTGTGAGCTAAGAAATGAAATACATAAACTATGGGAAACAAACACAAACCCTCTGTTGGGTAATGGTGTAAATGTTGGTCCATTAATATCACTGTTCATGTGCTGAGGAACAAGCCACAGCCTCCAGATACACAGAGCAGCATTATCCTCCACGTATACTTGACTGCATAAGACCATTATTTCAGTTCATTGCATGTCCAAACTGTTCGGTCTTAGTTTGAATCCTCAATCCTTCGGAAAACTGCGAGGAAATTCTTTCCTCCATTTCTCTGCACTTTCTTTCCTTCCTCTGTACAGGTACCCAAACGACTTATGATCACATCACCAACCTGTCAAAATAAGATCGAAAACAATTACATTAAAAGGATGCAGCGTCAGGTAAACTTAACTTTCATTTGTGACAGAGTGTATTTGTCACAAATGACAAAGTGTGTTTGTTACCCGTG
Organism: Cebidichthys violaceus; assembly: GCF_023349555.1. Lineage (NCBI taxonomy): Eukaryota > Metazoa > Chordata > Actinopteri > Perciformes > Stichaeidae > Cebidichthys > Cebidichthys violaceus. The sequence goes on from NW_027176428.1 coordinate 6,526,098, forward strand.
AAAAAGGTAACTAAACTTTACTTTTTTGTTAAACCCATGTTTCTCACTCTTATTCTGTCATTAATAAAAACATGACAAACTTAATAAAGGAATAGGCCAACATTTTGGGAAATACACATTTGCTTTCTTGCCGAGAGTTAGATGAGAAGATTGCTCCTCATGTCTGTACAGACAGTGGTAACAGTCATCTCATCAATAAACACATTTTTAACTTTTACTTTAAAGGGAGCTATACACGGTTTGCTTGTGTCTGCTTTAACAAAAGAAGTAACACAACAAAAGTAGTCAATTTATCAGGTAACAGAATAACACGTGAACATTCCCAAGTCAGAAAATCTGGAGGATTTCTGTTCTTCTAACATTGCCTAAATAAAGCACAAGGCTAATCCGCGTAGATTTGCTTCTTATTTAGTATAAAGAGATGAGATTGATATTATTGAACTAAGAAAGTGAAAAAGCATTTATCCCAAAATGTCGAACTACTCCTTCCAAGAATTTCAGATCATGTGTCAGACCTCTTTTCCTTCAATAAGCAGATGACAAAGGGATGAAAAGGTCCAGATCAACGTACCAGTTCTTCATTGAGGACACGTGTAAACAGTGGATGTTCAGTGAAGTGCTTCACCATCCAGGCGTGCACTTCCTCCACATCTGTGATGGTATACACCAAACCCTGACATGGCCAGACAAACACAGGAAGGTTATTAACATAGTTCTGGGAAAAGCACGTTGAACAAGCTTCACTGGTGGCTAAACACGCATCCATTTTTCGATCACTAAATAAACCTATGGCATTTATCGAATAAACTGAATACACTTCTGATTTATTCCGTTTTCTTTTTTCTATTAAACACTGTCCAAAATTTTAAGAATCAGAGTAGAGTGGTTTCACCATCTCTGGAGAGCAACGGTCCTTGCTAAAAAAAGACCAAAAAAACCTACAGACAACACAGAGGTTAATCACCTATGTCACTGTAGTTTACTTTGGTCGCAGGACAGATAACATTACTGGAACAAGGGTTTCTTAGAAAATTCAGCAATGGCAGAGATTTCCACACAAGAGCATATCGGCACGTATGGGTTTCGTTTCAGAGAAGGAAGGATGCGGATGAGAGGCTGTGTGCACATTCATGCTAATCACACTCGTTTACTGATTCAGGTGTAGTCTGATTCAAAAGATATTCACTTATGAACAATTTTTGATGGAGGTGAATTTTGGGTATGAAACCGCCTCTATAAATGAACATTTTATTGACAGTTTCCCCACCCACCCGCACAGTTATGGCTGCATGCTGATGCCAAGGACCCTTGTAAAGCTGACACACCCAAACATATACGCACACAAAATGTGCGTAAACCAATGTATCAATGCACACGTGCAAGAAAAAACAATAAAGAAGCCAAATATAGACACAAGCCTTCCTTTGTTCCCGAAACCTCCATCAGCAATGTGTCTGATTCGAGTGTCTCACTGTTGCTCTGACAGCTCTGACAGGCAGAAGCAGGGTGTGTGCAGACGTCTACCAGCTGCAGGCCACACCGGTTGTTAAATTTTATTTCAGTGAATTCATGGGTTCTGCACACTGCAATGACTTGTTGTTCAACTTTTACTGAAGTTGGGTTTCAGTGCCATTAAGTCAATGAATTAAATCCAGTTCTCCTTAACTGTGTTTGGGTGGTGGCAAAAGTCTGAGTAGCAGATATTTAAAAAGCTCTGATAATATTATCAAAACAATGGTATCTTTGAGCATTAAGCTGGTGATACGTTTTTTCATTGTCAACAAATCCCATTAAATTGTTCCTACGTCATGTATCGTCTGTGTAGCCGACGCATAGAGCTCCACTCTTCAAAAAATTAATAAAAACACATTAATGTACCCTCACTGTTAGACTGGCTGACATGTTCTTTCATTACGTTGTAAGTCGATCCCACACACACCGTTCTGCACCCGCAAATACTCCCTACTGCACCAACTTTGCATTAGACCGCAGCTGAAAATAGTCCCAAACAGTTGCCCTATTTTATGCTGTTTGAGTGACAATTTCTAAAAACTACAGCGCCCAGCTGTAGGAAATCATTTAACCATTAAAAATGAAACTACATATTTGTGACTTGTTTTTAAATCACTTCCTTCTTCACTGGGAATGAACGGGCTTGTGGCTGCATTCCAACCAACCACCAACTGTGTAGTGATGTTGGAAAGTAGGACACAATGTATTGTTGGCTTTAGTCTTTTCATGGCATTGGTTGACAATGGAGAAATACCACAAAAGGCAAGTGAATTTTTTGGGGGGGTGTTTTGGCTAAACAAACCATTTAAAAGGCAAGTTTCAGCAAAACTTTGGCATTTCCTGCATTTTCATCTGTGAATCTTCAATTAAAAAAATTATTCAGAGTCAAACATTGAACGACAACTTGGCTGGAACAACTGCATTAACTGAAAATGATTTTGATAAATCTGCATCAGTCTAAAAAGATCAACTAACTGTCTGTAACCCAAATTTATTCATTTTAAAATGTTTTATCCTCATATTTGAAAAGCCAGTGAATGTTGTTTTTGGAATTTGTGCTCAATAAATCACAAACAATTATCAAAATTAATGCAGGTAAAATTTCTGTTGATTGACTAATTGTTTCTGCACTAGCTGGAACAAGTCTTGCATATGTACATACCCCGACTCTCAGCGTGTAGGCGTACTCTGCCAACAGTGTGGGACTAATAATCCTCCACTTGTGCTTGGTCTTCTTAAAGTGAGGGTCAGGAAAGAGAAAGAACATCTTACTGAGCTGAAAGAGACAAAAAAAAAGGGTCAGAAACCAAAAAGCAAGCACAGAATAAACTAGAAATACCTGCTCGCGGTTGTAAGCCTCTGCCAAACTGTCAAGTTGTCTGTCTAAAATGAATCACTTCATAATTTTATCCTTTTAGACATTTGTGTTAAATTGCCATAATCAGCATATGAATTATGGTTTTGTAAAGTCACAGGGATTTTTAGCCACAAGATTTGGATCAATTCATCAGATTATAATAAATCTTTTATTCAAGAACAGGGCACAAAAAGCCTAAGTGACTTCTGAACCAATGGCTGTAGAGTGATACGTCTCCTTTTGAGTCCAAGTGGATGATTGAGCCAGATGTAATGAAATTCCCTTAAGGTGTTCCTGAGATGTTGCATTCACGAGAATGGGACAGATAAGCGGTCACAGTGACCTTTGACCTCCCAAATCTAATCAGTTCACCCGTGAGTCCAAGAGGACGTTTGTGCCAGATTTTAATAAATAAATTCCCTCCAGGCGTTCCTGAGATATTACATTCAAGGGAACGAGACGGGCGGAGGTACAACCCGAGAACATAATGCCCCCTGTCTGGCCGAAAAACAGACTGCTCTTTTAAACTCTGGTCATTACTTGGTGTCACACACACACACACACACACACACACACACACACACACACACACACACACACACACACACACACACACACACACACACACACACACACACACACACACACACACACACACACACACACACACACACACACACACACACACACACACACACACACACACAAATTAGAATGTTTAATTTATATCTAAATAAATAAATGCACCCCTCCTTATGTTTTGCTTTTTTAAGCGCTGCTGACTGCAAAACTGGAATTTCCCTTCTTGAGTTTTTTTCTCCCCCATAAAGTTCCCCATGTCTCGGTCTTTGACAAGTGCACAAGTGAAGGCTGCATTGATATCAGTCTGGCAGATACATTAAAAACTATTCCAGTAACTTTTCATTAGTTAAAATAAATAATGTCAGGTACAGACAGAAAGATGTGGGGGTAATCACCAGGGACTGCTGAAGCCTCAGGGGCTGCTTTGGTGATGATGGAAGATGGAAAAATCATTTTTGGCTACAAAACATACGAAGAAGAGCGGGGGGGGAAAAAAAGTACTTCATGTCTTTAGAATATGCTGTGTCAACACTTGAAACACATCATGCATGCCAGAAGGATTGGGACTAGATTCTGAGCACTAGTCTAGTCCCTAGACTCTATGTGGTCGTCTTTTAATTCTACAACAGTTTTGTTCTAAACACGAGCGAGGAAGACAATAATACTAAAGCAAGCTGCAGCTAGAAACATGTTCATCCCTGGTGAATTAATGAGAGTCAAGAGATGCGACTTATGAAGGAGCTGAAGGGAGTGTCACTGTCTGCAAAATAAAGCACCTTGATGCAAAGCCAAGACAAACTTCTTTCAAAACCAGGCCGTTTCTCTGAAACATTTCCAATCTCAGTTTGCAAAAGGCCTCAACTCAGACTATAGAAATAAGTGTCTTTATCTTAAATTACCTGACATAGCATATCAAAATAATAACAATACATGTAATCAATGTATGTGTTATTAAACGAAACATCTATATAATGTATAATCTATCAATGTGTCAATTAGCAATTACTCTCCTATGTTAATTAATCAGTTCATACTCACTCGGAGCATTTGAGTTGAAGTTTTTTACCGAGGGTACCTAAATATACCCTGGTACACTAAGCCCACACTGCAAAATCTAATGCGACTTTCAACAAGTCATAGATTACCAGCTAATTGGAACGGATAAATGGCGTTGTGCACTGCTCTATACTCAGCTGCCTCGTGTGTCAGTCAAGGACCCCATTGTTGTGAAATCCTGGATTTAATGAGCAATCCGTATAAATTCAGTGAGACAATATGTTGAACATGAGGAAAGTAATTATTTCTTGTGAGAAATGTGCATATTCTTGTTACCTTGGCAGCGCTGGAACAGACCGGTTATTAGAAGCCACGCTGTATGTCGTAGTACCGCAGGTTTATGAGCTCCAACTCGGTTCTAATGAACAGTGTAAGTGTTATTTCTATGTACAGCATTGGTCCACCGAGTTTAAAAAACATGCACCTCCAGTTGTATGTAGCCGTGCAGATATAGTTTGTTGAAATGAGCCGGTATATATAATGTGGTCAAACATTCTGATGGTAACAATACTGCCAACAATTCCCATAACTGTATCTATGACTTAATAATTTCATTCACATGCTCAATCTGGCAACGGGACATGATTTTGTCAGAAGCCTTCTTGGTTTCCGTTTGTCGTCCGAGTTGAATTGACTAATCACGTTCGGGCCGGCTTTGGTTGAACGCAGGTACATTAACAGTCCGTGTGTAACCCGGTCTCACTCCTAACTCGTCAAGTACCGACAATTGGTCAGATCCCCTCGACGTCTGATACTGATGCATCCGCTTTCAACTAACTCCCATGTAAACCCGCCCTCGTCAGTATTAGACTTAGACTGTCCCCACATGGCGGATGGGTCAAACAAACATCGGACTCCCGTCCAGGAGACAGATGTTCTAGTGTTGTGTGAAACAAACAGTAGAATGACATTTTGTCACATCAGTCGTTAGTAACGCGAGTTGCTAGTCACATGACTAGTTGCATGCATTTTACAAGACTGACAAAGTTAAAACTTCCTGTTTCAAGATGTCACACATTTCATTCATCCCCAGAGCTCAGCCCGTGGTATTTGTTATTGATAACAAAGTAATGGAGTGCAGATGGGCGAGTGGTGTTATAATAGCTGCTGGTAAGAGCCCATATCACTGTGCCGCGGTCCATCACTGTGATGTCATAACGTGCCTTTCAGCGGGTAAAACATACTTTAAGTTCTTGTTTATAGACTGGTGGCTTGGATCATAAACTCTGACAGAACCAAAAACAATCTTGAATGAATTCAACTTCAAGAAGGTCTGAGGACTGAAACATTGTAAATAAACAAGTGATCGACATTGTGCAGGACTTTTTGGCACAACTATCAACTCCAAAAAGAATTCTGAACATGAATCAAAACATGAATTTGTGCATAAAAGAAGACAATATGCTGCATTTAAAGTAATTTCCACTCAGTTGTCTTACAATTTAAACAACCCACCTGCTTTAGTTTCTGGTGTTTTTGGTGTTTTTGGTGTATTTGTTGGTTCATTTAAAAAGCTATAATATACAGTTCACAGTTCAGTTTGTGAGGTTCGATTTATCACAGACAATCATGGTGTAAAGTAGTTGTACTATATTTTAGCGCTAACGGTAGTATTTTAGGAAAGTTTGATGTTTAATGTCATAATACCGTACAGACACTTATGACGCAGGTGTTGTAAATTAAAGAACCTCTGTTAAACTGTAGGTAAAGACAGCAACTGTGAGGCTAAGCTAAAAAGCTGGAAGCCAGATGCTGCTGGTAATTTAGGTTTCTTGAGTTAATTGAGGAGATTCAAGGGGAATGGAGACTTTAAACGGTGCTGGGTCAAGACCGTTTTGAGTTGGCCGTTGCAGGTGGCGAGCAGCACAAAGACAGACATGAGGGAAGCTGTTCAATGCAGAAATGTTAAAACTAATTTACAGACAAATATATTTTTTCTGAAAATGTCAAATGTGTACATTTTTCTTCCAATACAACAAATTCCATAAATCTTCCTAAGTGAAAAACATCAGTTCTGTTAGGATCTCTGTTTTTGTATTGAAGTGAATTTTGTCAACAAGTGAAACATCACACAGGTGCAGGCCTACCTGTCCTTTAGAAAAGAAGTTGGGGAGATACTTCATCGCATTGCTGCGAAGGCAGGCGATGTTCTGGTAGCATCCGGGCTCCGAGGCACGCAGGGATCGGATACGATCCTGAACATAATCAGACACTTTCACTCGGATCTCCATGCCCAGAATGAGCTTGTCTGGGAAAAGTGAAGATAACTCCACTGGGTTAAGGTTAAGACACACAGAGACACAAGAGAAGGGGACAGGAGGTCAATACAGAGCAAAACTGTGATCTGTGAAAATGCTTTATGGCCAGAGCAGCAACATAACTACCTAAAAGTCCCCCATATCCACATCCAATGTCTGCAAACTCAACTCGGGGGGTCGCTTTGTCAGATGGGTTGCCAGTGAAGAAGTCTGCATACAGCTCGGACCACTCCATCTCCTCAGGACACACAGGACTGAGGAGGAAAGAGGGGTTTTCAATTGAACTATTTTGTAAAGTAGAAACATAAAAACAGCTGACAGGGAAGTCTGTGGATCATCACAGTAACAGAGATAGTGGTTTTGAAATGAGATGGTTCGGATTACTTGTTAAATATAGCTTTTCGTTGTTGTTTGCGGCGGAGACGGTAGTCTCAGATAAATATCTCAAGTCATATGCAACTAAAAACAAAACGTTTTGCGACATACCAACGGAGAAACACACAGTAGGAACTGATAAGAAAAAGGTTGTCAGGTCACGTTACGTTATACAAAAGAAAGTTGCATGAGCACTGTGTGGTGCAGGTATTAAACTCGGACACATGTTCACCACTCACTAGTCAAACGTGTGGTATGCCATCGGGTTTGAATGGGCTCGCTGTCGGTAGTAACGTTTCTGCGGCATTGACGAAGTCATGTTGGCTTAAAATAGAGACGTTCCGCGCGACAATATTCACTCTGTCACCTAATTATTAAATAAACTAAGTCGATTCCCAGTAAGTCACGTTCGTTTCTGGTTAGTGTACCACACCGCTTATGAGTCGCAGCGATTTCGCGTCATCACCACGCGTCTTTTCAGGGTTGTCAGATTTGTTGTATTTTTTTTACATCCTCGATGAGAGTGGCTATCTATTTATCACATCTAACCGGCTAACTTTCTAGTACTGTACAAGCAGCCACTGGCTTACTAGCATAATTCTACATTTAAATTGTAATGAGGAAAAGGTATCACTTAAAAGTATGTCCTTAAAGTTGCAAAAATAAAAGTAGTGTACTTACTAAATGTCTCTGTCTATATATTTTACTATCTAGGTCAGTTCAATAGTAATTGTCCATTCTCAGATTGTTTAATTTGAGTGTGAAGACAGTGGAGCTGCTGTTGTAATCACATATGGATCCTTCAGGTGTACTGTGTTTATTTAATCTTGTAAAGGGTGGAATATGGTCTCAAAAAATAAATAAAATGCCGTTATTCTAAATGGCAAAATCTATTTAAAATGACCATCGTGTTGCAATCAAGTTTCATTTGTTTAATAAGACCTCAAGAGGTAAAATGAATGAAAAGTCTGGGAAAAATATATATTTTTGAGTCGCTTCTTGTTTCTTACGCTCATCATTTTGCAGCCCCTTGTGGGGTCATGACCCCCAGGCTGGGAACACTGTAGGTGGTCAAGATGGAGCTAATTTTTAACTGAGTAAACTACTATATTTGGTTGGATTGATAAGGGCAAATTTAATCACCACATGCTTAGCTTGTAAATTCTTATTCTGCAAAGTAAAACTGTCACCATTAGCCTATTGGTATAGGCTTACATAATTTGCCTCTTTTAACCGAAGTGTAACATAAAAAAATGGAAATAGTCAAGGGAAATACAAGTATCAATTTAAGTATCGTAATTTAACAAATAAACACTGATGCTGTGTAATCGATCTATATGTATGTGGTATTTACACAGGCTACTTTAAGCTGAAAGTCCACATTATTATTTTAAACAGATGCAGGTGTATTTTATTATGTCATAATCTACTAATTATCACTATTAATTATTATTGTTGTTGATGATACGTTGTACTGGGGAGACACTTAAGAGGGCAAAGTTGTGTGTGTTTTACTATGTTGCTGTTGATAAAATGTTTCCAATAGAAACGGTAGCCCACCCACAGTCAAACATCACGAATACAGAGTTCAGGGAATATAGCGAATATAAGTGAAGGATTCTTAAAACTTCCTGTATAGCTATTTCTCACTTTTATTATTTTCACTGTGTTGTCTATTGAATGGAAATGCTGCAGGTCCCTCTGGGTGTCCTCTGAGTCCGCTGTAATAATCTTCTCAGTTCACTCTGTCAAGAAGGGGGTGACATATTATAGCCCCCTCCTGCTGGAAGGCTTGACGAGAGACTTGTTTTTCGTTCATAGGTGCAGAAGACTGTCTGCTGTAAACTGAGCTCGCCCTTTGTCTTTCTCTGTCCTTAGGAATGTGAATGGATTTTCACTCAAGCCTCTCCCAAATTTTTTTTTTTTATTTATTTATTTGCTCGTCGAGAATAAAGACAGACAAACTCAGATGTTATTTGATTTTGCCTACAACAATCAGAGATTTGTGTAATCCCATAAACTATGATATATACATTTGTTTTCAAGCTAAATTTGCTAAGATCCATCTTGTTGCCTAAAAATGAGATAAAACACACAGTTCCACTTTGAAATCAACAAAGTCTTTATTACAAAACACTAATTGTACTTTAAGGGTATAATACTGTAGTTTAAGCTATTGTGCCTTGTTTTATTGGGCTTTTCAATATCTGATCCATTGATGTGGACCATCAGGAATATGTTGAATTAGGGGGGCTGGGGCCATTGTTGTGGTCACATGAGTTGGAGCACAAATTATTTTCACTATCAAACTCTCTCTTACAGAGTAAAATCCAAATCAAACTTAATGACAATCATTTTCTTTTTTCTTTCGAAAGCAAAACATAAAAACAACCATTTCAATTACATTTTGTAACATTAATTATAGTGATAAAAAAATTCTTAAAGCTTAATAGCTCTAAGAATCAAAGCGTTTTCTTTTTCAAAATGTATGCATTTTTTCTTATTTGTCTTGTTTTCAGTCTTTGTCTTTAGAGTCTCTGATAAAACTGCAATGTTCTCCCTTTGCCAAAATATCTTCTGTTGTCCACTTTGAGCTAAGGGAGATGTGAGACTAGACGTTAACGGCAGTGTTTATGTGGCAGATTGGGATTTTTTTCCCATTAAATCCCAATCAACACTTTGATCTCCTCATCAGACATCAGAGCACTTGTCTGTATGACCCAGCCTCATACAGTGGTCACCCTCATGACCACCTCATGGTTGGCTCTGCGCAGACTGTTGGGTCTTAACTGGCTGAGGATGTGCAAAATGGTATAGCCACAGTGGTGGTTGAGAATAGTCCTGACATGTCGACTTGCTCTCTGTCCGCTGTCTGAGTTCCTGTCAACACGACCTTTACTGCTGGAACTGATGGGGTCACCTAAGTCCTTAGCTTTCTCATAGTTCAGCACTTTCCACTGCTGGTTCACCGCCTGCCAGCGCTTAAAGATCCGGAAAACAGACGATCCTTCATGGATTATAAGGCCTGGGCATAAAGGACAAAGGGTGGGGGAGGTTGGGGCAGGAAGCAAGGTTACATATAGACAAACAGTTGTTTGTTCAATGAGAATCAGGAAGTAGTAAAAGGTACAGAGTGAATAAGAACTATATGTTCTCAAAAATAAAAAGATTAATATACTAGACTTGTTTGTGGGTATTTTGGACTGATGTGTGGTTAGAAACACGTGTCGATGAAAATCCCTTCAAGGAAGAAAACAGAATGCAACAAATATACTCATGCAACACAAATGTTATTTCTTTTGTTTGTGCTGTGCACTTAGAATAAACAAATAGCACATAGATACATTCAGAATTACTGTATTGTGTAAATTATCTCCATTGTGCTTTGCAGTCAGCCACTGAGGTATAAATACAAAGTAAGAGACGATGATAACAGCATCTATTGGATGGATTGTCATGAAACTTTCTACAGACATTCATGGTCACCAGACGATGTATCCTACTCACTTCAAGATCACCTGACTTTTTTTAGCACTGCCAGCACGGTGACATTTTGGGCTCTTTGAAAAAATGTCTTGACAACTGTTAAATAAATTGCCCTAAAATTTGGTAAAGAGATCCATAATGCTCAGGATGACTGTGCTGATCTCCTGACTTTTCCTCTGGTGCTGCCATGAGGTTCAAATTTGGGGTTTTGAGTGAAATGTCTATTTTTGGATGGGTTGCCAGAGCCGCTAGCACGACTGTAGACTTTCCGTCTTGTTAATAAGACTGGTTAATTAAAAGCCTAATTATACTTGTAATTTGGCACTGGTTATAGCCTTGAAATAGCTGCTCCATTTAAACCCAAGTAAATATGAATACACAATTCATTTTTTATTGGAAATGTTTAATTGTGTGTCTGTAGACAATTTGCCCATTTTTTCCGTACTCAGCTTACCTGTTAATACTCTCTAGATAGCAACTAATTGGAATTAATTAAGTGACGTATACCATGAGTATATCATTTAACACTGTCTCCATATTCCTTATAAACAGTACCAGATCACATAGTTCTGTGTGTATCTTACCTATACAAACTATGTCCATGAAGCCATACATGCCGTAGCATATCTGGAAGAGAAGGTCCTGCCGCTGCCATTTGGCTGAAGGGCTGAGAGAGGACCACACCAACCAGGAGATACTGGCGATGAGGAACAAAGAGCCCAAGATGATGGCTGCAATCTGCACCCTCTCAATGACAGTCAAAGAGATGGCCTGCCACTAGAACAGACACAAAAATGGACTGAAAGTTTGAACTTTAGATGTCAATTTCAAAATCCTTCTCTACTATGTGAGAAACTGTAATAGTGAAGGGTTTGTCTCAGAGTGTAAAGCTCTACACCTTTATATTGACGTAACCACAGTGCTTTGTCAGTCACCAACGTGCTATAAAATAGCAGGTTCACTGAGCCTCTGCTGCCAGGCTTTAACACAGATAATGAAACCAGAGAATTACTGAATGAATTAAACAATTTCACCAATACCATCACACCAATTCTCCAGAAATATTATAGTGTCCATTTATAGATGCAGGGATTGTAGCAAGACAAGCGTCTGAGGGAACAAGCATTTAATCTGATAGTTTCTCTGTTCCAGCATTCAGAAGCTGACAACATTTGGTGATTTTGTCTGTTCGTCTACAGTCTGTGTGCCACACACTTTGGAAATGTGCAGTGTCTCATTAATTTGTTCTTGGCATCTTCCTATAAGTCTTCATCACTTTCTTCTTCTCCATTTGTCAGTAAAAAAAAAAAGAAAACTGTATAAATAGCTCTGTGAAAATGTACATGCTTGCTACTTATCTGCCAACAGCAACATGCTTCCTGTTAGGAATCAGTGAATGTTGACTGGACAAAATCAGTCCAAAATGCCTTTGTGGAGTGGGTGATGTCAGCACTGCATTGCCTCTACTGTATGCCATTACATTCACCTTCTGATCAATGACCTCAAATGTGATAACTGCCAATCACTCACTCAAATCTGGCACCGTAAAGTTTGCAGATGGCTTTCTGCCATGTAGCTTGGCAGTCTAATGGCAAGGACTTGATTCATATTGTTCCTTTAAACGTTTCTACCCCAGGAAGAATATTTCCACATTACAGATGAACACAGAGAGAAAGACAGAGACAGAGCGGCTGTACCTGAAGTGGGTTTTTGGTGCTGATTGCCAGGACCTGGTACTTGAAGTAGCAGATCTCACAGCTCCAGGAGCCTCTCTCACTGATCCAGCGGATAAGGCAGGACTGGTGAGTACAACGCACAGAGCCTGCACAGCGACAAGGGCTCAACAGCTCTCCCTGCAGGACAAAACAAGCAGCTGCATTCAGCAGGATCTTGAAGCTATTATTGAATCTTCCTGTTACAAGATTTGATTTGGCAAAGATAACAGTAAAAATATAGATGAAGATATTTTTCACGAATAGAACAACTTGCCTCCTCAGCCCTGACAATGTTACTGTCATATTTTATCTATTGAAGGCACAGTGTTGATGTATTCAGTTTTGTTGCTGTTATGAAGCTGGAAAAGGGATTAAAAAGATAAAAGCTTGGAGCAAGCACCAACAAATATGATCAATATGAAACTACACAGTATGCATGGACATGGAATAATAAGTTTAGAAACTTAAGATATTAAAAAGAATGGGTCTGTTTTGATGGAGCATGACATCATTGCATTGTAGCTTGTATTTTGTTTGTTTTGTTACACATTTTGTGTTACGGTTGATATTAGTATATTTGTCTCCAATGATATTTTGGTGTATTTATCAGAGAGAGAAAGGGTTTCAAAGTGACATTAAACATTAAGTAATAATGACAAACAACAAATCATTATTACCATTCAATATAATTATGACCTATCTGCAGCTTTCTTTTAACCCAATCTTATCACTTTAAGAGTATTTATCATTAAAGCTTTGATGTCTGCACAGTAACTGCATGGATCTCTCAGGATAAAACTCTTGTGCATCCCAGGTTTTTGTATATTTGACCAGGTTTCAATCGAGTTCCTGCTTCTCTCTAGGTTTGTTAAATCTATATGTTGGTGTTTACAGGTCCTCAGTGACTCTGGTTTTGTTACAGTTAAAGAGCGACAAAACTATCCCATCTCACTACTAAAATCTAAAGGTCGAGGAACGTTTTTTCCTGTTTTATTGTCTCTGGGTCGGTAAGATCAAAGCTCCCACAGCTCCATTGTTACTATATATAGACATACATATAGAACATATGAATGAAAGAACTATGACTCTTTAGATTTCTCTGTCATTCATATATATGTATGCATTATTCTGTGCCTGTACAGGTTACCACAGTGTTTATTGTCTCCATCAGCAGTGTGTAGGATTCTGTATCTCCAACTCTCCAACGTCTCTCTAACAGTTGCATGAATTTGTCAGCTTGCCTTTCTCTCTGTTCACAACAACAGTTGGGATGAGATTTTTGGAGCAGTGATCAACTCCATGACAATTGGACATACAGAAATAAATGGAGTAAATGCAGGCCAGAATTCCTGAGAAAAGCTTTCAACAGTTGATCTCCCATTTAATTATGACTATAGGGAATAAAAGCAAGGGTGCCTCATTGTTTTACGAAAATGTTTTAAGAAGAGGTTGATATGTTCAGAGGATATCACAAATTCAAAATGTGAATCAAAATGTAGTAAATGTAGCATCAATATTCTGGTTTTGATGCATTTCACTATGTTCTGCTTAACGCGTTTGTGGATACAGTTTGCTTCTCTCGTGTCACTTTCATGTATCCTCGAAAGAAATCACAGGACATCTGGTGCAGGTTTTTGCCGTCAGTGTGAGACTCCCTAAGGCCCTCGGACTGACAACACTCTTGCACATCTCACTTTATCTTCTGTCTGATTCCAGGTAATGTGCTAGGTCTTTAATTAGTTGGATATCTGGAGGGGAAACAAAAACTTTCTGAGACCTCTAGCAAAGAATGTCTCTTAGGCTGATTTCATCCTTTATTGCTCAGATGCCACGTCTCAGACAAGAATGACATAAGCTTTTTAAAAACATTTTAACTTTCTGTGCATCCACCCCCTGAGCTCTCCATCATGTGAGAGGAAGACACTGTACTTCACGTGACCTTTCTGTAGCCTAAAGGAATGACTAAAGGTTTGATCCTACTGAAGAGTCCTTTCACACATTTTTGAAACTTCTACTGCCTCCCTCACTCAAATCCCTTGGAGTAATAATCAGTATAAATTTCCTTTATGTCGAGGAATCATTCTCCAAAACCTTTCTGCATTGCTTTTTTTAAATGGTCTAATTTTGTGCATCAGATGCTGAATATATTACTGATCAGATCACTGTTGATGGATTAATTCTTTTAGTCATTCTGGATTTTATAAGTAGCAGCCTTAATACACACACAAGGTATTTGAAACCGTAAAAGGTTTACATGGCACCAAGCTGTTATTTCTACATAGGCCTATATTGTACAAATATTTTGCAAAAATATTCTTAAATGGGTCAACTTCCTAACAAATAATTGCATTTGAATGTCTTATGCTTTTCTGAGCATTGCTATAGTTGGTTTGCTTTCCGAAAACAACAAAGTTTAATTTTCACTTTCACATATTCTAGTATTCATTTTTATGGTAGGAGACATTTCTATGGATTCTTGAGCTCAAACAACAATAGAGTAGTGAACATGGCCTCTCCTGACCTGCTTTTGAACAGACTTTCTCAGATGAGCACCACGTGGTTTGAGGCCCCATGAACCAGCAAGCACCTGCATTGCTGTAGTGCAGGTTCCTACAGGTTGCTGGAGCCCATGTAGGCAAGTCTTGATGTTTGCTCATGGGCACTAGGTCCCTACTGGATAGTTGACCCCTTGTTAAAGCACAGGCACCCACAGTAGTACCTTTATTATTTAGCCTAACTATACCTTCTCCGGGCCTTGAAAGCAGATCCGGCATTGCGGTGATCGCGTCCCGCTCTCTGAGAGACTCGGGAGGGAAGCGGCGTCCAGGCCTCCTCCCTCGGGTTTGTCTTCTTCTGTATCCTCCAAATCCAGGCTGCGTGGCCGGGAGTCAGAGCCATAATATTCCTCCTCATCATCCCGGTGAGAGCAGTTCAACTGCGGCCAACCACAGCCTCCTATAGCGAGCCCTCGCATCCTGGTCTGCGTGTCCGGGTCTGTGCCCGTGCCAGTCCTCCTGCTTGATCCAGAGCGCATCAGTACCAACACTTTGAGTTCATTGAAAAACATCCGGATGCGATACTTAAACATTCTTCAGCAGATTTACTACACAGGCACAACTGCTCTGTGAGACAAAACAGCCTTCAGCTTGACTGTGGCAGGTTCATTATAAATTAAAATCAACATTACTATTATTATTGTTAGGCTTGTTATTGTTAATGCTATGGCATCGAAACCATTTGATCCAAGTAGGCAATTTACATCTTATTAAATAAAATACAGATATTGGTCAAGGAAGCACGATGGGCTTTTATCCCATCTCATTAGCCCATAGCGCTTTGCATATCCTGTTGTTATAGCATGTGCACCGCAATCCAGCCAATAGGGGAGCATTATTTCTCATGGATAGAGCCAATGGAGGCTGAAAGCCACGAACTGTGAGGCACCAACATTGAAGTCAGAAGGGTCCAGCATCTTTCTCCCATGCCCACATTTTCAGCCAGGTTAAGAAGCGCTGCATTGTTCCACTTGGTGTTACTACATGAGCAGAGGACAAAATGTTGGAGTCTATTAGTCTTCAGGTGGAAAAGCAGCGAGGGTGTTTGAGGGGGTTGATATTAAATCCTATTAACAACTAAGTCAAAGCCGATTTATATCTGAGTTTCTCCATTTACCTACAGGGGAGATGATATTACGACAGCAAAGCGTGCATCCTTTGTTGTCTCGCAGTGGCATCCATCAAGTCACCAGTTTTTCCTCTTGATTCTTCTTCTTCGCTCGAGCCTCTTTTTTTTGTTAGATCGAGTGGGTTTCGTCCGACACCTTCCGACAACGCCGTTACAAAGTTACAATCCAGCAGCGTTGCATTTTAGAGATGGATACGAAAAAAAGAAAATCTGATGAACAATTCAAATTAATTTCACGACAAGTTGCACTCACAGTTCTCTGTTTTTCCCAACCATCTCTGCGCCAAAAATCCGGAGGAAGGAGAAGATGTCAGATATGGATTCCTGCGAACACAAAATGAGCCGACTGCGGGCTGCAACCGTCCCTTCCGGGTTGTTAAAACAACCGCACATCATCCTCAAATCTTCACCAAATTAAACCAAGGCCTCCATGAATCAGTGGGACGATAAACTGCCACATGGCAGGCTGCGGCGACGTGTCCACGACCTCCAGGGTGTTGATTGTCAGTTGTTTATTTTAGGCACGTCGGTGCAAATGTAAACTTCTTTATCGGTTTAGTTACAGACAGCAGTTTTCCTTTTAAAAAACACCTTCCTTCCTGCGGCTGAGAAGATGAGTTCCATCCGCATAGGCAGCGCACTGACAGAGGCTGCTGTCCGAGGTGCTGCTATTCGCGTGACGTGTTGGCCACGTGCTGATATCCATCGGCTGATGGAGAAAAGAAAAACAACTATTGTAAGACGCGCGCGTGCGTGTGTCACCATCTCTAGCACTGTGTCATAAGACTCTAATAAACACAGAACAAAGACTCTCTGACAGAAGGGCATACAAGAGATCCAGCTTTTACACAATCACAACACGTCCGTCAGATAATTGTCTCAGAGGAGACTGTCTGCTGTTAGAAAAACAGTCGCTGCTCCACCATCTCAAAGAGAAGCTTTGTATTTGTTTGCTGAATTCAGCTTCTTCTAAATGAAGAGGCTATAATTATCATAAGCATTATGGAATAAATATTATCTCCAGATAATCATCAGCTTTTTCTAAATACATCTGTGTTGAATATCAGAAAATGTGTTGAAGAGAGTCACGTTTATACACGTTATGAATAGGATTTGTTTTTAACCTGTCCCTGTCTTCCTTCAATGTAAATATACAGCCAGGGGGTAAAGAGATTAGCTAACATTTGAACAGCACACATTTACTTTAAACTTAACATTATTTCCGATTTAGCTTCCACATAGCTTCCCAATATTACATTACATTACAGTAATTTAGCAGACGTATCTAGTTTAGTATCTATCTATATTCCAGCGTAGACGCAGCTACGGGAGCGGGAGCAATTTCAGAATCACAAGAGGTTTTGTGGTCGTTCTAGGTGATCAATCATTTGTTAGATGATTGGAGCCATTATGAACCGTTTGAGTACAAGTTTCATTTTTAATTGGACAATTTTCTTTATCAATCCAAAAGTGATCATTGAATATCAATCTGATGGCTTAATTGGAATGAATCTGAATAAATATACATCACAGTTTTCAGTAATATGTATGTTAAAAGAAAAACAGAGCAAACAGATTAAAATGTGAAAACAACACTACAAAGGGAGACGACAAAAGAAAGAAGACAAATTCAAGTTGATGGAGATCTAGATGGTTTAATGATAGTCAGTGTCTCATGCAGAAACAGACATCCATGTGTTCATCTTTTAAAAAAGAATATCACTGAAATAGGGCAGCCTGGATGTTACAGATGTTTTTATGTACAATGGAAGCTGCAGTGGAAGATAGCATGTCAAGGTGATCAGAGGATTAGAAACACAGTGTGGTAGGGAGAGATGTCAGTTACTGACAGGGTTCGAGGCATCAGTGGGTGGTTAACATTATTACAGCGCCAGATAAAAGATTATGTCCTAAATGAGCTGATGCAATGAAGCCCAACAAATATATCATCCTTTTAAAGAGGATGTAAAGAAATATGTTAAACACACAGTAATTAAACAAACATATATTTATGATATCTTCGGTCATATCTCTTCTAAAATGTAAAATTTGGTCAGCTCTATGAAAAAAATGTTAAATGCTAACAGAAATGTTAGCCGCTGTGTCAGCTGTTTATTACACCAACATTTTTCAACATTTGTGGTGAAAAACTGAGAACTGGTTTAAGTTAAAAAAAAGAATGTTTTCTATACTGCTGCTGCTTATTCTATTTTAGCAATTTGTCTGAAAGAAATCTCAAATTAAATAATTTTATGTTGAAGACATTATGACTTGTCACAGTAGAAAGAAACACAGATGTAAATAATAAAATGAATGATGGCTGAACTCCATTTAGCTGCTTCAGTTTCAGGGTGCTGGTATTGCTCATGTTGGCTCACTGTCACACTGTTATTACTCACTGGGATACTTTAAAAGAACAGAGTCATTGTTAATGTTATCAGTAAAACTTTTGCTTTTACTATGAATCGTTAACATGTCTGCAGTGAAAAGGGCCTAAAACAGTTGGAAACCTCTCATTCAGAAGTATCACTTCAGCAGTTCTGGTGGGGCAAAACTTGACTCTTTTTTTTTAACAACTTTTGTCCCAGCCACTGAGACACTCTGAGACAGTCTGCACTGTGACTGTGCTACTTCCCCATTTCTGGCCACAAGTGCGGATACTGAGAGCGTCTACTTTCTTCCCTCATGCAACAGTAACACAAGCGCAGGAGCAGTTGGCTGGGAGGAAAACTGTAAAAGCATTTAAAGACTGCATCCCAAATGGTTTGGTTGTGCTGGACACCAGAACACATAAACTATGACCGTCCAAATAGTTTATTTATAGGCAACCACAAGTCTACCATTCATGTTTTTCTGTGATCACATGCTTTTAAAACATCATGTGTTCAAAGCTGCCGGACATTCTGCAGTTTGTTTGTAACCAATGAACACCCATAACAGAACAGAAATCAAAATGTATTGAAGAATTGACTCTCAGGCGTACTATTATTGAAAATTATTTTTGGAATAATCTACTTGAATTCAGTCTATTTGTCAATTTTTGGCCCATTTGGACCCTCACTAACATCTAAAGCCAACAAAACACGTTAGTGTCTTTATTCAGATGTCTGGTGAACAATTCCCTGAAAGTATAGAGGCCATCAGAGCAGGACGATCATTCAGACTACTGTGACTGACTCGCCAAAATAATAAGTTATAAAATATATTTTAGCATTAAATCAGTATGCACCATACTGATGAATGTTTCTAATTCAATCACTGGTTTACTAATGAAAAATCTGTTATTTTAATTACTTAAATAGTCAAGTCAATTATACTTTTATCCCACACAGGGAAGTTCATGTGGTCAAACACGTATAAAACACAGAGGTACACTTCATGTGTCCTAACAAACACACACACACACACACACACACACACACACACACACACACACACACACACACATAAACATATCCTGTGCAATGCTGGCAAAATAAAATATACATTATAAACATTATACAATCTAGAAAAAACCCCTCTAAATCTAAATACACTAATTCATGGTATAATTAGATTTTTTATTGCAACATATCCCAGATTTTCCCTGAAGCAAAGTCTGCAGGACTGATCTCATTACTACAGAATGAGACAACAAGAGATTTCGCTGAGACAAAACAAAAGGAGAACGGGCTTCATTTGTTTTATTCACTTTAGTCCCACATAGTTATTTTACTTAAAATTATATGGAATAAATTTCTGTGTACAGTTTTTACACAACTGTATATCATACCAACAAATAAATCTTTGTCAAGAACCCCACACATTTTCAAATACGCTTAAAGGTTAATTCAAACTATTTACAGTACAACTGTGCACCATACCTGTAATTAGCAACTAAAGCTTATTTTATGGTTGGCACATATAATCTACTGTTACATGTTATTCTTTTTTTCTATTTGTTCTATATATTATTCTAATATATTTAATTATTTTCTTTTTTTATTTTAGATGCTATTGTTAAATTGTGTTATGAGCTATCACTTTAACTTGTTTTGTGTGCAAATAAATAAACAAGAATGAATAGGGTGTGTCTGATATTCT
Source organism: Cebidichthys violaceus (assembly GCF_023349555.1). Lineage (NCBI taxonomy): Eukaryota > Metazoa > Chordata > Actinopteri > Perciformes > Stichaeidae > Cebidichthys > Cebidichthys violaceus. The sequence continues at coordinate 6,546,206 of NW_027176428.1, forward strand.
TAGGCTTATATTTTTAGTATCTGAAATAAGCAGTCACATAAAAGCCTTTGTAGAGATATGCAAATACAACTACAATATTAAAGCATTCTTCAGCATGGATTATATGATTTTTGTAACTTTCCAAGGCTCAGCAGCTTTAAGGGCTTCACACATGACAGGCTATGCTGTGAAGATTTTTTTTAAGCTCCGCCTCCACCAAGAGTTGCCAGAAGCAACAGGAAGCGACGACCCAAAAAGAGTGCAGGCTGGAAGAAAAAAAAAAACATTGGAGGCCGAAAACATAATCTGTTGATTGTCTTCTGCACCTCAGTACCACTGCTGGAGCTGTAAACCTCCGACTGGACCCGACCCGCTGCTCCTGACCTGCTTCTGGAGGAGTTCTACGTGGCAGACTAGTGAGCATGTCCTCCTCATAGAGCGAAAGTAGAGCTCACCTGCCGCAGAAAAGACACGGGCGAGGTAAGTGAAGTATCCGAGCTGTCGTGCTTCATTAGTGTGACACTTGGGCAATTTGTGTAATGTGGCACAGATGTGGAAATAGAAGTTGCTGGCGGTGATCTGTCTCTGCCGTCTGTACTTTTTACTGTCTTCCTCCGCCACGTCAGTGAACATGTAGGTGAGGAGGGGGGGGGGAGTCCGCGTGGCCTGTTGTGGCTTCACTTTTTTGAATGCCAGTTTAATCAAAGGAGCGCTATGGAGGAGCACCACGTGTCGGGGACCGAGGGCTCTCCGTCTGTCCTGTTTCTGCCTCCGCCCACTGGCCCTCAGTGTCCGGCGGCTAGATTAAGTGGATAAATGAATGAAATGTGGGGAATAAAATAGAGCGGATAATCAATAGGCCACAGACAGCCTCTCTATTTGCTGTACTAGGCCTCAGTAAAATGTCCAGGTGTTAAAATCTGCTGTTTCCTCTGGTGTTGCGTCACCGAGGAGGAAACAAGGAGAGGGTTTTAGGGTGACAAGTAATGAGCAGCCTGACCACTTCCTGGAGGACCAAATGAGGTTTTGCACAAAGCCGGATCTTTCATTATGAGACAGTGAAGCCCTTTCAATTCATTCTATAATGCAGTGAACATGTTTTTAATCAAGCTTTTGTTTTGTTGTCAAACGAAGGTGGGGACACTGCAGGGGTAAGAGCCAGATGATAATAACAAGACAATACAGGCAAGAGTTTAGAACAGTGACTTTATGGCTGTAGTTTGACATCCAGAGAGCACTCAGGGGTTTATTTTATAAATATAAAATGTCTGGCTCAGTAAATATATGTAAAAATTTACCAAAAATAAGGGATCCTATACTTTTCTGCTACTTTCTACTTCTCCTTTACTTCATATGAGAGGCAAAAGTACTTTTCACACCACAACGTTTATTCGATAGCTTAGAGATTATTTAAAAAAATATAGCCAACAAGTAAATTAGGATGTAATATTGTAGACTAAGATAAAAAATGTTGCATATTTTCTGGTAATTCAGTAAATATATAGTCCGTATGAAATAACCACATGGTAATGCCTATTTTTGTGCACTCTGTGTCAAGTAACCACTAGATCCAGAGTTATTTCTGGTTTGTTCACTTCCACCAGTATACGAGAGAGTATTTTACACAGCATTGCAGCAATAGAGTATCAGATATAATTAACCCTATATGTACATGTTGGGTTGTAAATGTTTAGTAGAACTGTTTATCACAGCTCTGGTAAGCTTAGCATACAGATCTGAAAGGCTGTAAATAAATGTGATTCATCAAAATGTTACAAATTAAGCCCCAAAAGGCTTATGTAAAGTATTGCTACATTCAGTTGTGACTCTGCATTTATCTGTTTTCTTCTCTGGGGTCTCTGGAGCAATCATGTATTGAAAGTTATAGTCCAAACAGTTATAGTCCGTCTCATGCTGTCAACAGAAAAAAATGACGTCCATTTAGAGCGTCAGATGTTTGAGTGTCGGCTTTAGAAAATAAAGAGACTGGTACTCAACAGGAGAGAATGAATTTCTCATTCAAGTGTTTGACTTTCAGTGGATTGTGTTTCTGCTGTTTTGTTGCTGTACTTTTCTCACTCTCCTCTGCAGAAACTATTTTAGCTCCAGCCCGACTTCATTTCTTTCACACTTACAAACCCACTGTGCTCATAGTTTAATCCCAGTTCAATTGACAATTTAGTGTTTAATTAATACTGTTATTAATCATGTTAGGACATTTTTATTGAAATCAATGTTTTGTCTATAGAAAGTCAATAAGTAGTGAAAAATGCCAATATCCTTGAGCCCAATGTCATGAATTCCAATTGCTTGATTTATCCGACCAACAGTTCAAAACCCAAAGATACTTTATTTTACTGTCAAATATGAAACGTATTGTGTCAAAGCCTCACATTTAAGAAGCTGGAACCAGCAAATGCTTGGCATTTTTGTTTTTAAAGTGACTGAAAGGATTAATTGAATATCAACATTTTAAAATAATTTTCAGTCGACTGTTTGTTGATGTAGTCGCATACATTTTTCAGTGCAGTATTAGTATTAGGCTGACAGTTATAATGTTAGTGGACGATATATATGAGAACATACATTTAAGATACTCTTTAAGAGTTAAACCATACAAGTCCTGTTTTTGTTAGAACTCAAGAGCAGATTGAACATGAATGGAAATTGGCTATAATATTTATTTATTTATTTATTATATATATATATATATATATATATATATATATATATATATATATATATATATGTATATGTATATATGTATACAATGAAAGACCTGAAAGCAGGCACAATGTTTTTTTGAGTTAACCATCTCTCACCTCACAGGAATGAGGTTGTTTAGATGATGATTCTCTGCTCCGCACAGCCTGATCCCATAAACTTCACTGTAAAAGCCTTAAAAGTAGCAGAGGACCACAGAACGGCCATCAGTGCATTGAAATAAATACTGGGTATGAAGGTGACAGGTGTTAATGTTGAGTAGGCTCAAACAAAGGGAGACAAGGATCGGGATGTTGCTCTCTGTGGTCGTGTGCTGATGGATGGAGGAGGCCAGAGGAACGTTAGAAGGGGTGGGACAGAGAAGCTGTTTGGGGTTGAGTGGTTGAAGGTGCTTTCTGTGCTGGCAGAGTGGCGGCCAAAAGTCCTGCTTCAAGTATATTTCCTTTAAAACGGTGTCCCATTCAGTGAGTCATTTGACTTCTTCCAGGAGGTCAGGTACTTTTGTTCTGTAGCTCGCAGATTCTAAAACATTTGGCAAATGTAGAAGAGTATTCATAAACTCCTCTGTGAATATGTCTAAAAATATGTCCCACATTTCTGCACTTTGCACTGAAAGTACCTGGAGAGCTCTTTTGAGGCTTCACTCTAATAGAGGCACAACTAGACATAAAAATCCTTTGCATTTAGCTCTAAGCATAGTTGACTCCTGCTGCTAGAATGGTTGAAGTATGATAAGGTTGTCTATTAGCGACTCTTCTTTTTCACTCAAAAGGTGAAAAGTGGGAGTGAAGCCCTCATTGCCTCAATATAATGTTAAAACTGCATCAATCAATGTTTTTTTAAGGAGCAACAGGTCAAATGACTGTGTAATGTAAATTAGTACCCTACAATACAGTTCCCCTTAGCACTACAGAGCGTTTTAACACCTTCCAGCTCATTGTTTTGATTTTACAGCCCTCAACTTTACTTTTTTTGATTCTCAGCACTTTCACCAGTCATTACCAGCAGTATCAGGCTCTCGTCCATTACTGCCAGCCCCAAATAGTAGTCAAACAAAATAAGCACCTAGCTGGTGAACATAGTGGAACATTTATTTGATAAGGAGCCAGATAATTCCCTCAGAAATTGGTGGAGACCAAAACGGAGCTAAAAAGATAATGAATATTGGATTTGCAACACTTGAAATTAATGCTAATGTCGCTTTGTGTCTGCTGGGTGTGTAAATAGGCAACTGTTTGTTAGCATGTTTGCTGTCAGAACTTTGTCAGGTAATAAAATGTCAATATTGTGTTTATGTTCCATTGGCACCAAGTGGCCAAAAATAAATGAGTTAATGTGGGTTTAAAGATGTCAGCGTCTGCCTACATTTTAATGTGTAGTTGGTAGTGTTGAGCATCCCGGTTGTGTTGAATGTAACTTCACCTTCCTGATGATGCAGCCTGTTCATTATCAGGTCATCAAATACCGACTCATTGTCTCACCCAATCGGCATTGGATATGACACACACAAGATACCCTTTGGCGTCTGTAAGAGAGGCCCCGGGCTTCAGCTAACTCTAATGTAAACCCATCCGTGGCATTATTAGATGTTTAGAGGCCGAGCAACTGCTCCAGCTGTACATTAACTCTGCGTAGGGAGGAGATCAAGATCGACGGATGGGTCAAACAAACACGACTTTAACCCAGTAGAGCACTGTTCATGGCCTGTGTGAAACCAAAACTCAATGTTGACTTCTTTTAAGAACGTTACATAAGGTAACTTACTTATTAACGCACTCAACTTGAGTATGTAAGATAAGTTTTGTAACAAACTTACTTATTTTAGCCCAAACCATGATCTTTTCCTAAACCTAGACAAGTAGTTTTGTTGCCTTTAATGTCAAAGGGTCCTGGCCTGTTTGTATGTGAGCAGTTTGGAATGGCAACGGGTTGGATGATGATAACTGAACCTTATTGACCCCTGAGAGAAGAATATATATATATATATATATATATATATATATATATATATATATATATATATATATATGTGTATGTGTGATACAATGTACCGTGAGACAGACACAATGTGTCTATTAAATAGTTTAAATTTTAATTATCTTTGGTTGTGTTGGGAAATGTTGCATATCAAATCACTGAGCAGTACTGCTTCATGACAATATGTGATTTCCAGGTGTTTTATATCACTGATGAAGTGCTTTGACTTTTTTTTTTTGCCATTTAATTTACTGGATTAGACATAGCCATCAATATATTTTATCTAGAAACAGTTTTTCAGTCTTCAATACTTTGTAATTGCAAATGTTGCACATTCAGCACTAAACCAGAATGGCCTGGTCAGCTACTTGGCAAGTCCGGCAGGTTGTTTTGCTTACAGCATGCCTCTCTTTGATGCTGCCTCCTCTGTATACAGCAGTTTTCTAAAAGCTACACACTGTTAGACGGTTTGATGGAGCAGTGTTTCACAAACAGAAGTACTAAAGTGGAAACGCAGCCCCGAAGAGCATAGTGTTACAAAAGCTCAGTTTGGTGTTATACAAACTATTACTGAGAACTTGCATGACTGCACCACATCCTTATTTCCTCCTTGGACACTGATGTGGGTCAGTGGTTTACTGCTTCATACATACAAAGCAATCTTTTATTATATATCCACCAAACTTCTCACAGCCAAATTATGAGAGAAGTCAATTCCATGTCCAGTACAGAGAGTTTATTGTACTGGTTTAATATAGTCAGATGCTTTTTGTGGTTTAAGTTTTTATTTACTTTGACTTCATCTAGCACCACCAGCAAGTCAAAATTGAATTTGTCCAATACTTTGGTTTATGACCAAATACCTTCAAAACCAATGACATCCCCATCAGCCTCAGCTGTGCTTAATGGCTTTAATGATAACATGCTAACATGCTAAATTAAGTGGTAAACCGGGTAAATATTACTTGCTAAACCTCAGCATTTGGCTCAAAGCTGTGCCTCACAGAGCTGCTAACATGTCTGTAAACTCAGTCCTGTTTTAATGTATCACATTTAGAAATACAGACTGATTATGTATGGGACATCATCTGCAAACATAATAATAATAATAATAATAATAAGAAGAAAAGAAAAACAAACAAAAAAGACTGAAATAAAGAGATTACTGATTGTTGGATGTGTTTATGTTTCTTGCCGTCCCGTTTTTTTCATTGCATCTTCTTCAATTAGTAGATTTTTGTTGCAGCTTATTTTCTGTACTAATTCAAAGTCTGTGTACTGGCTTGTTTTTGGGTCGAGGGTCATTTCAGTTGACAATGGCAGTGAGCTCCAGGATGAAAGGTAGTGGGGAGGGTGGGTGTGTTATATTCTTTGATATAGGGATGTGTATAAGTACGGATAAGGTTACCGAGTTCGTCCATTGTTCATTTCCAGTATTTTCAGCTCCATGCTGCTTTTTGGTGTGATGTATCAAAATCTCTGCTTCCTTCTTTATTGGGAGAGTTGTTCACACACTCTGATTTTATTTTTTTCCAATGTTATGCTTTATAAGGTTCATTGTAGTAAAAAAGTAATGTACATATATAATAGGGCAAGTGGGCTGCTAAGAATATTATATTTTATTTTAAATAAAACATTGTAAACTGTACAAATGTGATTACCTCTCATCATCTCATAATTGTAGTTAAACGCATTAATAGCTTTTCCATCTGATCTGCGTGTCATCCTTTGTCTCTCAGTCTGTTGGATCTTGGCCATGGCCCACGGCACCAGTATCCAGTATGAGCCAGTGGCAGAGATTGGAGGAGGCGCCTACGGGACGGTTTACAAGGCCCGAGACATAGAGAGTGGGCAGTTTGTGGCTCTGAAGAGCGTGCGTGTGCAGACGGACCAAAATGGCCTCCCCGTCTCCACAGTCAGAGAGGTGGCTCTGTTGAAAAGGCTGGAGCAGTTCGACCACCCAAACGTGGTCAGGTAAGATGGCTATACAGTGTTGTGTTGTCTACAATTCACTGTGAACACTTATCACAGAAGTCACTGTTGTTATTGCGACAGGCTAATGGACGTATGCGCCACCCAGAGGTCGGACCAGGAGACGAAAGTCACTCTGGTGTTTGAACATGTGGACCAAGACCTCAAGACGTACCTAGAGAGAGCCCCAGCTCCTGGATTATCCCCCGGCCGCATTAAAGTGAGAACTAACTGAATCAATATGTAAACTAATGTATAGTCTGTAAAATAGTTAGAAGGAAGAAAACTATGTGTTTTTCCTTATTTCGGGTCTTTTAACCCTGTTTTTAAAGCAACCTCTGTTTGAATATTTGGTTCCAGTTGAAATATTCCTGTGTGTGTGTTTCTGTAGGACCTGATGAGGCAGTTGCTGTGTGGAGTTGCATTCCTTCACTCTAACCGCGTGTTGCACCGAGACCTGAAACCAGAGAATATTCTGGTGACCAGCCAGGGCCAGGTGAAGCTGGCTGACTTTGGACTGGCCAGGATCTACAGCTGCCACATGGCCCTCACTCCTGTGGTACAAACTCACCTGGACCACAACAGTTGTGTGTGTGTGTGTGTGTGTGTGTGTGTGTGTGTGTGTGTGTGTGTGTGTGTGTGTGTGTGTGTGTGTGTGTGTGTGTGTGTGTGTGTGTGTGTGTGTGTGTGTAAGTTGCACTTAAATTCCTCACTGACAATCAGTGTCTAACATGACAGTCTGCTGCCGAACATTAACCATGTGAATAAAAGCTAAATTTTAAAAACATGCCACCTGGAATGGCTTCCATGTTTGTGTCTGCCAGGTGGTGACTCTGTGGTACCGCCCCCCCGAGGTTCTGCTGCAGTCCAGTTACGCCACACCTGTGGACATCTGGAGCACCGGCTGCATTTTTGCTGAGATGTTCAGACGCAAGTGAGTCAGCAGAATAATGTTCAAATAAAGAAGACGGACACTATATACAATATTTATATTTGTCATGATCAATATTGTGTCTGTGTTTGAATCTAGAAAGGTAACATGAACAGATTTTGATGTCATTTGGTGAGGACAGAGGCCTTGGGCAAAGGAACCATGCGTTCAGTTTTGATGGTGATCTAATTAAGTTTCAAAGTAGCAGAGATTCGATTATATATCCTGAACCATTGCAAGGGAGAGGTTTGTGCTTACAACGGGAGTTCTAGTTTATCATTCAACTCCTCAGGCTAAATAGGAGTTTAAAACTAATGAAAATGTCTCCTACAAAATACATTTCTATACCACTTATTGACAAACATGTTTTGTTTTTTCACTGGCAACAGTTTTTTCCCCATCCTGAGTGTGGCATCTTTATACTGCGCATAAATCCTACGTAGGGCGGGTAGGACGTACTAAACACAGCCTCTTATTTCAGGTTTAGCTTACCAGGTTAGGGAAACGTTGTGTCTTTGGTTAAATATTGACTAAAGTCTTGTCCCGTCTTGTTTTTCAAGTCGGCAGATATAATGCTTTGAAAATGAACAGTTTGCAGATATGTTAAAGGTACAGTTCATCCCAAAATCAAAAATACAAATGTTTCCTCTTACGTGTAGTGCTATTTGTCAATCTAGATTGTTTTGATGCGAGTTGCCTAGTCTGAGAGATATTGGCTCTAGACTGTTAATGTGATATATTTTTTTATATCTATTAAATTAAATCTGAAAGTCTGCACTTCAACCACATATTGACTGCTTCATTTTAATTCCATTGGAAACATGTAAAGAGGCAAAATTGGATTGTCACAGTCCAAATACTACTGGCCCTGACTGTATGTTCCACCTTTAGACTCGTTCTATCATTGACGATAGTAGATGCACTCATTACCTGGAGATGTGAGTGTCCACACACATGGTGTGTTTGTGTGCCAGTCAGAGCAGCCGGGATGAGTTTGCAGAGGGTTCAGAATATATCTCTAAATGGATCACATAACAAGTTTATCTGCGGCTCCGAGGAAATCTGGTCTGTGGCCCTCAGACTGTCGGCAGTCGAATTGGTGAAAAACAGTTGGGCTTTGCCTCACTCATTATGTTACTGCATATATATATGCATTTTATGTCAGCCGTGCCTCCTCTTCCAACCAGTCTACAATAAATCTACTCTGAAACATTGACATCTTGAAGTCATCGCCATCATACATGCCGACACAAACCCACTGACGCATTAGTAGGTGTTAACACGTCCACAAACAGTTACTGCAAGATTAAGTCATAATGTAACCAAAGCTTTTTTAACGCTCATCAGTCTTGTATGCAGCATATCCCAGATCAGCTGAGAACCAGTACACACACACGCACGCAGTAGCTCCATCTAGTGGTACAAATGACACAAGTCAACTGTTTGGAGTTTATTGATGGGGATGATATGATGGAACATTCATAGTATCATGAACATGTTGATTTGGGTGAAATGTTAAACTAAACTTGTGCAAACGGTAGAATCATTCAACTTCATGCCAAACTTCATGTTGATCTGCATCTGAAGGACATCATGTTATTGTTTGCCCTCCTGCACAAACAGGAGTTTCAAAGACCTGTGAATAACAAATAACAACTGCTTCAATGTTTTAACTTTGGTGCAATCTTTCTGTCTGTTAGACCTTTGTTCTGTGGAGAATCAGAAGTGGACCAACTTGGGAAACTTTTTGAGTGAGTAATAATTTCCACACTTACCTGACTGGATGATTCATATTATACTGATTGCTTTGGAAACTATGTGTCATTGCAGAGTTATTGGCTTGCCACCAGAGGATGAGTGGCCGACTGATGTTACACTCTCAAGAAAACACTTCCCCCCTCTCTTACCTCGCCCAATCACCGACTTTGTTCCAGAGATAAATGAGCAGGGGGCGCAACTATTGCTGGTAAGACTTTGCCATGATTTAAAAATGTTGATGTCAGTCCATCCTGGCTGGTATTTGATTCATTTTCAGATGTGTAGAGAGTTGAAATCATGGCAGTGACGGATCAGTAAACTGAAGAATGATCTTTGCTCATAGTCCGCCGATCTTCAACACAAGAATTTATCAGATTAAATTCTTTTGATTTATCTTACTTATCCTGCTGGTTAAACTAGAGGAGAGAGGACTTACAACAGTCCTGTTTAAAGCAAAATATTCTATTCAAATTGTTATAATTTTATAATTATATATTTAATTTACAGTGCGGGTAAAACTGAAAATAAGATCAACAGATCAAAAAAAGGAAGCGTACAGAAAAAGTTTATTTTCTGCAATTGAACCAGTGACGTACAATTCATTTAAAAGTATACAATATATTTATTTATGCCACTCTATATCTTGTAGAAAATATAGCTTTAAGTGCAAAATAAAAAACAGTTTTAGGCAAGAATTTATTGAAATAACCAGATTAAAATAACTAAATGCTAATGACTAAAGAAAGCTAACGGTACAGTAACATACACTAACTTCCTGCACTTTCCGCTGGTTGCCTGGCAACTGGTCCTGGCCAAATGACAGTCTGACACATAACCTCATATAAACGCCGTATTGTCTTTTATCTTTGAGATATAACATGTTAATTAGTAATTTTAGAGGTGCTTGTAGGAGGATTTTATTACTCTGGACAGAGCCTGACGAGCTGTATCCAGTCGGTATGCTAAGCTCAGACACAGACGGAGAGTATCAACCTGCTCGTCAAACTCTCTGCAAGAGACTGGAGTATTTCTCAAAATGTCGAACTGTTTCTTTAAGACCTGACACCGCTCTAATACCCTGCTATTCTTTCTTCCATAGAAAATGCTCACCTTCGACCCCTTGAAACGAATATCTGCCCTGAATGCCCTAGAACATCCATATTTCCAGGACGAGGAGACATTGACTTGAAATGGTGCAGTGAAACGTGCGGCGAGAGGTAACAGTGTCTAAGCTTAGACCTGGCCTAACCATAAAGGATTTCAGTTTCATTCAGTGCATTATCTTTCAAGACGTCTGAGTTATGCTTTGGGATATTTTTGTTGTTGCTCTTACATCAAAAAAGGATTAAAGTCTGAGAAATGGAATAAAAAAAAAAAAAAAAAAAAGAGTGAACTTAAGGATCACTGGCATGCTTTCCAGCGTCACAATTAATGATGTTAACATGTCGTGTCTTCAAGGACAGTACCAGTGTTTTTGATGTTTGATTTGTTTGTCGGTCTCATCCGCAGGGACTGATGCACAGAAACGTCTGTCAATGTTGCTCTTGTTACTTTTGTACTGTGTTTTGACAGAAGGAAGTGGCGACGTCGTCTTTTCTCGTTAGTCTGAAAAAAGTCTGACAGAAGTGACACCTCAGGGTTAGATCAGTCGTTAGTGGTCTTATTGTATTTGTTTTTATATTTATCATACTAAAGGAACAATAAGTTTTATTGGAAATCATGAGGAAAAGAAATAAATACGCACAAGACAGACGCGCATGACAAAAATACTGGTATTGTCCTTAAATACTGTCATAAATTGTTTCTGTTAACGGAGGACTGAAGGTTTGAACTTCATTTCATATTTAACATTTTTTGGAATCAACCAGCACTGAAACTACAAATGAATAAAAAACAGTTTAAATCACATTCAAACTTGTTTATTATTATTATTATTATTATTATTATTATTATCATTATCATTGTTATTTTACAGATGGCAGTCCATATACATTGAATAAATGTTATTCTATGAAAATGAAAAAGTCATGGAACTATATGAAATGCTGACAAAAATAGAAGTTAGTAATAATGGACCAAATAAACAGTTAAAAATAATGAGGCTGTCTAAAAGGTGTTTTTGTGTATCACATAGAGGCGACCAAACGGTGTAGTGCTGCACTTTCATAAAGTTAGGGGACTTGCTGGAGACCGATGTTAAAATGGAAGCTGAGATATCCTGAATTTTAGTCCCAAATTTATTGTTGGTCAATTTTCCAAAACGGTGGATCTTACACTTCCGACAATGCAACATGGCAGCTAATGTTTTGGTAAGATGCCCACATTTTTCAAACTCCACGCTGAGTTTGTACCTTAGGATTTATGTTAATTCATGTAAATATGTTTCCAAGTCCAAACTGATGACTACACAGTATAACTGGAGGCCTTTTAATGTCTTAAAGGCTACTAGTGAGTAGAAGGAATAGTTCAACATTGGGGGAAATTCGTTGTTTTGCTTTCTTGCTGACAGTTGGATAAGTAGATCAATACCACTCATGTTTGTACTATAACTATGAAGCTACCACCAGCAGCTGGTTAGCTTAGCATAAAAACTAGAATACTTGCCAAATCCAAAATGTAAAACAAGCTGGACAAGATATAAATGTATGAGATAGAATGTGTCAGTTTGCTTTAGAGGTGCTTGTAGGTGGATCTTGTTTCCACCTTTGTACAGAGGAAGGCTAGCTATTTCCCATTTTTATGCTAATATGCAAATAGTATCAATCTTGTCTTCTAATTTCCTTGGCACTTCCTCCAAAATACACAATAAGCCAACATTATTTTAACAAAATAAAAAATCTAATTTAATAAATTGATATATGTACCAAAGAGCATTCTATGGCACAAAAACAATTTTCTATTTTATTCCCTATTGCAATGATCCATAGACATCCAGATTTATCCTGTGCATCACCACTTCCTCACTTGGAGGGGACAGACCGTGAGGCAGGGAGAGAAAGCAGGAGCTGCCTATAAATTGCTTTGGAAAAGGAGAGGGGAGAGACGGAGCTAGAGACGGAGCAGATGCATTGGCAGGAGCAGAGTTGAGGGTTTTTCTCTCTCCCTCCTGTGTCTCTTTTGCTGTGTCGGTACAGATAAAAATCTGATGCACGTTGGCAAAGACCACCATCACCACTACCACCAGCTCACTGCGAGCCTCTCATCCCCAGCCTGTTTGCCGGAGCTTGATCCAGTGTGGAGCTGGTTGTGCGGCAGGCTAACAGCGGGCTAGCGGGGGGGGCTGCAAGGCTCTGTGGCAGCGAGAAGAGGAGGAAAAAAAGGAGGAGGGGCTGTGGTGGGCTTCCTCTGCCTCACAGACACATTTTATTGACTTGCTAATTGGATGAGGCACTCGGAGGAGAGGATGCGGTGACCGAGAGTAGCTGCTCTCCAGAGGAGGAATACAGGCACAAGGAAGCATTGCTTGGGATGTGTTAATCTGGCTGCTTCATATCTTTTTAAAAAAATTCTGGAGACATAACAACAGATGTTTTTCAGCATCTCCCAGTGACCCTCACACCGTGCATACATAATTTTATGCATGACATTGTCGAATGGAGGCTCCAGCTGCCAGACGCTTCGTGACAAGTGAATGATTTCCATTTTGATGTTTTTGCACCCTGTTCCCTTTCACCTGTTTTTTTTCTTTTTTTTCTTGGACTGATCAGTTGGGGCTCTCTTTTTTTTTTTGTCAGCGTCGTTTGATGTGCCGTTTGATATGAATGGTAATCTGATGGCGAGATAAATTCTTCATCAAATCAAAGGTACAAGAAACTGCAATGGATATTCTTCGGAAAAATTAGGGTATGATATGAGCAAAAGCCAAGACGCACACTCTGGTAAGGTGGCATTATTCAGCCAGTATTCATTTTAGTCCCTAGTCAAGAAACGGATCAACCAAATGTATTGGCTGTTGCATAATTCCAGTCTGAAATCTGAGGCTGAGACATCAACACAGTAAAAAGAAATATCTCCTTCTTGCTATCCGTGTGTCTACATGTCAGATTTGCACAGAATAAATGAGTTTAAGAAGGAAAGCAAAGCAAAGAGAGGTAAGGATTATGAATGAATCAGTGGTAGAGACCAGTAGTATCGGTGTGCATTGGAGAGGATTAATGGAGGCATTAAAAAAACAGTCTAGACTTGTTTCACCACTGGGTCAGCTTTTTAAATATATTCTGAAAATTTGCAATTCGAAGCATTCCTCTTTTTTTTTCCTTTATTGAAGGTTTTTAAAAGGAAACTTGGATTCCTGTCAAGTGTACAGGCCTGATATTAGACATAATCATATCACACAAGGTTTGATCAGGAGTCTGTGTTTGATCTTAGATTTTCTTTTTCCTCTGCTCCAGTCCTTTCCTGATTGCCATGACTGAGGTGTGCAGGTCTGGCTTGGTCAGAGAGCAAGTGCCACTTTGCTGAAGTCTGCTATCCCAATGAGCAAGGCAGGCAACCCACAGAGACGCACCACCTACCTCATTTCCCTCACTCTGGTGAAGGTTGAGGCCGTGCCAGAGGATGTAGCAGGGAACCAAAGGGAGGCTCTTCCAGAGGGGGAAGGGAGCCCTAAGAAGGAGGAGGAGGAGGAGGAGGTGAGCAATGTCCCTGAAAAGGATGAAGGACCTGTATGTATACCAGTGGGGGAAATAGAAAACACACCGGTTGGGGAAGAAGTGGAACAGGTGCAGTATGGCAAGTATGGCAGCCCCATTGAGAACTGGGGGAAGAGGAGAGAAACTCATGGACACCAAAAAGACATTGTATCAGTTGGTAAAAGCAAAGACACTTCTTTTGTGCATCCACCTGTTAGGCAAATGGTCAAAGTGTATGGAGGAACTTCCTCTGAGGGAGCTGTGCGCAGAGAGGGGCCTCGCTCGGACGCCATGCGCCCTAAGACGGAGCTCTACAGAGAGCCTCCCTTGCTGTTCCTAAAGGGTGAAAATGGAGCAGACCTGAACATTCGATCACGTTGCAGCCTCCCTTTGTCCATCCCGCCGCAGGTCAGCCAGCGTCCTGAAGTCCTGATGAGGTCACATGCAGGAGGCAACTCTGCATGCTGGAGGGAATTCAGAGAGGCCAATACAAGCCTGTATCACTCTGCTAGGACTTTGGATCGAAGGGATAACCGCTTCGGGGACCCCTCAATGGCAGCTACAACTCTGGGGCCTTACAGGGCGTCCTGGGCCGACAGTGACGGCAGGGGCACGCTCATTCGCCCCGGAGCTCCCATCAGTGGAGGATTTTCAGGCATAATGACCAGGGACAGCCCTCAAGGGGAGAGATTTAAGACGGTCTCTGTTTCTTTGCCTGCACCTCCTGCCACCGACATGTCAAGGCCTCAAAGAAAAGGTACAAGTCGTACCCTGGACAACAGCGACCTACATTCCCTCTCTGAGGACCTGAAGAAGGGGAAGGAAGGCCAGGGAGGAACAATCCAGCGCGCTCCTCCCCGTGACAGAAAGATGCTCAAGTTCATTAGTGGCATTTTCACTAAAAGTACAGCAGTGTCAGCCAGCGTCAGCACCACACCTCCCCTCTATCCAGCAGTGGAAAGGGGCTCGAGTGAGGAGGAAGGTAAGGTTTGATATTTAATACCAACATTTCTGTTCACATAATATCATACATTTCTTCTTATTGATTATGTGCCCCACAGTGCAGCACTTACCAATCAAAATACAATGGTAAACCATAACAAAGAGGGCAGTTGGTCACTGTTGGTCACATAAACCAACAGAACAGGTGGCAAAAAATGCTGTCACATCTGTTGTTTTACTTCCCCCATCAGTGCCCATTTGGACTGAAATAAACCCACTACCAAGACCATTTTATTACATATTTATTGTCATTTACATTGACTGTGCAGTTGTGTGAACCTAAACCAAACAAATGTGCTCCCACTCAGTTTCAGTAATGATCTTCAACATTTAATTTATTTGGGTATAGTTGCTGTACATTACACACAGTTGCGATATTCAATCATCAGTTGAGGATACATTTATCATGCTTATTGTCATGCAAAGTGGGTTTGAATTGGACGTAGCACTAAAATAAATTGAATGTCTGTGTTTATTTTCAGTTATAATAATAATAATAATAATGAGGTGCTCCTTTTTGATATATAACACAGGCCCGTAGAAGACCTATATGAGGATCTTCCATGCTGCAAACTTTGAAAACAAAATGACATCTTAGATCAGATCAGTACAGCAAGTATTAAATATGAATACTTGGTTGTTTAAAGAACAGTTATGCAGCATTATCTTGTTAATATTCAGATTTCACTGGCACAGATGAGTAAACCATAACTCAGATTTTTTATTGATCTAGTGCCAAAGAATGTGCTGATTTTTCGTTCAGGCAATTGACTGCAAATTAATTGACAATTCTTTTGATAATCAATTAATTCTTTAAGTAATTTTACAAGCAAATCCACATTCTCTGTTTTTCTCTTCTCAAATGAGTATTTGCTGCTTTTTTGTCTTATGTGATAGTTCTCAGTGTTTTGGGGGTTTGCACTATTGGGTTGAGCTACTTGAATACGTCACTTTGGATTTTAGGATATTATCATGGCATTTTCAACTATTTTCTGACATTTAATAGATCAATCAATTGTTGCAGCCCTATTGTGATCACAAGATTTACAAAAAATCTAAATGTCAAGTTCACCATCTTCCTTGACTAAAGCTGAATCCATTTCGAAAGGTCCTATAAGCCTCCGAGATGTCTAGCAAAATTTAGATTTTAACTTTATTTATGTTGCAGACAAAGTTTTTTATAAATCAGAACAGATTGTTCTTCATCAGCTTCACTGTGTATTTTTGTAGTGAAATTGGTTAAAACGCTGTAACTACAGAAGTTAAAATGTTTTCTGTACTTCAACTAATGTGCTCAATGTTTCCAATCTTTGTATTGGGGAATTCCCCAAACCCTGAGACTCAAATTAGTTTGGGCTGGTCAAAAACTACGAAAGCACTTCATGAAATATTCAGACCTCTCCATTTGAAATAAAGGAAATGATGCAACTTCATCAATCTTTAATCTTTATTGATATATTCTAAAGAAAATTATCTTTGACAAAGAGTGTGGTATTGGAGTAAGCTCTGAATAATTTGTCAGGAGTAAGTGGGACATGAATAATTTAAGGTTGGGGATACACAGAGCTGTGTTCATCAGAGGAGTGAGGGGAGCGGGAACCTGCTACTTCCTGTTCTGTGCGTGGAGTTAATCAGCCTTCAAATAGAGCCTATTCATTCGTCGACGTTGTGTTTGTGAGCGGCACAGTCCACATCGTGTCTTGTTGAACCTGTAATTTCAGCCCGTTACATCAGTGTTCTAACGATAGATAAAACATAATTGATCGACTTTAATTTAGAAAATATTGGTCGTCATTGTCGAGGCACTTAGTTACATATTTTTAGCATCATACGTGCACAGGGGGACATCGTGTCTTTATGTCTCTCACGCACGTCGCTGTATCCATGAGAGACCATTTATTGTATGGAGACCCGGGCTGGAGGCTTCTGGAAAATGGAGTTGCCATGGCAACAGCAAGCCGTGAGAGATGCTATTCGGTCTGTGGCGTGACGCTGTTGATGGAGGGGGGTTGTGTGGGCGGGGGGGTTGCCCAAAGATGGGGCTGAGGCAGAGTCTTTGTGGTTTAAAGTTAGAATCTGGGACCCCAGAGAGGATCAACGGCCAACGACGTGGCTCCGGCCGAGCTCAGCATGACCCAACGGCTTCAGAGTGTATGTGTGTGTGTGTGTGTGTGTGTGTGTGTGTGTGTGTGTGTGTGTGTGTGTGTGTGTGTGTGTGTGTGTGTGTTTGTTTTCAAACAGTATTGGTGTGTCATGTGATGATGGTTTCTGCATTGATTTACATCTGTAAGCACTTTCACAGTGTTATCCAGAGAGTGTGTGTACAGGATGTGTGTTTGGATGTGTCAACACTGGCAGTCATTTGTCTTTCACTGTTCAGCCACATATTAGTAGGTGTGTGTGTGTGTGTGTGTGTGTGTGTGTGTGTGTGTGTGTGTGTGTGTGTGTGTGTGTGTGTGTGTGTGTGTGTGTGTGTGTGCGCACTCAAACTAAAATGTTTAGTGGAGCCTCACTAAAAATTATATCCTGAGAAATTCACTGAATGAACTTAAACCTTTGAAATGTAAAACATGTTTGTCAATTATAGTGG
Organism: Cebidichthys violaceus; assembly: GCF_023349555.1. NCBI lineage: Eukaryota > Metazoa > Chordata > Actinopteri > Perciformes > Stichaeidae > Cebidichthys > Cebidichthys violaceus. The sequence continues at coordinate 6,563,769 of NW_027176428.1, forward strand.
AAAGTGTTTTACATAAATTCATGAAAGATATCTTTTTTTTTTTTTAGAATTGTTTCAATGATCTTTTTCTTGACACCAGTGGATTTATCTGTCTTATTCCAAAAACAAACCTTTTTGGCTGAATATGAGAGTGTGGAACAGAAATATATACGTGACCTGAGAGTCAAATTAGAGTAAAAATACAAAAAATAAGAAAACATTTGAACAGTTGTTTTAGCGCTGTGACTTCCACACTATGACTCCAGTATATACTCAACAAACGCAACTAACTCGCTGTCCATACCCAGTAATTTGGCATTTTTACAAAGTCTTATTTTATTTATTATTTATTTATTTATTTATTATTTTATTTTATTTTAGTCTTATTGGGTTATTATGATCACTGTTAAGAGATAAAGTGGATATAATAGGTCATAATCTCATAGACTATCATCATGTCACTTGAAACATAAAATAGGTCTTTGATATTAACACTCAGTCCTTATCAGTAAACAAACACTATTTGAATTGTCTATGATTGGTAATAGATCATCTTATGATGTATAATGTAAAAGTTCAAATATCATGAAATGAGGTGCATTGGGTTTTCACAGGGAGTTAACACGTAACACTTTATGCGGTTTATCAGATAGATTTTGTCTTCATAGTGTTGTTTTATATCATAGTTAATAAGGATTATGTGAAGTCATCTTCTGATGCAAATCAAAGACTGTCGTGAACCGACAGAGGAATGAGATTGCTTATCTCTGGAGATGCTGACGTCTGCGGCAAACTGAAAATTGTGCTCTGTAACTATAGATGAGTCACTTGACAGCAGTTATCTTCCATCATTTCTAAAAGAGACATTTCATTTTTATCTGATACTAAATAAAGCTGCACATCAAGTAACCAAAATCACACCATTGATCCTTTAGTATAAAAACATTAATCTTAACAAGTCATTTGGTCCCACATTCAGCCTTGGAGACTTATTCTTCCAACAAGTAAAAATCCCCAGTGCAATAACTACACTTTTCTCAATAACGTTACCGCCTTTTTATGTACTACTTTATATATTCTGATCAATGTAATGTATCAATACTGGATGAGGCAGATTGCGGAACTAGCATTAAGACTCTGGCTGACTCAATAATTGACAATAATAATGAACACTCAAGTAAAAAACCCTGTATTAACACAGAATTTTTATTTCAGCTTATTTGACTTCTCTCTGCTGCAAATCAGCTCATAGAGGACAAAGTTGAATACTCTGTCTTGTTTCAGTTGACACTAACTTCTATAAAATTCATGAAATGTGGCAAACTGCACTGGGAAAAAGATGAATTATCTCTCCGCAGCTGGCTGAATTATTTTTTAAAGGATTAATACATTTTCAAAGCTGAATAAAAGAATACATCACTTGTTAGGAGGGGTTTTGCAGGGTAACCATAATAAAAGGCAAAAAAAGTGACACGTTTAACAATGCTCGGGTAAATATCCTGCATGCTCACTAACTCATTTAGGCTTGCACATTTATAATTTGTACACTTGATTGGATTTTCTTGGTGCTCATACTGTGATAGTGTGGGAGCTGCAGCCTCTCTGCGCCCAGTGGGGGGGCTTGGACTCTCTGACTCCCTTCAGTGTGCTGTGTCCACAGACAGTCAGACCAAACCTGGCCAGCAGTCAGCAATACTTTTACTTTGACTTTTTATTAACAAATCCCCTCTCCCCCTTTTTGATGTGATTTTCTTTCTCCAGCTGCATGTACCAGCAGTCAAGAATGGACCATGAACCAAACTGTACAAGAGCTTCACCTGGTAAGCATCAGGGCATAGTTTTTACAAACTAGTGAGTCAGATTTAATTCTGAATTAATATATTCTCACTCTCTATCCGTGTGTTTGTGCTCTCCAGGGTGTTTTGGGAGGTCTGTGCAGTGGGAAGTCTGCTCTGGTCCACAGACACTTGACAGGAAGTTACCTGCAGCTGGAGAATGCTGAAGGTTGGTTTCACATGTCCTCATCTACAACTTTTACCTGTGTTTTTCTAGGATGATGTCAGTACACAAATGACAATAGAGCTTAATACCATTTACAAATTTGATTTAGATGATCCAGGGCATGCTATTAATGTTATTGGTTATATATGTGCTTATCTTGCCGTAAGATGACAAACTATAGCCAAGTCAAAGGGTTTATTCCTTCTGTGTATTTGCAGGGCGCCAACACATTAAGGAAGTCCTAGTTGATGGACAGAGCCACCTGTTGATAATCAGAGAGGAGACAGAACTCCCGGGTGCTCAGGTGGGTTTGAACTTGGTTAATGTGGACAACTAATTAAACTTGAGGTAATCTAGTCCTTGGTATCAGCCTGCTCCTGTGTATTTTCAGTGCTTTAATTTGCTCCTCCTTTCTCTTCAGCTTGCAACTTGGTTGGATGCAGTTATCTTGGTCTTCAGTTTGGAAAATGAGGCAAGCTTCCAGGAAGTTTACAGAATCTACCACCAGCTGGCCACCCACCGGCCCGTTTCTGAGATACCTTTCGTTGTAGTCGGTACTCAGGGTAAGACACTCAAACGCAACGTGCTGTTATTTAAATGTCTGCAGAGCTGAACTTATATTTGTGATTTGTGATTTTCTTTTTTCAGATAAGATAAGCAGCACCAATCCCAGAGTAATCGATGATACCAGGGCCAGACAGCTCTGCTCAGATGTGCGGCGCTGCACGTATTATGAAACATGTGCAACGTACGGCCTCAATGTGAACCGAGTCTTCACTGACGGTGTGTGTACAGACCAGAGACAGTGGTGCTGCAGAAGATGCACATATACGTATAATGGTTGTGTCTTTTTTTAGGGCAAATACTAAGACTTTTTGTTCCACAGCTGCTCAGAAGATCATGGCAGCAAAGAAGCAAGCTGCTCTTCTGGCTTCCTGTAAATCTCTCCCAAACTCTCCCAGTCACTCTGGAGGCTCCACCCCAGTGTCTGGTGTCTTTCCAGGACAGGTAACACTGTTATAGACCATCTGTTACGAACTGTATGAAAACATGGTACAAAGTTGTACCATTTATATGTGCCTTTTCTAATTAAGTACATTGCATATTTTAGTCTCACTGTCAGCATTCTGTTGTAACAAACTCAATTATCTCCCTTTTTTGCGCAATTATCATTTCTTCACCCCCAACCCCTCCTGCTCTGGCTCTTTCCTCTCTTTAGGCCAGTAATGGTGGTCAAAGCAGTGATTACTCTTCATCACTTCCCTCCACTCCTGTGATCAGTCATAAAGAAATCGGTAAAACAGTGAGAGGGGAAAAGCATGACAGTGCCACGCCTGGGTCAGTCCGCAGTGCTACCCGGAGACGCACCTCCAGATTTGCGGTAAATTTACTGTTTGTTAGGGGCCCGAGCGGTCATGCTTATGCACCCTGTTATTTTTTATACAAATTCCATTTTCTGGTTTTAGTTTTTAACATCGTGATATGAATTTGGCTGTACTGTGAGTGTTTTTTTTGTCAAAACAACAATACATATTTTCACTTTTTTTCCAAACAAAATTGTCAAATTACAAATTAGAAAAGTAATTAATAATGTAGAAATGGCCATAACTTGGTTTGGGGCAACAGGAACCTTTGATATGGCTAATTGGCTGATACTCAACATATTTCTATAGATGTCGCTTACATTTAAAATCCAGCTTTTGAAGTCAGTAGAAACTCACATTTCAACCTTTTCTGTTTTGAAATGACATGCAGAGCAATTTATAAGGAAAACATCCATAATTCATGAGGAAATTATATTCTTCATACAATGAGCCAATTCTGGCGTCTAATGCCGTTATTGGTTCCCTTGTACTTTGTCCAGGGTCGGAGAGGCAGTGACTCAAACAGAAGGAGTGCAGACTGTAAGGGAGATCTGGGCAGTGGACGCTCCATTCCCATCAAACAGGTAGGACATTGATATGCACTTGATGCCGAAACAAATATGATGTATCTAATGACCCTCTGCAGAATGTGTGAAAGCAGTTTCATCATGTGGAGTGATGAAGTCTTCTAATCTCCCAAATTGGCTTTATCAAGAGGATAGTGTGTCTTTTTGTCAGCCGTCAGTCATCATGCTGCCGAAATGTGCGAAATGAAGATATTTGCAATAAATTCTCAATCTTTCATTGTGTCACCTCCATCAGGGCATCTTGCTAAAGCGCAGCGGGCACTCGCTCAACAAAGAGTGGAAGAAGAAGTATGTCACACTGTCCAACGATGGCATACTGTCCTATCACTCCAGTGTCAATGTGAGTCAGTGTGTTGAAGCGTTATGCTGCTGAAAAGCACCACTGACGGCGAGTGGTTGATGTGTAACGACTGATGTTTGGCTTGGCAGGACTACATGCTGAATGCACCGGGGAAGGAGATGGACTTGCTACGAGTGACGGTGAAGGTGCCAGGAAAGCGACCACCTCGTGCTGTACCCGCCTGCGGGCTTCCAGTCGGACTCAACGGGCGCGTCAAAGACGTGCCGGGACCTGAGGGTGTCAGCCCAGGTCAAAGAGTTAACAAATACTATATATATTCTTTAGATGCCTCATAAAAAGAATACAAATCCAAACAAATTCCATATCCACAGTAAATATGTACATAAGCATAAAATAATAACAAAAAATACAATCTGATTGATGTTTCTTAACTATCAGAGGAAATATAGCAATAGGTCTTGCTTATACAAATGGCAATGCCCTGGCATGACTCTCCACCCTGCTCCTTTTCTTTCTGGAGTTTGTTGGGTGCATGTGGGTTAGTTGAAATGTAGAGCCTAATGACCCTGAAAAGCAATGAGCAGGTATAGTAAAAAAAAAAAAAGAATCCCTTGTTCCTTGGATATTAAGACTTTCTTTGTGAAGAGGGGTCAAGCTTCTGTACTAGAGAGGGGAAAAATGCAAAGTATTGCAAAATCTTTGCAAAAGGATGAAAGAGCATCATAAGGGACTTTACAAGTTTTGTTGAGTGTGTGAAAGACTTCAGAACTTCTTCAGTTGTACTCTCTTATCTTTTATTTTCTCTGGAGCTCACACAGAATCAGTAATGCTTTTTATTTTTATTTCAGTAGCTCTGCTTTACATTTGATGTTTGTGTAAATTTCTTTATAATTGCGTGCATGCTTGCTGTCATCTCTTCAGTCCCTGTAAGCGCCAGCAGCCTCCTGCAAGTGGAGGAAATGGAAGGGCTGGGTGGTGCACTGTTCCTAAGGAGCAACAGAGGTGTGCAGCGATGTCCTTCTACACTCTCTAACCACGCACAAAGTGTTGGTCAGTTAAGGACCTTCATCTGTGCATATATTCAGCTTGAAAAACATGCATGTTTTGTACCAGATAAATGTAATTTGGCATGTTTTTGTGTGATCTGGTTTCCAGACTCTGCAGTCGAGGGTGTGTCCAGCTCATCCTCCACCATAGACGTAGGTTCCTCCTCCCCGGTGACAGACAGGAAGAAGCATCGCAGAAAGAAGAGCATGAACCAGAAAGGAGATGCAACCATTGGCCAAGCAGATGGTAAATCCTATAAACTCCTTATTGTTTTTTTGTACTCAGCATTCTGCATGTCCCCAACAATAAAAACAATCATACACTGATCATTTCTATATAATGTTTATTATTTAAGAATCCACATGCCAAAAGTGATAGTAATAATTGATAACCTTACATTATATTTGATAAATAGTTTCAACATGTAACATGTATTATTTCCTCTCTTTCTCTCGTTGACTTTTCTGTGTCTTTTTCTATCTTCTTGTGCAGCCAAGCGCAAAATGTGGAAACTTAAAAGCTTTGGTAGCTTAAGAAACGTAAGCAAGACAGGTAATGTTGATCTGTCATCTTTCTAACTCTGACCATCTACACATGTCAGTCTGTCTGCTTGTGCTCTCCTGTCACATTAGGGAGTGACATTATATCCTATCAAGCTAAATAATTTTATCTACATGTACATTTTAGTATTTTAACTGTTCACTAACTTGCTCAATAGTGGTCAGACATGGATGCTTACCTGCACTGGTGTCTTTGTAGCTCATAATGTTAACAGAGTATTAATGAAATATCTACATTTGTGTGTCAGATGAGGATAACTTTGACTTCCTCATCGTGTCGAGCACCGGCCAGACATGGCACTTTGAAGCTCAGAGTGTGGAGGAGAGGGACTCCTGGGTCCAAGCCATTGAGAGCCAGATCCTGGCCAGCCTGCAGCTTTGTGAGAGCAGCAAAAATAAGGCAAGAATGATTCATTTTGACAAATTACTTAAATATCCAATATATATATATGTATATTCAATATATATAATGAACAGTATCATGTTTCATCTAGAGGTGCAAATGCAGCTGCAATGCCATTTTGGTACCTTTTTATTAGTGTTATGTGGCCTCAAATGTTCCTGCTTGCATCAAGGAGGGCAGAGTCAAACACTTGAGGTTGTATATATGCAGATCAGGTGCTGTAGGGCATTACTGGTACCCATTTAGCATGAAATTGTGTCTTTCCATCTGCTCAGATCAGCTGTTATTGCAAGTCTACCAAACAATTCTTCAGGCTTTTGTTGGCAGAGGCGCACACACAGAATAGAAGGTCTCTGCTGTTCCAAACATCTATTATACTACATGAAAAGTGACATTATCTGCACTTGGAAGTACATTTGGAGGGCCGTATAATAATTTTGTGTGCTGTTTATTTACACCCTGGGACCCCTGGATAAGAAAGGTTTTCTCTCAGGAGAAGCTGGCCTACAATACTGTGACTGCTGCTACTTTTAAAATGGATGAGGGAAGCTAATTTGATTGGCTTATTACAAAAACACACCCCATCTCCAAAAGTGTGTGTGACAAACTAACATTGCTGTCCACTAGCGGGCTGCGCTGATTTCTGTTCTTGAGTTGGGAGTAATTCCTGGTGGGAAAATTGTCCAATAATCTCCAAAAATAATGATTGCTGCTATAATTCTGAATAATTACTTAAATCCTGTGATGCATTTCTTTATGTGTTATGAGAATTGTATGCCCTAAAACCAATAATTTTACAGCTTTAAGTGGTCATAATTATGATTACAGCATTCTACCGCTGCTTTCTCAGTTGGAGATCTAGAACTTACAATCATTCTTATAAATAATGAGAGCAGTTATCAGAGCTCATATCATCACAGTAGGTTAGTTTGCTTGTGTTTCTCTCATTTTAAACATATAAACTTTCCACAGGCCCGCAAGAACAGCCAGAGCGAAGCAGTGGTTCTGCAGGCGATCCGCAACGCGAAGGGCAACAACTTCTGTGTTGACTGTGACGCTCCAAGTTAGTGACACAATTAATACCATTTCTCCTCTTTGTACGATCGTATCCGTGTCTGGTTTTTGACTGTCTGAAGAAGACTGCCTTTGGACTACATGTATATATTTGCATTAACATATTGTATTTAACACTACACAAAATATCACAAAAATACAAATAACAAAATGGAAGTGGAAGTACTATGTTATTTACATGCAAGAAACTGCAACTGTGAGAGAATCAAGGATCAACCAAGTGACCATGTACCATCACTCTTATACACAATCTTTGTTTCTGTGTGAGTTTTCTGAATTTGAACATATTTCTTATATGCATTCGGTATTATTGTTCATTCATATTGCATAATTGTTTAAACTTGCTGACTCATTATCTAAATGCTTTATTGAATCTGAATCATGTTGTTGTCCATGCTTTGAACTTTTCTACTTCCGTGAGGAAAAATATCTGCAAAAAATTGCAACAATGTTAATTTCAAGGTAAATGAACCAATTGGGAAAAGACGTTCAAACATTTTGACAAATGGGCTGCAAAGCATATTAATGATGAACCTTATCTTTTAGAAATGTTGGCAACATACTCTATTATCAAAATCAGTGTCTTAGATATGAGTAAACCAAACAAAAATAGATCAAATGCTAAAAATGTCTTCTAATGTTGGAAGAGTTTAAAGGGACGAAGTTTCCGGGGATTGTAATGTTTGGCACGTTGGCCACAGATTAAACTGCCCTGCTTTAATACCTCTCCAAAAAGGATTTCACACAACTTCAGTCACTTTCGTGGCATGACTTGACCAAACTGGCACATTTGAACGCCACACAGCAAATTGAAATGGTAGCAATCTGTCAACCGTATGCACATAGTTCAGTTTCAAATGAGTGTGTGTACCCTTCTTCTCCAAGATCCAACCTGGGCCAGTCTGAACCTGGGCGCTCTCATATGCATCGAGTGTTCAGGGATCCATAGGAACTTGGGGACCCACCTGTCGCGTGTTCGCTCTCTAGACCTCGATGATCTGCCTCGAGAGCTCACGCTGGTTCTCAGTGCCATCGGCAACCACATGGTCAACAGCATATGGGAGGCTCGTACGCTGGGCAGCCGTAAACCAGCACCTGATGCTACACGGTAAAGACCACAATGTTATGAGATGTAACATTAGTGATGTGACATAAGCTCTGCTTTAGTTAAATGTTTTTCGGATTCAGGTATAAGCTGCATATTTAGAAATGATGTGTTATGTATGTGTTATGTGTCAGTAGAATTAAATGGTCATTCTTAGACAGGAGAAAGACAAAAAGCTAAAACTGAATAGTCATAACATCTATTTTCTTTCTTTGCTTGTTCAGTGAGGAACGGGAGTCGTGGATAAGAGCCAAATATGAGCAGAAACTGTTTGTGGCGCCGTTGCCGCCTCCCACTCCTGGCGAGGGCCCAGACATCACACTATCTGGCCGTCTTCTTTTGGCAGTGATGGAGCACAACCTCCCCAAGCTGCTGCTCCTTTTGGCCCACTGCACTAAGGAGGACATTAATGCCCCTCTCAGCCTGGCGCTCTCGTGCAGGTCATTCTTAGCGCTGCGACTGCCCGGCTCCGCCCTGCACGCTGCCTGTCAGCAGGCTGATGTGGTGATGACGCAGCTTCTTGTTTGGGTGCGTCTCCCCCTCTCTTGTCATAGGAAGCAATAAAACCTTTTTGTTAAACGTCTGATTTATATCACCAAAGAAGTGCAAAGATTAGGAAGAGAGATAATGTTACAGTGAAGGAATAATATCGACATGGTGTGAAATGATTTTAAAATATGTGTGAAATATAATGTAGAGCTATGCAAAACTGGCAAGATAATTATTGTTACCCTTGAAGAATCTCTTAACCAATCTGACCCGAACGCCCCCACCGGCGGGGGCAACGCATGCATCCAAAAATGAATCCACTCATAACGTGCACTCATCAGTTACGAATATAATGATGCCGCATACCTGCTCAAACTGCAGCTCCTGCGCTACAAAGTCATCTCAGCTGTTTGTACAAACTCCAAACACAACATATGACAAAGCTACGTATAATACCAAGTATCACAATCTATATAGCGCCACCTAGGCAGTCCCACTCACCACATTTATGCCAATAACGTTTTGAAAAATTAATTCAATGCTAACACCCGTTAGCTCAGGAGATCGCTAGCGACCAGACAGTCGCAGCCATTTTTTTTCACATTCCGCTGCGACACAGCCTCGTAGTTTTACTTACAAAACAAAGCCATCATCATAATCCGCATAATCGATCACATCATAAACCAGCTCCTTACTTTGAGATGTTTTGCAGCAAAAAAAAAAAATGTTCATGTTTACTGTCTATCTGTTCAGCGGGTCTCTCGCTGTGTGAATTCAAAGCTGGCGCTGACGTCGTGTGCCTCGTGTGCTGCTAGCGGAAGGGGCAGGGTTATACATCTCAGCAAATCGGATTTGAGAAATTTGACACTCGGGTAGTTTTTATTTTATGATTGGCTAATGGATTCTGTCATTCAAAGTCATGTTGGGTTGTTTCAACAGAGCAGGCTGTGACGCGTCTATGGAACGTTCATTGGGTCAAATCGGCCCTTCACACAGGCTGAAAGGCCCTGGAAGAAAAAAAAACTGGAATTCAGACGATAAAATCCCATGGATGACAAACATTAACAGGCTCTCAAAATGATGCCAAACTGCTGCATATGGATAGATTGAACACTATTAGTGATAAAAGAAGTGAAATATATAATTGTATAGTATATAAAATTACAATGAAACAGCTGGAACAAGATTACATTTTGGTTGGCTTCATTAGACCTCTCCGTACTAGATCAAGATGTACTAGATAAAGCTTCACTTTGTCAAAGTAAAAATTTGTTTAGAGACCCTCAACATATAGTTCTATAATCTGGGAGAGCTGGAAAGCTCGTATCTACATGATTTAATTTACTCTTAACCAGTAACATATATACTGATATTTACACATATCAACACATCTCACAAGTGTTAGGGTTATTTTACTGCCAAAAGTATTAAAATAGCCCTTACAGTTGCAACGCTACACTCATTATTGTATGGGTATGCTATTTTCGAGCTGAGGGCCTAAAAATTGGTCTAGGGTCTTAAGTAATTTCACTCAGAAAAAAACAAAAAGCTTTAAAACACATGACTCAACAGACCACTCAAGGTGATCTATAAGTGTGAAAGGCACTAAAGCTCACTGAGTCACACTTTGTTGGATAATTTAAGACAGCCCGGTCAAGTTGCAATTAATCCCACATGATAAAACATCTTTATAATGTAGAATATTACATAATGTAATCTACTGATTTATCTTCTTTTATTTATTTATTTTCAGTATGGCTGTGATGTTCGGCACCAGGATGCTCAGGGGCAGACAGCTCTGGTTCTGGCTCGCAGTGCTGGCAGCCAGGAGTGTGTCGACATCTTACTCCAGTACGGATGCCCAAATGAACCGGCCTCCTCCTTCTCCGTCGCCACGACAGTTGGTTTTGCAGCAGCTGCCACACCCAGCTTCCCTGTTGCCATGACGCCAAGCCTGACGGTTGCCACAACACTCAAGATTTCGCACAAGAGCGGCGGCGCCAGCTTGAGTTACAGCACCTCTAGAAGAGCAGTGTCATAATCGAAATGTGGTGTGGTAAAGTGTGTGTGTTTGGGTGAAAGACAGAGCGTATCGCCTTGCCCTCATACTGTCCTGTTCCTTCCGCAGGACTGTTGAACATGTGGCCAGATGTTGCACTCCCTGAGGTTTTAAAGGGTGGGTGTATGTGTGTGTGTATATCAGGGATAAAAACACACACTGGTAACAACGCAAGTAACCACACATTAAGTCTGTTGAACGATTTAACCAAAACAAAAAGAGAAATTTTCCTGACACTTTCTACGTAAGAGAAAAGAACATGACAGTACATCTGCGTTTGAATCCAATATGAATGTATTGCACTGCATACCAACTGGTACGATTCATATTTCATCATGCAGTCAATAATCAACTTAATTCTCCACTCAGTTAAGAATGGGAGTTTGCCTTCGGCCTCAAACAACTTATCTTGGCATCACAGGCCAACAACGTCAACACTAAACACATCCACACTTCTTAACTTTATTGACAATAAATTAAATTCAGAGTGCATATTCTGTTCAACACAGCTGGTCGTTTACTGCATAAATAATCTAATAAAACAGACTTTACAGTGGCTGAAAAACAGAGGCCGCTTTAAAGATAATCAAAATAACTGTATAGAAATACATTGATAAAGATATAATTCTGAAAGTCTAAAAGTGCTTAACTTTCGAGATTGTTATTGTACGATTTGTACAGTTGGTTCTGTGTATAAAACTCAAAGGGTTACTCGTAGCTGTTCAGATATTTCCTGTACAGCGTCTTGCTTTGGTTTTCCTTTAACAAGCAGCGGATTAACTCTTTGACATCCAAGACATAGAGATTTCTATGTTATGTTGTTTGTATCACTGTGTGTGACATGAACACTGTACATGACGTGTGCATTATGACTCCAGCAGCAGCTCATCATCAAGGCGAGTGTAATACTAGATGTGTAAATGCCTTGATTTTGATTGAATGTATACAAAAACAGATGGTCTGAGTTAATTATTTTAAGATGTTTTCCAGGATGATACAGTTTTGGTGGACTGTCGGGGTGTTTTAGTTTTTATTTAACTAATATTATTCCTGCTGTGACTAATAGAAAGTATGGTTTAATAGATTAAAACTCTGCAAAGGTTCTGATCTATAAAACTGGGCCTTTGAATGACTATGATTATATTTGTGAGTGGATGAAAATATAATAGAGGAATGTTGCCCAATCTAATGTTAAAAAAGGCATAAAAAACAACCCTCCTGCAGTACTGTATGTATTTTTGTGTTAATCTGAAGACTCAGCTGAGTGTACATGTCTTTGATGTAAGCATCTCTTTCCATTTGTATTTTTTTACTCATGCAATGATTCATAGAGCATTCATTATCAATACACTAAGGCTACTGCCCAAGCTGTGGTGTTCTGTACAGAGTTGTGTGAGTTTTTCTGTGTCTGATTTCATAGCAGACTTCCTTCAAAAAGGCGAGCTGAGTTGATTTTTCATTATTTGTTCATAATTAACAACATCCGGTAATGAGGGTGAGGGAAGCTTCAGCAGGCAGCAACATCATGCAGTATAATTGCATCACATATATGCTGGTGCGCAGAGGGTTCATGTTTCAGCTCATGTTGAGAGGTGTTTTCTGGACAGGTGAAGCCAGCGGCCATCACTTTAACACTTGACTAGCATTTGAGCGTGAGATCTTCTGGATCAAACCGGCGCCTACTGGCTGTGACCCACTTTTTTTCTAGGTCGATGTCTCAGACTCATTTTGGTACCATAATACCATGGCTGAGATAGTTTCAGTTTCATCTATTGCAGTAATAACATGATTTTTGTGGGCAAACACATCTAGAGACAAAAGTTATATAATATGGGAATGTTTATAGATCGATGAAATGTTTAGATGTTGATGTTCAGGAACTACATTGAAATATCAACAAATATAAGTTTACTCAAATACACAATACGACCGTTATGTATTTTTACCTAAACTACTGTCTATGTTTCTAAACAGAATTTTGTCAGCGGCAAGGGAGTGTGACTACATTCACCGCTCAGGACGCCATTACTCCTTTACTCAAATAGTTATATATAGCTATATATTAATCCAGGAGACTAGAAAGAGCTGTGTCCCTGGTACACATTTGACGGGTGATCGCTCACCAAGTAAAGTTAGACGGACAGAGTGGTAAATACAAAAGAACATTAGAAGGACAGGCTAGTGTTGCTGACCACAATATTCACTACAATATGAACAATATTAACTAATAAAAGGCCTTTTGGACTTATTTTAGAGTTATTCTACATGCTTGTCCCTCCTCTGCCTGTTTGTCCTCTCCGTTATTAAGAGTGAAATCCTCATGATAATCCCAGAAGAAGATTCAGGAATCTGTGCCAGGAGGACTGGGACAGGGGAGAGGAACTAATAAGGACAAAAATGAATGCTTTACCACTGAGAATACATTTAAGGAAAACACATGCACTGCCATAAATCACAATTTGTTAAACTCACATTCACATGCTAGAGTTACACCAATCATAACTCTGTGATTCCTCTGATATTTCACTCAGGTGGGTACATTATGTTGCTAAACTGTTGATCAAATAAGGGCTACAACATGATGCTGGATCCAAGCTACACCATTTTGACATAAAAGCTCTTTGATCAACTTACAGTTTAATAATTTGTGTGCCATGGTACCGTTGATGCAAGTGTGTGCAGCTTCAACTGAAGCATTGCACTGTTATGTAGCACAATACATACTGAACACTAAGCTGAGTGTAGCCCTTCAGCACAACTGGACATGTGCAAGTAAATCTTTTCAGTTTCAGTCTTTCAAAACACAAACATCAAGCTATTTGTACTTCATTCAATTTTAACTAATTAATTTACAGATAATGGCAAATGTGTATTTCTTTAGTGATAAGGGAAACAAAAAAATGTACTCTTTGTGAAAACAGGTTTTAATAACACATAATCATCATATCATAACTGATGATACATTCACTGATAAACAACATTTCTAATTGATTTATATATATTCATGTATCACTTACCTGCTAGATTGTTAAATATCAATTAATTCTCAATCTAACATATTTTCCCATTAATGGAATCTGTCAGTATTTACCAGCTGGTATCTCATTCACATTGATATGTTGGTGCTATTTATTTCAAATCTGCATTTGGCAACATCAGTCTTAACAGCCTAATTTACACATTGCTGATTAATAGGAGATGAACATTGTATTGTTCATAATTTAGACCCTGTAGATTTGTCCTCATTATTCTAGTGTTGTCAAGTGTTGTCACTGGTGGGAAAAGAAGGAGTAATAAATTAATATTCAAGAGCAAATCATAAATATTTCTCCCAACCAGCAGCAATTGAGACTTGCAACAAATTTAATGTGTTGAGGAAATGTGTTTTTCTCATCATCTCTGCCTCCCACTGAGTTCGGGGGTGGAGTATTGCCAAAACTGAAAACAAGTGAAAACAAAAGAAAATCCATTAACAAGACTTTTTTCTCCTCTCTGCAAATTCCAGCTCTTCATTCAAACTAAAAGCACAGTGAAGGCAATTTTAGAGATTAACACTACATTTTAAGTGCTTCTAAATGTTTGTTTGATATTACACAAGTATTGCATCGTGTACCCCTCTTGTATTAAATGATGATGGGACTGAATCATTGAACTAGGCAAAGATCTTTGTGATGAACTCCCGGAAACGTTTAGCGTACTGCTCTGGATGAACAGTTGAGATTTCTGCTCCTGCCTGCAAACACACACACCCCCCCACACACACACACACAGTCGATTAGAGATAACTGAATATAAAATGAAAGCAACCCTTTACACTTTCAAGGACGGAGATGTAAAGACCACATATGCCAACCGATCCCTTTAAGGGCCGCTGGTTTCTCACCCCGTGTTTGACAGCCTTGGCAGCGTGAGCAGCTTTCTTCTTGGTGTCGTACTGTGTCAGCACGTCAATCAGACCCATAAAATACACCTCCCTCTGATGTGCACCTACATGGGAGTGATTCACAGCATATGGTGAGTGATATGAACATAGGATATTATCTGCTGAATCCCAGCAGGTTCAGGTGTAATACAGCACAGGGCTCTTATAACCTACTTAAATTCACCAGACGTCTCTCAGTTGTCAGGACTCACCTACAGCGCTCTGAATAGCGTACACATCCACATACGGGTCAAATTCTCCAGGACCCATTGGTTTGAAGGAGTTCATGTAGCCACCGATACCCTCAGGTGAGGTGGATCCTGGAGGGGGAGCCAAGCTGTTTTCATCCTCCTCTTCCTCTTCATAGGACGACTCCATCTCCTCCTCCTCCTCCTCCCTCTCAGCCCGCTCAACATCATGGATGCCCAGCAGCAGGCTGTAGTCCATGATCCTCATTCGCACCAGAAACTGCAGTAAGAGGACATGTACAAGTCCACAAATTATGTCAGATAAAAAACAACGCTTGCATGCTTCTTCAACAGTGTTTTCTTACCTCGATATCTCTGTTCAGCTTATCCACAATCTTTTCCTTCTCCTCGTCGCTTACATAAACTTTTTGCATCTTATTCCTGAAGTCTACATCTTTATATGTGGGCAGCTCCTTCACCTGGAAATGTAGAGTGAAGGTCATCAACTGTGCATTTGAATTTAGCCTAGTGATCACAATATTCATTAGTATTATTCTCAATAAATAAGGCAGATGCTATTATAGCTCAGGTGTCAGAAGCCAACAATGCTATTGCTAACAATTTGGGCACCATTACCTTACTATATGCTAACAATTTGACCCATTCATCCACCACCACCTACTCCCTACCTATACTTTGTCACGCTACTACTACTATTATTATTACCACTGCTACTAAATCGTTCTGCCAGAAATGGCTTTCTGGCAGAAAACATTTTGGCTAGCTAACTATTGCTAAATTTAGTAGCATATTCAACTTGGCCGGGTGTAAATAGCTGAATAGCTGCCATGTGACTATTTGTGTACTATCTCCCGGGTGCAAATACTACTAAAATGTTCCATCCTATTTCCAGTGACATAAAAGTCAAATAAAATTATTCTAAATTTTGTTTTCAGAATCAACACAGTTGGAAAGATGAAAGGTTTCCACAGCAGTGCAGTTATTTAAACTCCATCCATCCAACCAGCTATTTTTTAGTCTTTTCTTATCGGGGTCAAGCCAAACAGAGGGTTTGTAATGTTATTTAAAGTCTATTGCTAAGTGAGTTTTCTGTGAAGACATTTCTGAAAACACACATTTGTCCCAAACAATAACAATAATATACAATATAGAAAATGTGATTTCACACTGTGCCCTCAATCACATATTTGAATAAGTAAATTTATCCGGTTTGTTGTTAGAGATACAGCATTTCAAACTGAGGAAAACAGCATGTATATGTATATATATATATATATATATATATATATATATGTATACAGACACACATATATATACACACACACACACACACACACACGTATATATATACATATATATATATATATATATATATATATATATCGTATATGTTAAGTTATCCTTGTTAAGCTTGCAACAAAGAGGTATAGAGTTAATTTACTTTTCTCAGTTTACTAACAGTTCTAAGATCCCACTATAACTCTTACCAGGGTTTTAATGTTTCTAATTTTTGTTAAAAAATTACCATGGCACTGGTTCAAGAGGGTGCTAAAGTGGCATACACCTCAGTAAAAGCCAGTTTACTCTTCAGAAGAAAAAACAATTGGCATGTGAAAACAGTTGAGTTGACAATGTCTGAGTGGGAGTCACATTACAGGAAATGTAGGATCCAGCATTTTTATAGGAGTGCAGTACTAAATCACCGGAGTACGCCTTTAAAAATTGTTGACCAGAAAATCGTTTTAGTGTTTTAAGAAATACTGAACTTGGCAACATTTTTTACTTTAACAAGTAAAGCCATATATAGTAGCTGTGGCAGTATATAGTCGTTGTGTTGCCTAAACAAGTTCTGTACTGCAGGGGTGCAGGTGAACTGATCACTCGTGTTGCTGGACATTCGTAGGAAAACGCACAAAAAAAACCTTCTCTATCAGATATCAGATATCATACAGACCATTGCATGATGATACAGTGTCATTTGGACTACGCCCTTAGTTCGTAGAACTGGGGCCTTAATAAAGCCTTGAAATAAAAACTTGAGTAGCACAAGACAAACTGGTGAGTAGTACTAGGGCTAGATCGTAGGAGTCATATGGCCAAGTCTCCAATGGCTCCCAGTTGAGGACACATATCTTAAATGGCGGCGCAGCCAGTTAACTCGACAATAAAGTAGTTAGAAGAAGTTCATAATCACAATAGCAGAGCTAGAATAGCTAACCTGAACCTTTATAGATTCAAAACCATGATGGGTAAGATTTCTTTATCTATGCTGGTGCTACGTAGTGGAATAAACTGCCTACTCTATTAAGGAGGTGTAGAACCCACAAGCCTTCATGAAAAAGGTCAAACAGAGTCTGCGTCTTCAAATTAGGACATGGTTTAAAATCGGGATTACAAATTACACGTTTATGCCAATAAATGGATGGAAATAAGTTGATTTGTTGTGTTATCCCTGACAATGTATCCCTGTAATTGTACTGTATTGTATTTAAATGTTGCCAAATACACAAAACAAAAAAATCTCTCAAAGACAACACTCATGCTTGCTTGTTAGAGAAAGTCAAATCTCTCTGCATCCCTTTAGCAAATTGCCAATAATCAACACAGTTGTAGAGTTGCAGAAAGTACAGTTTAAGCAGAGCTTGTCATACAACCTTTACAATAATTTATTCTTACCTTCTCTTTAAAACTTGCTTCACGAGACACCAGGGACCCCTGAGGAGAGAAAAGAAATACCACAGAAACCATATTCAGACAGTACTTCACAAAACAAATGCTACAGTCACAAGCCGCTGAGAGTCGGTGAATGTCTTCACACATGATACATGAATAGCCATGATTCCAACCACCTGGTGGCAAAATGAGGTGAAGCAAGACAAAAAACGCAGCAGACGCTCTGACGCACCAGACTGCTGGAGTGTCATTAACAATAAGTTGTCCATACTGATTACAGTCTCTGAATGTTCATCTTGCTACACACCCCCTGCAGGGTTTACCTTGAGGTCATACTTCCTGTGTACGTGCAGTCTGTGGCTGAACATGTTCCTCATAACCAACAGGTATGTGTCCTCGCTCTCCACAGTGACTCTGTACATGGCCAGGAACTGAGGGAGCAGCGTACTGCCGTGACAGGTCACGATATGCTAGAAGGGAACAGCAGTGAATAGACAATGAATGATGGGAAAATAAAGGACACATCAACCCAGTGGTATGAGGCAGTGAATGTGCTCTTGTGCGAACATGCAAGTGATGCGATACACAGTTTTGCCAATGGTTTCACACCAAACAGATCTACTGGTGGCAGTAACACACTAAGAAAAGCTACAATGTGCCAGAAAAAGGCAGAACAGAAGACTGGGAGCAAGTCAACAGGGATGTAAGCAATGTTGGATTTAATCTGCTTTATTTCTTATGTGAAAGAAAATGCATGAAACACATTTGTGATACAAACAACGTGTTTTGGTGGGTAACACTGAATCTAAACATAACATTTGTTTGTTTAAAATAAAACGAGGGCTTCAGCTGTTGATTATTTAAGTAATGGAGTATTCTAGAAATTATTTTATAGATTAATCATGTAATCACATAAAATCAACATTCTTATTGCTTAAATTGCATGTAATAATATTATCCATCAAAACTAAACCCATTCAGTGCATTTAAGTGCCATATTACATTCTGGGTTTCAAGGCTCCAGACTAACTTCTGTCACCAACTGCCCAAAAAATAACCGTCCCAAACTATTTGCTTTGTGGTGGTTAAAGAAAGTCTGGATGTATAGAATTTGCATTGATGATTTTGAGTAATCAAGTTCCTTGAGTTCCTCAAAGAATCATTTCAGCCTTAAAGAGAACTCCACAGGGCACCATTACCTTACTATATTTTTCTGGAGGTTTCAATCATCTTTCATGGTCTTCAAGGGGGATTATCTACTCACTAACTGAGCAAATTTCAACCACTGATGAAGATCATGAGATCCATTTCAAGGCTCAAGAAAAAGTTCACCAGCGGACCTTGAGTTATAAGTCTTTTATGGGATAGGGTTTGTCTTCAAATATTTTTACTTTGCCATAAGCCTTTTTCACAGAAGACATTTTAACATTTTACAGTAGAAAAAGGAAATAATAGAAATAATGGCTACATTATATTTAGCCTCAGATTCAGGGTGCTGGTCCAAATAGTATTCTCTTTAGAGAGTGCAGTTTGCTCGTTTATAAATGTCAAGTAGAAACAGTCATCAGTGTGTGTCTTTGCTTTATTCAAAATATCTTAATAAACTCAAATTGAAATTTTAAAACGAGAGCTCTGATTGTGTATCATTACTTGTAGAAAAAAAACCTCTCTTTGATGTTGTAAAACCTTTGCCATGGCAACCAGGGTTATCACAGAAATAGTACATTTTCTCCTTGTATACAAAAGACGCAAAACAAGTTAATCATATGTGACTAATGAAGTGTATCCTCAGAATTTACTGCCTGGAGTTAATCACAGACTAGAAAATGGATTAACAAAGATAATGTTTGGTTAATGTTTGAAAGGACATTTAAACCTCCCACAGGTAAGCGGTTCACACTGTGTAAGTCCTACCTGGTGATACTCAGAGAGGATGTTGTGCATTCCCTCCACCTCCTCACTGGAGATTTCTTTTACTATCAAAGTGCGGTCGTATGATGTCAGCAGCAGCTTCACGCCTTGCCCCTCTTCGTCTTTTAGTGGAGGATAACGGGCCAGAGACACCTGTTGGTGAGAGAGAGGATGGCATCGCTGAGCAGTGACAACATGTGACATCAGCTGTACACATCTGTCCAGTGAAACCTTTTAAATCCATTACACCGGTGTCCTCTTTTCATTGAAACACACTCTCTAATGCAAACAGATGGGACATCTTGAAATATGCTACTGAAATAGTTAGAATAGGTTAAATGCAAAGGGTCAAATTTCATCATGTATCTGTATAACACATTTTTGTAATTCTTTTTTTTATCTTTGGTATATGACAGTACAGTGTTTCATTTTTTGGGAGACATTTCTTATTGCCAGTTGCATCCAAAACCACAATGAAAGGTACAAAGTAAAAAAACAAACATAGTAGCCATTTATTTCTGATATATCCAACACAAATTGTTATTTATTAAGCCTATCCAGTGCAGTATTAATGGTGTCCAATCATTTCTGTGTATTATTTTACATTGTGTAAAAGTAAGTTTAAATGTATATAATTGTGTTTGTATTATCATGCCAAAACCAAAAAAAGCATTTTTCTCGGATACATGCTTTGTTTCAAGACATTTGCTGCATCGTTCTTGTAGATGTGCAGAAATAAAACTTTTATCAGCACATATGCCTCACGTAGTAATTGTGTGGTAAGCAAATGTGCACTGAGCTGAACAGATGATGACACTCTGTCTGCCACCTGGCACATGCAAATATGACACAAAGAAATGCAAATTTAAAAGGGAGCGGCTCAGTACAAGCAGAAAATACAAAACACTGAAAAACCTTGGATCCTTTGTGTTTGTGAAAGTCTGCTTTTCATCAACATCGCTTTACAGGAAGTATCTTGTTTTCGTCCATGTTTTTTTTTGTGGCACAATCAAATTTGCGATGAGGTTATAGTTGTACCTGGTAATCTTGGTCCTCGATTCCAAAGTGCTCTCGCAGGTTTCTGAACACCTGTGGACAGTAGTCTTTGAATTTGAACTGTCCTGGAAGATTCTCTCTGAGGAACAAATACATGAAAGAAGAAGAACATTCTCATACTGCAACATTCCTGACACAGCATCTGATCAGCAAATGTAGTTGACTGGAACCACACAAGAGCTGCCAGTGCTTCATTACATCAAATTCTAAGAAATGTATCTCTCTTTCTCTCTTTTTTCTTGCAGCACAAGTATACAGTGCACAAAAATTGCATGTTCAAATCACTTCATCAAACATGATTAAATGCAGCAGAGATAGTAACCAATAATAAATTGTGTTTATTAATTAACAAATACAGTATATGTGTTTTCTATAATGACACTTGTGTGTTTAATGGCTTGGTGGTGTCAAACCTGCTGTTTTTTTTAACTGTCCAAACTGACAATTGCATCATTAGTTATGTTTAAACTATTTGCTTCTTAAGTTTTTTCCACATCAAGCAACATGACAAACATTCAAGTTAATCTCACCAGGTGACAGCTTTTTTAACTTGAGAAAACATATTTGATTGTTCCTCTGTTTATAAATCTGTACACAACCTGGATTCCTCTGTGGATTAAAGGATTATTGAAAGCCACTCAAGTTTTCTAGACTCCATCCGTATAAACTGAACCTCGGGGCAGACGGGGTGTATTGCACAGTTTTTATAAATAGATTTTAAAACAGGCTTTGTCTTATATTTTGTTTAACTGATGCTCATCCTCTGTGAGCCCCACAACGTTTTCTGTTTAATTTATCAATTTAGTGGTTTTATATCTTGTTTGTATGCACTTTATGAATGTTCTGCTGTTACACAACCACTGAAACAAATGCATTTCAAACTCATACAGTTTCCTTCTTTTACATCACCTAGACAAGTATGCACACTGCACACCACGGTCCAGGCAAGTTAAATTAATAGTTCTTTCATCTTTGTGGCTATTTATTATTAGTTATAATGGCTGTAGCCGTGGTAGTTTTAAAGGTATTGTTAGTGTAAAAAAAAACAGTATTGTTCTCTAAAGGGGAAGGGGGATGTAATTTCTGATAAGCACAGGCAGGCATATAAATCACAGGAGCCACAAAAGTGTGTGCAAATCACAGGGAGAAGGATGAAGGTTCCTACAATGAGACCGACAGAGTTGAGTGGAGAACAGTACTTGTTGAAGAGGTGGTTGCTGACTTTGATCTTGGTGCTAGCTTTGAAGTCGTCTGGAAGCAGCATGACAGGTACAGGCACATGGCTCAGGTCATTAATCTGCGCATGATTAATGGATGCACAGTTAATGAACATATTCACGCACAGGTATAAATCTATATAACACTCCCAGTAAGCAGCCCACGTACCTACCGAGTGATTGACTCCCCACATCAGCACGCTCAACACGGGGTCACTGCCTCGGAAAACCTCCACTTTCTGCTGCACAAAGTGCTTCTTCTTGGTTTTCCTTTTGTGCGCCAGAGTGTTCAAAGGGTTGGAGGTGGCACCGGGAGAAGACATCGCACTTTTCAACCGTATACCTCAGTCTGTGAGCAGGGTTTGACTTGTGGCGTCCTGTCTATGTAAAGTAGCCTGAAGTCCGCCTTGTAGGAGAACCTGCCGGCGCTGTGAACCGACTTAACACCTCCGGGTACGGAGACTGGTGGTCGAGTCTGTGCAGCAACAATGAAATCAAACACCGACAACCTCGGGACAAAACCAGCATTACAGTCGGGAAGATGAAACAATGTGCAGGCAAATTCTTTACTCGGCTCGTGAGTGTGAGAGGTGGAAAGTAACTAAGTATATTTACTCAAGTAGGCTAATTACACTTTTGAAATATGCTTGAGTATGTTGCTACTTAAGTAATAGATCAGAACACATCTTCCACCACTGGTCTTTATCTTGAGATTACAGAACGCCTTTGCATGTTATTTGCCACTCATAAAAAAAACGTTTTTCCTAGCCTACACAAATAAAACAAAGCAATAGTTTTGTTAAAGTAGATACCTTTGTGAACTGCAGTTAGTGGTGGCTTTGTGTTAAAGTGTAACAGGTTTGCTGTTGGCTTGAGTTAAGAGCAGTTCAACCAAAGAGCAAATTTAGCTTTTTGTAATTTCTTAATTTGAAGGATTCACAGGCATAAAGACATGAAAGTATCCAGCATTGGAAAGTATCCATGAAAAACAGCCAACATTTAGTGCAACAGAAATATTGCAGTTTTATTTTCCACTTTTAAGTTAAAAATTCTAAATCACCCCTCAGATTTATCTTCGGACCCACGTGGTTTGGAGCC
The DNA here is from genome assembly GCF_023349555.1 of Cebidichthys violaceus. Lineage (NCBI taxonomy): Eukaryota > Metazoa > Chordata > Actinopteri > Perciformes > Stichaeidae > Cebidichthys > Cebidichthys violaceus. The sequence continues at coordinate 6,586,824 of NW_027176428.1, forward strand.
ACTGTCATAAAGTGTATTTAATATTTTATAACTTCATCTAAATGATGAGGGCAACATTTTACAAACACCTCTCAGTATAATAAAGTCAAATACAACAGTCCAACAAAAACTGAACATTTTAAGGAAAGTAGTTTTTATTACATGGCTTTAATTGACTGTTGCAAAATGCATTCATATCTATTTTTCACTCAGCGTACATGTTGGATAAATGTTGCACAAGTTATTACAAACATCATGGTTCTTTCTGTAACTATATGTATGCAGATGATAAACTGTCATAATGCTTTTATTGCAGCCACAATTCTAATAGAGTTTGATCTCAAAATGCATTTAATCTCCTTTCTGTTGAATAATAAATATGACTATTGACTGGTAAGTTAATAATTTAGGCCCTCTATGCTGTAATCATAATTATGTAGTTGCTTTACATGTGAGTGTTACTGTTCAACCTTGCATTGATCCACAGTAAACACATGTTGAGCAGTGCCTTCTTCTTCTTCTTCTTCTTCTTCTTCTTCTTCTTCTTCTTCTTCTTCTTCCTCTTCCTCTTCTTCTTCTTCTTCATTCGTGATGCTGGTTTTAAAGACTTGGTGGATTTACCTCTGGTGGGCATGTTTGCAATATTGCCCGTCAGTGTCAGTTTTAACCTTAAGAGGTACATTTTCTTCATGAATGCCAAAAAATTATAATAATGCCTCCGTAATTCTGCATTAGGTTTTTAAAATAATTCCTTAGGTGTCTGCTCTAATGGGCAACCACTGATAAATGACTTATTCAGATTACTAGCAATATTAATATAAATATAATATTCAAAGTAACATAAATAGGATTACATCTAGAGATGTATGTACAGCAATTACAGTAATACAATCATAATAAAAAAAATACTGAAAATGTATGTATAAATATGATACAATGATCCAAATCATATTGTTTAAGATCTTGGTTGATGGCTAGAAATATTAATAGTGTTAAAATGTTGAAGCATAAAGATGAACAACTTGAATATGTGTAGCTCAAACTGTAGGCTCAGTTTCTACATCTAATGCTGCAAAGTCATCTGTTAATACACATTTGATATAGTGTACATTGACATCTCATATCAGTTGATATGACAGTAATGTCTAATCAATACACTCCCAATATGTTCAGTAGAGGGCGCAAGGATACAAAGTTACACCTGATTTGGAAACAGCTTTTCATTGGTGGAGAGCTGTTTCTGGCTGGTGGAGCATGAAATGAGAGACTGTGTTGAGCTCCTTTAGACTTTGTATTGGTGTTCCTTCATCTTTATCTCGTATTGGTAATGAAGCTTCAGCCTCCTCTACTTCAGTCCGGGCATCATGGAACTTTAACAACTCAGGCCGCCTTTTTGTTTAGTGTTTGAGGAGACTGGCATGCCCTTCTGATCCACACACCAGCAATTGCCACGCCGCTTACCTCGAGACGACCAACACTGCCCAAACAGAGCAAACAAAGATTGTTTTTGCAGCTGGAAATACAACCACACGTCTGTAGGAAAGTCTTGTTCACATGCTTTCGTCATATTTGCAAACATACCTGCTTCTTTCGGAAGAAACCACGCTTGTCACAGTTGGGCATGTAGATATCATGATGGGACTTAAATAAATGGGCATCAAGACCTTTGATAAGTGAAGTTAGCAGTTTACGACATGGAGCCTGTAGGGAGAGTTCAACAGATACATGTGAAGGTCTGATCGAGTTCAACTTATGTACTGTTTCTCTGAATTGTTAAGGTCATTAGATGAAGTTTAGTTACCTCGTTTGGATCCTCAGTAGTTGCTGGGTCTAGGATCAGACACAGAAAAAAACATTTAGCATTGAGCACTTGTTACTGCGTGACTACCTACATAATAATCAAACAACATTCATTTCATTTTATTGTGAGGTCAGCTCCAATTATTCATTTTTATTAACTCGTCAAAAACTGTAATGTGCTTTATTCTTAACTAATAGAACCAATAATACTAAAAGCACTAATAGATGTGATAAAAACAATCTTGAAAATAAAATCTATGATTATACTGCGGCCACTGAGCCATAAAAACATTTCTCATGCAGCCAACTGTGATGTTTCATTACATCTATTGTTCTTAAGTAACAGCTTGTCTGGGATTGATTTATGAAAAAATTAACTCATTGTGTAAAAACAGGTGTGTTTCTCTATTCAAATTTCCTCATAACTATCACAAACTAATGATCAAATTATAGCAGGATTGATTGAACGCTCATTTGCAGATTAGATGTGAAATGTAACGACGTCACCCTCTCAAAAACTGACAAATCAATCAGGAAATGGTGAGTTTTGAAAATCCATAAATCATGAACCTCACCTAAGCCTGAATTTCATCTTACCTACAGACTGGACATTTTCAGTCGGGCTGACGCTGCTGGCGTTACTGCAGACTCCCCTGCCTTCCAGAAGGGCACGGAGGGGCCTCGGCTCATCCTCTGCAGGTGCACAACGTAGACCGTGGGCGCAGCTCAGAGTGTAGACCCCACATGGTTCTCCAACGGCCGGAGCGGTGGAATTTGAATCTACAGCCGGCTGACTCTGTGTGGACTTTGATTTACAGGTGGGACATCCTCTGGACGGTGTGGTCAGCACCATTGAGCTCGACAAAGCCGGCTGCAGGAGGAGCAGCACCAGGATATCTAAATACAGAAGCATCTCACTCTGAAAGTTGTCCACTAATAAATGCAAACAGTCCAGTCTCTGACAACTGACTTGTTGACTGAGGACTTAGTCTTAGTTTAGATCCACTGACTGCAGTGTGTCAAAAGGTGGATAGTAATTCCCTCAAGCCAAGACAAAATGATAATGAGGCTGCCAGACACGACTGGCAGCAGCTTTTAAAGAGTCGAACCCAGTGGGGAAAGGTATGGGAGGGTACATGATGGAGAATGTTTTCACAGCTGAGCACACCCTGTTTTCTCTTGTCTCTGACACGCACACACACACGCATGCTCATACCATTGGTTGTTTTCATCATTTATCAGTCACTTTGTCACAAGTTACTTTGCAGATTTTACATACAAACCTATAAGGAGATTATTAAATATAATGTAAACCTAGCTCCACCTCAACCAAGTTCAACATTGAAATGTTATTTATAGTAATCGGCCTCATAATCCATCGTTATCCACAGTTATGTGCAGTTTAAGGAGATTATTGTGAGCCGACAACACAATACTTTGAGCATAATTTGAAATGCACATAAATTCAGTGAGAAATGTATCTAAAAAAGGACAAATAAACCCACTTTCCTTATAAAATACTCAACATAATACAAGCGCTGTGAAAAGAACACCCAGTCATAATAAAAAAGGAGTAAAAGCAGTTATTTCCTCCCTTTCTGTTCTTGTTTTTGACATTGTTAGGACTTTTGTTTAAATGGCAACCATGAACAAACACTTCGTTCCTAGAGTGTGTTTACAAAGTCTGTAACTGCAGGGCTCAAGATTCGTAGGAAATGGCCACACTGAGAGGCTAAGGAGTGCCGATCAAGGTTGGATGACTAAGACATTAATAGCTACAAGCAAAAAGTCCCACCCTACAAATTCCACTGACTGAGTCACAAACAGATTGAATTATAAAACGGGATCTTAAACATGTCTTAATCCCCAGCTTGTGACAACTTCATTGCAGATACAAATACAATATAGTTATAAATATAGGCCAATACAGAAATACAGTTACTTAACTTGAATATCACTTAGACTACTTCATCTGGCCTCTGTGTTGATTCTGAATTCATACGATTCTTTTCATTAATGTGATAAGGTATCTTGATTTTTTTATACGTAAAAACAGTTTCCATCTGTTCTGTATGTAACAGTTTCTTAATTCAATTTGGAGGAAATATACTAACCTACATAATGATTTATATCAACATTAGATCACCCTGTGATACAAGAAAAATTAAATGAAAAGACCACAATTCATCACTTACGGATTTTTGGTAATGTACCAAACAATGTCTTTTTTTAACTGCTTCTCACAGATTTACCCCAGAGAGAAGATGTCCAAAGCGTACTTCAATGTAATGTCCTCTTTATGAGACTAAGACTTTAACTACTCTGTGATTCTTGCCTTTCCAAAAGTAAAACAGAACTTCATTAAATATGACAGTAGAATATAGACGAAAAAGTATAAAAAGAATTCACCCAAGGTTACGTTTTTATTATTAGCTCACTTTTGTATAAAATAAAACAGTTTTCATAAAAAACTAAACCTTAAGGTTACGATGCTTCTTTTTTTACACGGCCCTAACGTCTTTTCACCCCCTTAGATTTGTATAGTTGAGCACTCCTCATGTAAAACATACGCAAATGCCAACCGTAAAATCTGTTAAAAGACTACATTAACACACGGCAGCGCACAGGTTAAAGATTGCACACAGTATTTATCCTCTGATGTGATTGGTTGAGTGGGCGGGACTTCCGGCTTGGCAGGTTGGACATAAAGTGACAGACTTCACCTCCTTAAAATTGGAAGAAAAACCGAAGGACGACGCGTTACAAGTTTTAAAACAGTAAGGAACCCACATGAGATAAATAGGCTGTGAATAGTTTGTGTATAACCTGATATATAATCATGTTTACAGTACATAATTAGCCTTAATGCTGTAACACTGAAAGCAGCCAGCCGGCCCACCGAGTCGTGCCTGTAGTTTGGGAAATACGATGCTGCGTTTATGGTAGGCTCGTAAAATAGTAAACCGAAGACCTTAATCTGAGGTAATGGTCCGCATAATTTCTTTACCTTATCAAAACGCATCACCAACTAGATCTTCAACTGTATTATTAAGTCGTATTCGGGCTGGTAACTTCGTTTCATTATCACTTTGGAAAAAGAGCCCATAGTTTTCAAGAAACAGAACTTTTTTTAAGGCAACGAAACTATTTCCCCCTGATGTGACGTCAGTCTGTGTCATGCGACGCTGTGGCTCCGCACTGTAGTGATCCACCACTGAGCCAGTGAACATTAAAGACGTCACATACTAAAATACTTTTGTAATTAATATACTGAGTTATAAATGTGAAAGGACCAACAAAGCATACTAGTTAATAATTTAGTCCCTCTATGCTGTAATCATAATTCTGCACTTGTGTTACTTGTGAGTGTTCAACCTTGTATTGATCCACAGTAAACACATGTTGAGCTGTGCCTTCTTCTTCTTCTTCTTCTTCTTCTTCTTCTTCTTCTTCTTCTTCTTCTTCATTCGTGATGTCTGTTTAAAGACTTGATGGATTTACCTCTTGATCAAAGACATTTTTCTTTAAAAAAATAAATATCAATAGGTTCTTTAATTGCAAAGAATCCTCAACGCATCAATAAAGTCTCTTGTGGGCATGTTTGCAATACTAGTATACCAGTTAAATGCACCGACGTTTGGCTGATAGCTGGACAGAAAAATAAGCTGCAAGCTGTTTTGATAGGCATTCATTAATTCATTAGGTTCTGACATTTTTAGACGAGGCAATTGTTTTAAAAATTGAGGAAAAGAACTTCAGATTGATAAATAATGTAAACTATCATAGTTTGCAGTCCTACAACAGTGAGAAATTGAATTAAAATGTTGGCATTTAGGTTTTCAGTGTTACAGTTAGACCAGAAACACATCAGTAAAGGCGTCTATTATACACAGGCATTGACATAAGAGCCGTTCTATACTTGAGTCACTTGGAGTTCACGTGGAGTGGAAGACACTCAAGGGTGACACCTGACCATCACAGGGCTAACACAACTAGGGGACTCACGTTTGTGCCTGTTGACAGTGTACAATCACTGTCCAGGCCTTTGCTTGTCTCTGGAATGTGGGATTAAACATAAATGGAAAAACACAAACGCATCAAGTCCTCGCAGGAAGGGTTTGGCCTGAGGATAAAAGCCGGGTCCCTCTCGTAGTCAGGCAACAGATGTAATCATGTTGTGGTCTAAGAGGTTTGCTGTGGTTTTAAGAACGACCTGTGCTGTTTTTTTTGGAGGTGTCCCTTTCTATGGCTTTATTAACCATTGACCGAAGAAACACGGGAACATCTACATTTGAATATTTCATTAAAAAAAAACACCAGGCACAATTTATGTACATACATTATTTTAAGATGAATATTTAATGTTAGTTGTTATGTAATACATTGTTTTAATTTGTTTCCCTGTGTCCCAGATTGTAATGATTTTCAGACATGGACGACATAAACCTTCATTACCGCTTTCTGAACTGGAGGAGGCGAATTCGAGAAATTCGTGAAGTGCGAGCAGTGCGATACCGGGAGCGGCTCAAAAGGATGCTGAGAGACGGAGACGTACTCAGGTAGCAGTGATGAGCAATGAGTGTTTGAACTTGAGACACAGGTTTCTTCTGTGATTTAGTCCCTCATTTAACATGCTAGAGCTGTTCCTTTGCTCGCTGAATCAGCATCCCACTTTGTGATGATTACAGTCATATCTATTTATCTTTCTTTTTGCATCTCCTTGTAGGTATCATGGGAATTCAGATGAAGTTGGCTGTTTTGTTGCAGCCAGGCCATTGTCGAGAAGAAATCGCTACTTTGAAGTAAGAGTTGATAATTTCCTTTCAATCCATGACTATTGATATGACACAGGAGCGCCAATTATGAAAATCATACCTCTATGTCAGGGAAATGTTACAGCCACACTCGTCATTTGATTTTACATGTAAATGTAAATGTGATTGATTAACAATAATTATCTATTAAATGATGAACCCAAACTGAACTCAAACCTACCTGAGTATGTAATATTCATATAAATTAGCTTCATCAGTCCAACAAGTTTTTTGCACACAAATCAATAGTTTTTTGTGGTTTGGTTGAAAAATGATTAGTCGATAATGCAGAACACCACAGAAATAAAGGAGCCCCTTGGAGCTGGAAATAAAAGAAATCCACCACAATTCATTGGTTATCGAGTACCTGAGGTATCGGCTCAGATATATTTCAGACAACAACATAAAACAGTAAAGTACGACTATTTTGTAAAAACATTCTGCAGTATATTTGAAACTGTTAACAGTGATCCACATCTTTTCATTTCCTGTGAGTAGAAAGTGATAAAGTACATTTGTTTTCTGTCAAAATAGTGTACTGTGAATTAGTATATAGTGTTAACTTTTATATTTTTAGTATTCATTATGGATTTAGGACACAGCCCTTGTTCCGTGTTGATGACAGGAGGCTTGGCAGAGTGTCTCAGTGCTTGTCTTCGTTACACTTACTTGGGAACAGCTCTTTTATGAGACACAAAGATCTTTCAGCTTGGAAATATATTCTATTCTATATTGTTTGCTGGGACTGAAACTACAGTGAGTACTGAAGCTAATGTTGTTTCTTCAAGTCATATGCCAAAATAATTTATACTAAAGTCAGAAGCAATGTGTCAGCAATTAAGTCCCAGCACAGAAAATAGCAATAGATTCACCTTTGCATACTGTACATCTCCTCCTGAACAACTTTGATGTTTACACAAACTTATCAAGGTTAAGAAAATGTGTCGCTATATGCTTTTTGTTATTGTAAAACCTTTGTGATTAAAGTGAGACAACAATATATTTTTGGATCAGAGGAGAAACCAATTAAAAGGAGCTGTAGTCTTCCAGAAGCTCAGTAAATGTATTCGCTAGGGTCGCACACATTTCCTGCATAAATGTGTGTTATTAGCATTGATTCACTTCACCCAAACAGTGTTGTGAGTCCAGCCCCATGTCGTTACTGTTGCTATGCCTGTCAAGCCTTCCACCCTAGCATGGAACATACGTCGCTTACAATGATAACAAAGGAAGATTTTGAACTTGAAATTCTCTGCACGTTTTAAACCAACAAGACCTTGAGTTCAGAAGGCGACAGACACAAAACAGGATTCACAAGCAACCATTTTGGCACCTGGAATTACAGATGTTGTGGGAAGATTTTAATCAGCTGTAGCTAGCTAGCTCATTAAGATCATGTTGAGTGGTTTGGAAACGTCTGACTTTTTAACTAGTGTTTCCAGCTGACTCGTTTCAAAACGTGAAATATGCGCTTGGTGGCTACTTGCATGACGTTGTGCTAAAATGCCAGCAACAAAGTGTACAATACTATGCTTTTGACACCAGCTGAGTCAGATTCTTTATTTGTAAACAGCCCCAGCTAGCAGCCAGTAAAACAGCCAGTATGAAGGGTTAATACTGTACTACATACTGTAACACTGCAAGCACAGCTGCTGCATACAGACACGGTGTATTCAAGTTTCAGACGTGTTTTCGACGTGACGGATGTACTGACCCTAATCTGATACAGATCTTATCTCAGCCCTGGCAAACTGGTTTCACAAAGCCAAATAAGTTGCAGCTCATTACAAATGGTGTTCTGGTTTGTTTATTTCACAGCCCTCGGTAGTCTAGACACTGTAGTGCACAAACATCCCAGGACAGTGACTGTTCCTCAGAATTAACCATGTTCAAACTTGCCTAAAACACACACACACGCATCCTGCTCACGTGTAGTGAAACAGTAACTAACCCTCGCACCTTTTTACTTGCGTGTGCTTCGTCCCCGTGACTCACTTTGTGGGAGCCACGTAGGAGGAGGAAAGGGGACGATTTGCGTCAATGAGTGTATGTGCTAATAAATGTTAGAAAAGGGGATGCTGATTGTAGATTTTAGGGTTGATCTGCATGTTTTATACTGACACAGAAAAAAAGGTTACTTCTCACTCTCAGGAGGCCAGCGTTGAGGTCATGGGAAAGAACTTAAAAGTTTCCTCCGCTCCTTGTCCTGGATTTGTCAGCAGTACTCCGATTGCAGTGCTTCCATGTACGGCTCCCTAGGGATGATGTCATATGGTCAGTATTCAGTTATGATAACAACGGTAAAGGCCAGCTCTTTACCTCAGGGTTTTCACTTTGAACCAACAGGCAGCTCTGTACAAAAGAGATGCTATATAGTTTCAGGTTGGTTTCGAAACTTTATGAAGTGAAAAGAGAAGCAGTGCCAACCCAAAAGCAAAATGTAAAGGCATGTAAAAAGCCTGAAGGAGCCGAGACAGAAAACTTTTCTGGCAAATGAAACTGCATCCCTCAAGTAGGCCCTTTGAAACTGTTATGTCACCTTGTCTGTTAACTATATGATTGATTCCCATGACACCGGTAGCAGCACCATCATCAAAAATGTATTAGTCCAGTACTTTACTTTATGACTAAATGCCTGCAAAACTAATGACATTCCTATCAGCCTCAGTTTTGCTTTGTATTTAGTGGTAATTAGCAAATATTAGCCTGCTAACATGCTAAACTAAGATGGCGAATAAACATTATACCTGCTGATCATCTGCATTGTTGCTTTGTCATTGGCAGCATGTTGCCATTCTAGCATTAGCATTTAGCTCAAAGCACAAGTACAGCTTCGCTCAACCTGTTTATTTGTAACCCTAACATACATGCACTGTGCATGTTCTTTGATTTATCTCAGTGGGTGACTCATCCATGTGTGACAACAACCACCAAAAGACAAATATAATAACTCCTAATTGAAAAAAATACATCTGTGTCCTTCACCCCTCGCTCCCCCCTTTCATACACTTCCTCTTTTTCTGCCTCAACCAAGTTTGTTCTGCTGATGCACAATATAAAAGCCTCCCACACATGATGTGTAATGGGGAGCCCACTGCTCTGGATGTTAAAGCAGCTTCTCTTGAATTCAAGGTTGAGTTTCAAAGATGTGTCAAGAATTGAATGACTCCTCACATTATTTAGAAGAAACTACACTTTGATGCCCACTTCTCCGAATCTCAGGTTGTTCGCAGAATTTAATGACACCCTTCCGATTAAAATGAAGTCAATTTCGTGAGACTACTGTTTGCAGTGATACTCTCTTTCTCGTGTTTCTTTGTGGTTATTCAACCTGTGGTGTTTGCAGGTGACCATCATCGATACCGGAGTGAGGGGAATGATTGCTGTTGGTTTGGTACCTCAGCTCTACAAGCTGGACCATCAGCCCGGCTGGCTCCCACACTCTGTGGCTTTTCATGCTGATGATGGCAAGTATGTGACAAGGAGGATTTTCTTTTCGCATACTGTAGACTGAACATGTTGTTAATGATACATGGAGGTCCAGCAGAATAATGTACTTCTGATTGACACAGTGTATTGTTCAAAGAACAATACACTCAAAGAAGCTCAAAGAACACGTGTGCTCATGTTAAAGGATAGGTCCACATGTTTTTCCTGTCTGTCTTAAAATTAATATGAACATTAAAACAGGTTTTGCTTGCTATTATCATTCCACCTGTCCATACTTAATGGCTGTTAAGAGATCCCTTCTTTTTAGAGAGACTTACATAGAGGGAGATGACACAGATGAGCTGTTGATTTTGTGCCATTATTTCCTTCATTTTCAGTTACTGGGCACATTTTCTAGGTATCTTCCGGAGTTTTTCTGGACAATCTTATAACAATGAGCCTCAATGATTAGCCATTCAACCTCCCATACTTGTCTCTCCACAGGCTGTATAATGGAAACACTGTAGGACAGCAGTTTGGTCCAAAATGCTGCAGAGGTGACAGAATTGGCTGTGGAGTTTCTCTGGACTCTGATGATGGACAGCTAACTGTGTTTTTTACCAAAAATGGCAAAGAAGTAAGTGCCCTGTTACCATCATATTTTTTTTTCCTGAGACTATTCAACAATTATATAAGTGTACTCAGAGTTCCCAGCTAGCTTTCCCTAAAAAATAATGTGTGTGATTGTGTGCCTAGGTCGGCAGTGTGGACATCCCAGCGTCTCCTGACGCTCTCTTCCCCGCAGTGGGAATGCACTCTTTGGGAGAAGAAGTGCTGCTGGACCTGAACGCTGAATGGGGGATGGAGGAGGATGATGGACAGATGATTGTGGATAGTCATGAGGAGGACTGGGGCCGTCTCCATGACATCAAGGTGACTGGCACGGTAAGTCTTGTTGCTGAGAGATGTATATACTAAGAGATGTTCATCATTTCTTTTACCAATTCTACTGTAAACAGTCAGGGACATAAAGTATAACATAAAAATGTAACAGGTTGTCTCCCTTTTAAAGGTGCACAATGTGTAATGATTGACTTGTATCAGTGGGAGGATGACGCAGAGGAAGAGTCTGTGTACACAAGATAATTGGTCTGTTATATATCAGAAAGCTTTAATTAAGGTTGTCTGCTAACTGATGTTGTTAGCTTGACTCCTTGCCCAGATTTCAAAAGTGGTACATTGCTTGTTTGAGTCACTCCATCACTCCTGTATTTCATTCAGTTTTACCCATTAGTTCCCATTAAGTCCTGGTCTGTAACAACAAATGTTTAGAATTTCATTTACATCAGTATTTCAACTTTTAACATGACATATGCATATAATTTAAGTAACCCAAACTCTTTAGAAGAACTCCACCGATTTCACACATAAAATTCTGTTTACAGTTGTATGAAGCATTTTGAGGCTCCAGAGGGAGTTGTCTGAAGTCTGATAAAAATAAAAAAATTTGGAGGTGTGGAGTCAGAAAGAAGCGAGCTTACCAGAGCCCTGTAGCACACTCTTTGTCGGGCGACTGTGGCTCAGGGTTGTCCTTCAATCAGAGGATCAGCGGTTCGATCCCCGGCTCCACCAGTCCATGTCGATGCATGCTTGGGCAAGACACTTAACCCCAAATTGCTTTAATGGGTGTGAATGGTTAGTTAGGCAGGTGGCACCTTGCATGGTAGCCCCTGCCATCAGTGTATGAATATGGGTGAATGATGACGTGTGGTTGGAAGTACAGACCATTTACCATAACACACCCGAATCTCCAACTTACTGTCAGCAGTCAGAGTTGCATTGATTTGGATTATTTTATATGTTCGTTTTGAAGATCAATAAGACAAAGTGCAAACATTTAGATAGCAAGTCCTAACCCAAAATCCCAGATGGTTGATACAGAAATTCAGACATAAATATTAGATTTTGCTAAATACCTGATAGGAACAGACTAATACTTTCTCTAAAGTACTGCTTGACCTGCTCTCTCTCTCTCTCTCTCTCTCTCTCTTTCTCTTTGTTTGGGACTCCACCCCTCCCTGTGACGCAGTGTTTGTGTCTGACTCAGACGTTAAACTATACACATAAAACCTGAATAGAAAAAGGATGGGAGGGGAACGTAGCGCTGCAGCCCTTAGGCAGTACCTGTATGCCACCTGCACATTTAATTATGCTATATTGCTACAAATGTCCTGTATGAATTCAGGGCCTATAAACCACTGTCTGATCATCCCGCTGTAACTCATCAATTACACATCTGCACATTTTAGCAGGACATGAAAGCTGTCAGGACATAAAAACCAAACATGTAATAACAAAGCAACAGTGTTGTTTTTCTTTGGAATTTCAGGGCTGATGATGGATAAGCATAGTGTGCTTTGATATTTTTATTGTCATATATATATGTTTTTAGATTACAGGTTTGTGCTCTCCAACTATTAGGCACCCCCTGTTTCTGTTTTTTTTTCATCTTCTTGCATTTGCACCAGAGCGAGTGTTTACTTCTTGAGGTTTGTACTTTCACACTGCCAGAAAGGGAAGAGAAGAAGAAGAAGTTCTCTGAAAGCAAATCAGTCTGTAAAGGGTGATGGATGAGACTTGGAATATATTTTATTTATTTTAAGTGGGTGTATGATTTAAGCAAATATTATTATTATTATTATTATTATTATTATTATTATTATTATTATTAGTGCTGAAGTGACAGCGGTTGGATTTAATGAGCTCAAACATGTCAAATACTATTGGTCTATTTTTTAAATCTCACGCAACCTCCTGTTGTAAGAAGAGTAAAGTTAGCTTTGCTCTTCATGTTAGCAATGGCATGTTGAGCCTAGACGGTCATGTATGACTTGTATCTTCAGATTCTTTGTATTGTGGTCCCATGTGTTCATCTACTGCTCTGATGACATTTGGGACTCTGGAAATGGACCCAGCTTTGCTGGTGTTGATGTCCTCTGCTGCATGTAGTAAACAGCTATGTTATCTCTGCTGCCGTAGCTTTGCTTTTTGTACCCAAACAGTTCGGTGCAGGGATGACGAATCAAAATCCTGCCCCATTTTTCTAGAAAAGAAAGAATTGCATGATGTTGCATGACCTAGTTTTTTACCTCATCATCTAACATCCCTAATAGGATAACGTGTGAATAAAACATGCACTCTCAAAACTGAGAGGGAAGCAGAGACAGAATCTGAAGCTATCGTCGTCTGTGCAGAAGTTTTTGTTTCATTATAATAATTTGAATACACTCATCCACCAGTTTTGTTGTGATTTATCTAAATAATAATAAGACTCAAATCAATGTTAGGTTTAGATCTTAAAGCATGTGTTTTGATGCATTTGCATTGAATAGCAAATACAGAAAGTAATTACTGTCACACCGTCAGCTGTTTCAGAAAAAACTTAAGTGCTGCAGGCTAGTGGAACTGGGGCAGGACTTTGTCTCTCTATATGGGCCAGATTAAACCACAGCATTATCAGCTGTAACCACCATCTGAGAGCAGTTCACAGCGCCGGCCGTGAGCTAGCCAGCGGGGCACGATAACATGAACTAACATGCACTAAAAGGAACGCATGGCCGGCCCGGCTATGTAGAGAAAGCACAGAGAAGCTTGTGTTACAACACACACAGAGGGAGAGTGACTTCATCCTCTGCTAAGATAGACATTACTCCTCTAAATCTTTACATTGCAAATAGTTGTGCGCTGTTTTATTAATGCTCTTAATAGTGTATGTATAGAGAACATCAAAGTGAGCTAACATCAGCCACCAGATGTTTCTAGATAAGACTGTACAATCAAAACTTCTGAGTGTATTAAATTGAGCAAGGGTGTGTTTTATTGATTTTCACATATAAGACAAAAATTATGCTGACATGTTATTGTCTCACAAGTTGTTGTGCCTAACGCATACAACACATCCAGCAACAACATATGGATTTATTTGGGGTCATGTTTTCGGCTACCCTGTAGATATATATAATATAACCAATATTCACTCTTCTTCTAGCCCTGTTGGTCGCGATAGACCCATTACCTGCTAGATGCTCCGCTGTGTGATGCTACCTCTGTCTGTCTGTCTGTCTGTCTGCTGAGTAGGTAACTGAATGTGTCTGTTATTTCCACAGCTGCTGGAGTATGTGGGTAAAGGGAAGAGCATCGTAGACGTGGGCTTGGCTCAGGCGCGCCGGCCTCTCAACACACGCTTCCACTACTATGAACTGGAGATCACAGATGCTGGAGAGAAGTGTTATATTGCCCTGGGGCTGGCACGCAGGGTATGAGCCTCCTCCTTTTTAGTCATCACCATAATGATCACATGTCATTATCACTGACACACTCTGTTACTTACTGCACACTCTGCGGTTATCTGTCGGTAAAGAAAACTTCTCTCGCCGTCATTGCTCTCTCTCATATGCACCACTGCTCTCACTGTTTCCAGTCTGAGTGATGGATGACCGAAAGAGGAAAAGCTAACAGAATAAATATTCTCTCATTTTACCCCCACATCTGGTTTTCCATAGAAAGCAGGTTGTTCCGTTTACATGCTAATCTACCATGTCAACTAGAACACTGCAGTCAAGTGTGTGATAGGTTAGTTATGAGATGAGCGCATCTGATTGTTTTGTCTCAGATTCTGTCAGTTCCTGCTTTATTTTGCTTCTTCTTTCCTTTACAGTTAGTCACCGTGCACAGGAAGGGGTGAAAAGAAATAATTCCTCAGGCTAAGCAATTAAAGGTTGATATCCTAATTAATTAGGTGGTATTAAATCACAAAGGATGACAGCCATCGATGATACATATTTTGGAAAAATAAGTTGGGTCTGAGAGAAGACTTGTTGAATGTTTACACATCAGAGATGCATTCAGCTGCCTTTTGTCCTCGCATGAACTCATGCACATCCCGTTCAATAGAAATTAAACGGCGTAGTGTTGGCTGAGGGTGCAATCATGGTGGCATTCAAACAACAGATATGAGATGAAGTGTGGCTCTGTTATTGCCGCACTCGACAGGGAGTCTCAGTTATTGGATGCTAATTGATTGAGCATCATTTTTTGCTAATTACACTGCTGTTTTGCCAGCTGCGACAGTGTTCACGGCCTGGGAGGTGGTGGATAACTGTTGCACTCATTAGGCTTCCCTTGACACCTCTGCTGTTAGTTACTGTGTGTGGGCACGTTGCGCCCTCGGGTCAGATGGCGTGGAGAATAGAGCTCTGTCATTTTGCTGATTGTTTTCCTGGAATTGTTTTTCTCGATGTGTGTCTGCGGTTCTGGTGAAGCATTTTAAATCCATTAAACGGTCATTCCTGAGGTTTTGCACCATGTCCCGTCATCTCCAGTCTTCTGATGGGAAGCATTACCTCTCGCTACAGAAATCAAAACAAAGGTGTCTCTCTCTGTCTCTGGGTAACACATGCTTTACAGTTTCTAGTTGCACAAAGGTTGCTTATATTGGATGAAGAATCAATTGTTTTTGGTGCATTCCTTTTCTCTTTTATTGCTTTGAGGGAAAGTCTCATTGTCTCTCTTTTACGCAACTTGTCTCTTTAATTCTGTGGTTTTTCTTCAGTCTTCTTTTGCTTTATCTGCCTTTCTCATCTGTTGCTGTGCCCATCATTACATCAGTCCTCTGCTTACAGGGGCTTATATGATTTCTACTTAAAATTTACCACTTCACTGTAAAGTTAATCTCTTTTCTTTCAGGAATCCCTCCTTTTGTAGAAAGTCACTATTCTAGAGGTGATTTAGCTCATCATAGTCACATTGCTTGGTGAAAGATGATGTTAATTTAGCTGTTTGTCCATCAAACCATATTTATAGAAATAACACTTTGGGATGCCCAAAGCTAGATACAAAATGTGTGAATAAACAAGTACAGTGAACAGACTTCTTAACTAATGCTCCCGATCATCCAGAAACCCTGAGAACATTTGGAATGGAGTTGCACTGTAAATACATATTTAAATATACCTGGCCCCTGAACAAATTCCAGTTACAAATCACTGTAAATACTCTCTATTAACTGTGTTGTTTTAGTGATTAATAATAGAACCCACAGATGATGTAATTTTTTCTGAAGCTTGTCAAATCTGTTTGATGTGCAACCCCACATTAAATTAGGGGAAACTTTTAAAGATAATGCGCATACCGTATTTTCCGCACTATAAGGCGCACCGGATTATAAGGCGCACCTTCAATGAATGGCCTATTTTAGAACTGTTTTTATATATAGGGCGCACCGGATTATAAGGCGCATAGAATAGAGTAGGAGTAAGCACAGTACCGGTGTTTACCGCTATTACTTCGGCGACGCCCCTGACTACGGTAGCCGTAATGCTGCAAGCGGTGCGGCTTTGTAGTTTACCAGTCGTACTGAAACATTTTGACAGAGCTCCGTGTACAACCAGTATGGATCTACCAATTAACCAATTGATCCATATATAAGGCGCTCCGGATTACAAGGCGCACTGTCGTTTTTGAGAAAATGAAAGGCTTTTAAGTGCGCCTTATAGTGCGGAAAATACGGTAAATGCTTTTACTCGTCTTTGTGAGGTATCCAAAACATAGATTGATCATAAATATTGACATAATTCCAGCGCCCTTACAAACCATCTTCTAACCCGGCCTCAGCTACAGACCTGCAAAAGTTTTGTAACTGTGTCTTACACAGATGCTATCATGGTGACAAAATCCGTCCACAGAAATGAAACACTTGGCAAAGTACTCAAAACCTCTGCTGTTGTAGTTCCTGCTACACCACATTTTGCCGTGATGACACACACAGACTCACAAAGTGAAAACAATACCAGAGTCTTTGATTCAGCTGGTGATAAAATTACATTGTTGAGACTAGTTTATGTGCTATTTAATCACAAAATGTCACTTGCTCTTCTGTCTCACAGGACTACCCCAAAAATAGACATCCAGGTTGGAGCAGAGGGTCTATAGCCTATCATGCAGGTGAGAGTTGGCTGATCATGATATAATGGCACCAAATTGTCACCCATGTTTCTGGCCATTGAAGAAAGTACTGATTTGTTAGTATTTTATTATTATTGGTAGCCATTTTATTAGAAATGATATTATTCTAGAGATTATTATTATTATGTAGCTTTCTTTGGCTTCCACCAGCTGGGAAACGCTAGAACAATGCATTGCTGTGGGATTTTACTGTAAACTGCTCTACCGAAGAAATGTATTGATATAAATGTTAGCGATGGCAGACGTCATCGTGTGTCGTAATTGTATCACACTCTCTCATGCATGATACATACAGCTCTGATCAACGTCCCTGTTGTTCTGTGTAGATGATGGAAAGTTGTTCCAGGGCAGTGGGATCGGGGACGCGTTTGGTCCACGCTGCTTTGAAGGGGACATCATGGGCTGCGGGATCATGTTCCCGCGTGACTACAGCCTTGATGGTGGAGGTGAGCATCTTCATATTGTTTCCAAAGCACTGTGCCTCATCATGTACAACCTCTAATAGTCTTTCTTTCTATTTCTGTTTCGGTTCTTTCAGATGACGTGGACGACTGGGACCTCGATGTGATTCCCAAACCCAGCGAGGTTCAGAATGACTTGTATGCAAACAATGAAGATGAGGAGGATGAGGGAGAAGATTTGGAAGGGAGGAAGGTCACGGTGAGATGCTGTCAAATTCTTGGAATATAATACCAGGGAGTCTTCCTTACTTCATTCCTGCATATATTGTCTTCTTGCTGTCCCCTTTTTGTGTTTGAGCAGGTGTTCTTCACCAGAAATGGAAAGGTTGTGGGCCGGAGGGAAGTGGCCTTACCTGTAGGAGGGTGGTACCCCACGATTGGCATGATGAGCACTGGGGAGAAGGTCAGAGTGGACCTACACCCCCTTAGCGGCTGAGCAGAGTGGAGACGTACGGAGGAAATGATGGAGCTCTACTACATCTTTGGAGATCAGATAACAAATAATACCTCCACATCAACAGGCTCCAAGATGTTACTTGAAAAGTCACTCCAGTGTAGAAGGTGACTGAGCCTCATGCTGTAAGAATGATCAAATTAATTTATGTTAATATAACATTCGTGCCTCAAAGAAGTACTTTATAATGAAATGTTTTTTACAGAAAAGCAATAAACCAGAGGGTTGTGTTGGTGACACACTATTTTTTGATAATTTCATCACACAGAGTAAGGTACAAACTTACATAAAATACCAAAAGAAAAGGGTCTCACCAGAATAATGAATGTAAAAATCCAATCAGAACAAACCCCAGCCTACACATGGACCCTTTTATCAGCAGTAAATATGTAGCATCCTGCTGCTGCTCATTACTGGAGGTCTGCTGTACGTCTTCCTATTGACGGTGTGCTACTGACACTCAGTGGTGAGAGTGGTAGTCTGAAAAATAATGCTTAGAAAATCCTCCAAAAATAGAAGTAGCGCCCTGAATGAACAGTGAGTTTACTCTGTGAAACAATGTCAGTAAAATTAGCTGCTCTATGAGTGTCGTTCTGTATGAGGAATTATGTGATAATTAAGTGTAAGAACAACTTGTTGAGGTTAAATCTAAAACATTTAACTGTTACGTTGGCGTAAGATGTTTTAAAAAGCAAGCTTCCAAGTCAATGATTTCTGACGAACTGTTGTCTTTTTTTATTCAGGTATGATTTTGACCGAATGGTAGACGATGTACTGTCATGACAAACATGTAGGTCATAGTCACTCCAAAGCTTTTTAGAGAACAATTTGTGTCTAAAAGATGCGACGGGTAAACCAAAATCATGTCATAGGATCGCTTTGATTTTGTTTCTCCAGTATAGAGATATTTGGTGTATATAGTTTATATAAATAACATAAATGTAAAATATACATTCATATACAATAAACATGTTCTCCGAGCACATATTTCAGATTTCCTAATAGATGCACAAACAAACCCAAGTAATGCCAAACTTAGTGGAGCCTTTTTGATACAAAAAGACAAATTAGAAGTCATGATATTGAGTGTATTCTCTGTAGATCACATGTTTTGGATGAAATGGACACCAAAGTGTCTCAAAATGGAAAAACTATGAAGAGCAACTCTAAGCCTGAGTATCAAAGCCTGTCAGGAAAAGACTAATTAAGGACATAACATGGTAAAGAAGTACAATTTCCACTAGTTCAATATCTTGAAAATGAAGCCATACTGTAACTAATATTTGCTGCTCTCAGGTGTATTTGAAAATCAAAATTAAGTACCTTGTCTTTTCTATGGTTATTTTTGTGATTTTGCTGTATGTTAAAGACAACCATCGATTGCTAAAAACCTGTAATGTTTTTTTTTGTGGTCAGAATGAATCTTGTTGACATTGAATACTGTTAAAGTAGAATACTTTGACTGTTTCCCCCCTGACTCTACTGTCAATGGTAAATGATTGTTTTCATATTGTGACACCAAATTTTACTCAAAACACCTCCTTGATTGTAGAGATAAAAGAGATGTTTCTGGTATCAAAGAGGTTTCATAAAAATGAATAGGTTGTTAATTGTTACTGCAACTTTTAGAGGATTTATTTACTATATATTATCATATAGTTTCCATTTTATATTAAATCTGACATTAACAGATGTAAGAACTTATTCAGGCTTTACAACCAGCCTGCTGTTAAACATTTGACCTAATGAACAAAGTGCCTGTGTGAATGGGTCCAGTCTGGACCCTTAATAAATGATCCATGTAGGTTTTGGAAATGGACGTTGGTTCATGTTGACTCTCAAGTTTGTGGAACCACATTCACACTGAAAACCTCCTTCTACACCTCATCCTGAAGGCGCCACATGTCTATGAACTCTGCAGGTCACTGAAAGGATCTGAAAACACCTCATTGGATCCATGCTGGACTCCGAAACTTGCTTGGAAATTCAATTGAATAAGGAATTATTGCATCCATTAAGTGCCCCCCTGGTCAGCAGACAAGATGTAAAGACTAATGTTCATGTGATGCTCAACTGCTGCTATTTGTGTGCCGAGCAAACACTCTGCACATCATCATATCAGCCTGTACTGTAGACAGGGTGTACTCATGTTTGGTTTTTTCACTTTCACAGTCAAGTTTTATGTTAATGATCTTATTTCTCAGGAGCTACTAATGGTCTCCTTCTGCTTTTGTCCGCCCGACACACACTTTTATTATTTAGCCCTCCTGTATCCTTAGTGTAATTAATCATGAAGGAAGTCTCTCTCAATCAAGCCCTTGTGTAGATCTCATGTTGCCTTTTCTTGTGTGCCCCCCTGTCTCTTTTCATTTGAATCAATCAGGTGAACATGCCAAAAGTTATTTAAAAAAAATAAAGAATATTTACACCCTGCTTCGACCTTTCCTGTTGTGTCAAATTTAATTATAAATGAATTACATTCAGTACTGATTTTAATTGGTAATAGGATCATCTTAGATTTTTTATAAAAAGCAAACCGAATATTTCAATCCCCAAATCACCCAAACATGGTTTTTAATGAATATTCTTCCCACAGTTGTTTTGATTCAAATTATGACTTTTTAAGGTTTAAACCTTGATCATTTCATGTAACAGGCTTTATAGTTATTAGTTGTTTTTTTTAAGTGATTATATTTAGAAGCTGTTCAGAGAAGCATATCATTTACAGCATTGTTGATGTTACAATTCAACTATTCAAATGTAAGGACATACAATAGTTGTTCTTGAAGTTCAATAGTATGCACTGCCTCTAACTAATTACATAAAGCAAGAAATCTCTGTGTGTAAGTGGGTATTCCCTTTGCATATCTGGAGTCGAAAACCGTTCATCCGATGTAGGCCTACTTTACATTTGGGGGGTGCATTGCTGCAATTTGGACATGTTCAATACCAATAAACAAGCACTCTCATTGCAGAAGCAGGGCGAAGATTCAGGCCTTTGCAGACTCGAGCCATACTCGAGCATGTCATCCGCAGCGGGCCGGATTTAAAGTCACTGCACTTGCTTTTGCTGCTGAATGCTGGATGTACTAATTACTGCCAGACTTTTCCTCACTTCCCTGGAGTCAACACGAGCGGATTGTCTGGAAGCAGCAATAGGTGGAGCTTTCAATTCTCATATAATGGTGGATAATTTAATGAATAATAATGCATTATATTTGAATTGTTATATTTTGTGTGTAAAATCTAAAACTGCAAAATAACCAGTGAAATTTCTCTGTCAGATAAATGTAGTAGTACTACTCTGAAGTAGAGGAAGTACACAGTATTTTAAGTTGCATAGTTTTTAAGGGCCTTTTGTAAATTATTTTGGGGTACAATGAGTTTCGATAGTAACATAATTCAATCTTTTTCATACCTTTAGTTGGGGGCCACCAGGCCCAGGTTGCCTGCCTAATGGTGAATTCTGTCCATTGTGTTTATTTAATGAATCAAAGTGTATTTCACTGGTGTTTCTGACTGAGTAGCCGCAACTTGGGTGTGACACAACTATGACATGGCAGGTGTTATTGACCAAGAATTCAGCCCATTCAGAACAGGCATGCTTTGAACGAGTACTGCACTAGTAATATTAACAGGGTTAAAAATCCCAATTCCTTTTGAAGATGAATATCATGAATAAGATGAATTTCGGAAAATCTTTCAAACCTATTTAACCATTTTTTTTTAAATATTAGCTATAATAATATAATATGAACCATATCCATAATTCAGTTAAATGTGAGCTTTTTCCAAATGGATGGGATTAATGAATGACACCCATAACAGGACATACAGTGCTGTGAAAAAGTATTTGCCCCCTTCCTGGTTTCTTATTGTTTTGCATATTTGTCACACTTAAATGTGTCAGATCATCAAACTAATTTTGATATTAGACAAAGATAACCCGAGTAAATACAAAATGCAGTTTTTAGATGATGATTTAATTTATTAAGGGAGAAAAGCTATCCAAACCTACTTGGCTCTGTGTGAAAAAGTAATTGCCCCCTAAACCTGATAACTGGTTTTGTCACCCCTGGCAGCAACAATTGCAATCCAGCGTTTGCGATAACTGGCAATGAGTCTTTTATGTCGCTGTGGAAGAATTTTGGCTCACTCTTCTTTGCAGAATTGTTTTAATTCAGCCACATTGGATGGTTTTTGAGCATAAACAGCTTGTTTAAGCTCACGCCACAGCATCTCAATCAGATTCAAGTCCAGACTTTGACTAGGCCACTCCAAAACCTTCATTTTGCTTTTTTTGAGCCATTCAGAGGTGGACTTGCTGGTGTGTTTCGGATCATTGTCCTGCTGCATAACCAAAGTGCGCTTGAGCTGGAGGTCACGAACTGATGGCTCGACATTCTCTTTCAGGATGTTCTGGTAGAGAGCAGAATTCATGGTTCCATCAATTATGGCAAGTCGTCCAGGTCCTGAAGCTGCAAAGCAGCCCCAGACCATCACACTATCACCACCATGTTTTACTGTTGATATGATGTTGTTGTTATGAAATGCTGTGTCAGTTTTATGCCAGATATAACGGGACGCACACCTTCCAAAAAGTTCAACTTTTGTCTCATCAGTCCACAGAATATTTGCCCAAAAGTCTTGGGGATCATCAAGATGTTTTTTGGCAAATGTGAGACGAGCCTTTGTGTTCTTTTTGGTCAGCAGTGGCTTTCGCCTTAGAACTCTCCCATGGATGCTATTTGTGCCCAGTCTGTTTCTTATTGTTGAATCATGAACACTGATCTTAACTGAGGCGAGTGAGGCCTGCAGTTCTTTAGATGTTGTTCTGAGGTCTTTCCAGACTGATTCATGTCAGTTACTTTGTTTCTCATCTGTTCTTGAATTTCTTTACATCACGGCATGATGTGTTGCTTTTTGAGATCTTTCAGCCTACTTCACTTTGTCAGACAGGTTCTATTTAAGTGATTTCTTGATTCAACAGGTCTGGCAGTAATCAGGCCTGGGTGTGGCTAGTGAAATTGAACTCAGCTTTCCAAAAAAATCACAGTTGATTCATGATTTATCAAGGGGGGGGCAATTACTTTTTCACACAGGGCCAAGTAGGTTTGGATAGCTTTTCTCCCTTAATAAATGAAATCATCATTTAAAAACTGCATTTTGTATTTACTTGGGTTATCTTTGTCTAATATTAAAACAATTTTGATGATCTGAAACATTTAAGTGTGACAAATATGCAAAACAATAAGAAACCAGGAAGGGGGCAAATACTTTTTCACAGCACTGTACATTAGGAAAGATAATATTCTGACTATAGCCTGCAAGTGTAGAAATGTGAAACTCCTGTGAAAAAGTGCACTAATCAGGAAGCTGGTAGCTCTGTGGCTATAGTATCTGGTTAATATGTGAGCTCAAGTAAAAATCCAGATGGACTGCAAAGTCTGGATTTTCTCATTTATACATTTTTATTGTGTTTCAACAACAGTTCAGACTGTAATGCCCAATGTGTCATTATACAAATCATTAAAAAATATATTCGGCAGGGCAAACATATATTCCACGGCACATTTTAAAATACAAAGTGTTTTACATATGAAGTGGATCACATTTGAAAATGTTAAACACACATCCAAAAGGCCCAAAGAGATGATTTATTTGCTATTAGACTGAGAGGATAACTATCAGTAGAAACCTTGATTAATCATATTTTCTCCTTTTATTGTAGTTATGGTGATCAGAATAGTTCAGCAGCAGGTTTTGACCAGGACCAGAGAGTCCCCTGCAGGATAACGTTATTAAGGTTTACTGACTCGTCTGTTTGTATATTCGGGTGCTGGGTGAAGTTATGGGCTCAATAACAGTGAAAGCAGGAGACTGCATAGTATATGCTCTATAGCATTTAAACATTACCAGTAACTGTGAATAGTAGTAGTAATTGCGGTTTGCTAAACCCTATTCCGGAGCATTGTCATTCAGGTTCTGTTTAGCTTTTTCTTCAATTTACAATTTAAAATAGTCTCTGCATTTGACCCATCCCTGTATCAGGGAGCAGTGGGCTGCCCATGACAGGCGCCCGGGGAGAATTTGAGAAATTGAGGCAATATGTAAAACTCCAAACTCCAAAAGGCCAAGACATTTACCCTCTTACAAATACAGTACTGGTGTGTGCTTTTTGGTATAAGATATTTAGGTATTTTAGACATAATGACTGTTTTGCTGGATGCAGAAGGGTTCTGCCTGTCATTAACAAGCACTTAAAGTGCTGCATAAAGTATAATGTTTTTTTGGACACACCACCTGCGAATAATACGCCACTGATGGTGCCTACTTTCCAGTATAATCAGGAGTAATATAAAAGCGTAATTAGATGTACAGTATAATTAAAATATACAAAAAAAAATCAAATATTTGTACTTTAACCATTAAAGGTAGTTATTGCAATATAAATGCACATACACACACCTATTACACGTTTTTTAAACCTCTCCTATAACACTAAAATCTGGCAAAGCTACATTTGTGATCTACCTATAAACTGAGAAAGTGTTATATGGTGGATGGACGTGACAGTAAGACTGTCTTTCCTATGAGTCAGAGTCCTCCTCCTCGTCATAGTAGCGGTTCCTCTTGATTATATCCTCTGCACTCAGCTCCTCTGCATCACTTCCTTCCTTGTCTTCCTCCCAGAAGCCCACATCCTGGGAGGCGCGGTTCTGTTTTGGCTGTAAAGGTGGAGAAGAGGACGGGGAGATTTCTGGGGAGATGCTTCTAAGAGAGCCTTCTTCTACTGCCATCTTCTCTGCTGCTGCCTTTCCTCTCTTCTGCACTTGTTTGTCTCTTTCTTCTTGTTGCTCTGTCTCCATGTCCTCCTCTGAGGTGGCCTCGCTTTCCTTTGCTGTGTCTTGGCTCTGAATTTGAGGCATCAACTTCTCTTTTTTCTCCTGCTGTTTCCCCTGCTGAAGCTCCGGCTTATTTTCCTTGGGTGGTTCTTCAGATGCGTGTTTTTCCTCGAATGACGCTCTCCATTCCAGCAGGGATTTGAGAGGGCGACGGGGTTCCCTGGGTCCCAGACTGTTTGCGGGGCTGGGTTTAGCTGCGATTGTAAAAGGCCGACTGCGCTCCTTTAGAGAAGAGCTCCTCCTCAGGCTCTTCAGTTCAGCTCGATCTGAGCTCTGGAAGGATGATGGCACCTCGTCCCCTGGGGGCCACTTGGCTCTCCACGGTCGGCCTGAAGAAACTCCCTCCGTGACTGGACTAAGTGCTGTCCCAGACTGGTCTTCACCAGCTGGGGGAGGCCAGGCGATTCTTAGCCTGCGTTTCTCAGCCAGCTTCTCTGTAGACTCGAGCTTCTCACCAGACCTGGCATGTGTCTGCACACGTGTCTCCAGTAAGGCAGTCAGGTCTGTCACCTTAACCGGTGGGGATGCTTCAGCAGCTGGGGTCTCCTGTTTGTCTGAGATACTCTCAGCTGGATGAGCCACCACTGCTGGTTCCTCTTGTTCCTTTGGCTTCACCTCTTCCTCACCTTGGTCTCCATCGTCACGAGGCTCCCAAAGCTCCTTGTGAGGCCGATGGCCAAAGCCCTCATCGTAGTTGCCTTTAGCTTTAAACAGCTGGCTGAAATGGGGCTTGCAGTAGACGTTGCCATGCAGAGAGGCAAAACTCCCAAGACTTGAAATAGAGAGCAGCAAAGATATTATTCAGAAAATGTCCCTTTCTGTGGTTCTTGAACAGGCAGCCACTGAGGAGGCATTTTAAAATTCAAAGACATGATGAAAATTCAGGGAATATGCAACAGTGCAAGACTAACCTGAGCGTTGTACTGCAGTGAACACAGCGGAAGCAACCTTTGTGGTAGACATGCTGAAGAGCCATCAGTCTCTCCAGCGGGTACACAGTCTTTAGACAAGCGACGCAAGTCTCCCTCACCGGTGGGCTGAACTTCTACACACAACAATAGTAACATATATCCATAATAAACAAGGGTTGAATTCAGACTTTTCTCTTGATGATTCATGCATGTCTCCTGCTTGTTGGTGTGATGACAGACTCACCCTTGATGCTTTAGGTTGCTCGCTGCTCTCCCCTGAAACAGACGAAAACACTTCAGTCACTGTTGTACCTCAGAAGCCAGCTGAAAAGGTCAATCAAACCAAACTTTACCTCATTCTAGGTGCTAAAGTTATTTGGGTATATTAACACTGTAGTCAATGCTCTATTTCTCACTTTATATTACACGTAATACTGTATCAAGAACATTAATATGGGAACATGTCCTCGGAGAATCCACTAAGACTCACCATTGCACTCAGGTGCAGGATTCTGGTTCTGATTTACTGGTGCAGTTGTTTTAGGAGCAGGCACTTCTGGGGCCAGACCCTGGAGGAAACACAAAGTGAAAGAAGAGGGAAACAAACATTAAACACCCACTGTTAACCCGTAATTTATAACACATATTAAAAACTTAAATTAAAATGTTTGGACATTTTCACAACATTTTTATATTTATATATATTTATATTTTAGAGAGATTATTTTTTTGTAGTTAAATGTTTTGAATTCAGCTCCTATTTGAACATGAACTCACAGAGCGAGAGGTGCCTTGTTTAGAAACAGCAGCCTGGTATTTGGCCATCTTCTCCTTCATGGATGTGGACTCCAGTACTCTGTCATGCACAGACAGACCTAAAGCAAAAGAGATAATTAATCACATGTAATGCTTCAACTGTATTCTGCAGTAAACTCAGATGAAATCTATGGCTGCATTTCCCTGAAACAGCAAGTGATGGCTTTTCAGTTTAAAAGTGCTGTTCATGATCCAGTTGGGGCACATACTATTGTGTTCCTCGATACAAAACTGATTGTAACACAGTAGTTTTGGGATTCAAGGTTAGGCACTTTAGTTATTCAAAGGGCTGTGTGTATTTGTCTTTACCACCATGTTGGTCCATGTCCTCTGATGAAGTACTGCGTATCGTTGTCCTGCCACCCTGTAAGAGTAAAATGATGGTTGGAATCAGAGGTTCAGTTTGCAAAACTGGTGCTGTAAACTTGTATGCACCAAGTACACCAACACTGTTTCCTATCCTAGCTGTAGTAAGTTTAAGTTTTACTGCCTCCCTATCTTCCAAATAAACCATTACTCTCATATTAAATAAAACAGAGACTCTTTGCATTTACATTTCTATATCTGATTTAGAGTTAAGACCACCATACTGCTGTGATGTAGAGGCCATAATAGATTTTTCTATTGCAATAAAGTGAACCTACATAGAAAATTGAATTTTACTTGTCAATATTGTTTATTTCTATTACTTGTTATTTCCCAGCAATGTATAGAATAGATGTTTACTGAAATAACATATTGTGTAAGTGGTTCAGTTTGTGTATGATTAAATCCCAAAGGACACTATTCTTGCCTCTGTCGATTAGTGTAAAGGGCGATAGAGAGGCAGAATTAATTATTTATGAGACAAAGATTTTCAGATATTAAGGTTTAAGTACACGTTTCACAGCCTGTATGTTCCCTATATGAATATCACAAGTCATCAGGACAGGTGTAAAAGCATCCCACACAGGTAGACAGATAGAAGAGATTAAGTGGTTGTGTTCTCATAAAAGTATAAACCCCCAGATTTCCAAATTAACTTCAAATATCTTCCATTGTTTCAGGTATTGTCCAGAATTATTCTTGACATGTGAAGCTTCAGGTACATTATGTCCTGACTCCATATTCTACCTCTGACACGGTGTCATAAGCAGTTCTTTATTACATACTTTCCAAAAACACAAAACTACAGGCTCCATCTCAGCAACACTCAGCCACAAACCAGGTCTAGTACAAAAGTCACCCGTTGTTACCATTGGCCAGTTTGAACTCTGTTTCCAGCACAAAAATCTGCATCTGCATGGACAGCCACAAAGATGCCTTTGACCTGCAGTCCAAAGAAGCAAAACTATTCCATTGAACTTTACTAAAAGAATGAAGTCTGTGCGAGTATGCCCACGTGTTACCAATGCTAATGTGTTAACCGTTTGGACCAATTAAAATAACCCATTGCTTCAGGCTGCTTCACTGGGACTGTGTGGTCCTGTTGTGCCACCATCTTCCTCAGCCACCTAAATACAAACACCAACTGCATTATACAACACTCATAACATCAGTTAGACGAGGGCAAGGGTGCATTAACCTACAGAACTTGTGATCACTGAATAAGAAGAGATTCAACCTTTCCAGTCCGTACTGACAGAGTAAGTGTTACAACACTCCTAGTCTTTCCTGTAAATGTTCACCAGTAACTTTTACACTTCTTCTTTCATAGTGACGTAGTGGCGTTAGTCATACTGTTCAGCAAATTTAAAAAAAACTGAAAGATATATAAAAAATATTCATGTTGGCTTGAGTATTAATATTAATTTATGAGGTGGTGTGACGACTGCTGCACATATGACATAAAAACTGGGAAATCAAAACCTAAAACTGAAGGCCAGGACTGTTAAATATCCAGGATACACCTGCGGCTAAAGGAAAATTAGATAAAGCCAGTTGCTCCTCAGAGCTGATCCTCTGAAGTAAGAAACAGCCCTGGGTCAGGAATGTTCCGGCATTCCTCTGTTATGGAAGGTAAAGAGTGGAGAGCTTGTTGTTTTGGGCTGAGAGGGAGAGAGACACTGAGAGAGAGAGAGAGAGAGAGAGAGAGAGAGAGAGAGAGAGAGAGAGAGAGAGAGAGAGAGAGAGAGAGAGAGAGAGAGAGTGGAAGGGAGAGACAGAAATGGGTGGGGGGAGAGACAGGCCTAAATCCAGGTGGAACAAGACTACTTCAAAAAATACAGGGAACAGAGAGAACTATGAGGGGTAAGACAATCTTAAACACATAACTGTGATTAGCACTGATAATTTAGGGTCAAGGAAAGGAGCTTGGCTTTAACTAACGAGTGACTTCTTATCGCTCTTTAACATGTGTTAACTAATTACATAGTCCCAGATTCACAATAAAAATAACACTACCAATCACTGCGTTCAGTTTAGTATCAGTTACTTTTAATTTGCTGTAGGGCGGGATAATTAGTGCATAACAAGCCTTGTAAATTAGGATCAAAGTGGTTACGAGTTCCTTTAAAGTTGGTAATTAAAGCAGCTTCAGGTTATGCAACATAAAGTCAACCACATGTGAAAAACATTCTCCCTTTTTGTCTAAAGAAGGGTTCAGAAAATGTATTTTACAGGGCTGACCAACACCAGTAATCCCAGCCATTAACATTGTGGTTACAGTTAATGCCTGAGAAACATGGCCAATAGATGCACAGCTGTCAAAGCTGGCAAACACAAGAGACTAGGAGCCTCATGCAAACAAATGTGATCTTAATTAATTTTGCCAGTTTTGTGGGTACTTAAATCATGTGTGAGAAGAGAAAATTATTTGATCTGTCTGTACCTTGCTCATGGTATTCTCTCCTTTCTCAAACTTCATCTTCAGGTTAGTCAGTGGCACTCTGGGTTTTTCATAAGAGGCACGGGGGCTGGTTGGAACTTGCTCATCAAGCTTTTCGGGTCTTTCATGGTGGGTCAGCTCATCCCTGTCCATCCCTCTCTGCTCTTCACCTTCGGATGCTTCTGGAGCTGCTGCGGGCTTCAGGACACGACTGGCTGGTCGCTGACCTCCCTGATCAGTCGGCAGGCCGGGGCTCTTTAACGGAGGATGGGGCTCGGTGATAGAAGCAGGCCTGGCCAGAGCAGGAGGTCTGCAGTGAGTGCTGGACTGGCTTGGAGGCTCCCAGCGCTTCTTCAGAGCACTGATGTTACCTAACCGCAGTGAGGGTGATGCACTCTCAGCAGACTGTGAGCAAGACAAGAAGAGATTCAAAATTAAAAGGGAAAAGGATTTCACAAACACTCCCAAAAAAAAGCAACAGTATACTTTCAGTTCTTCTTCTTTTCATTCTCTTCATGGGCTGAATTATGAAAGTATTTCCATTTGGCAACAAACAGATCACAGCTCAAAGCCCTATTCAGCATGATGGAATAAAGGAAATGCCAGAATCTGAGCTGGGCTTCACTGACAGATTAGGCGAACAGCTGTTTAAAGTTGGTCCAGGAAGTTGTTGTTTTGCTGAAGGCAACGACTGGCTCAAGATGGATATGGCTGAGCTGAGCATGCAGGCAGACTTTTTTTCAGCTGCATTCCTTTCCACATGACAACTTCAACTTTCCCAAAAAACACTGAGGAGGGCTCTGCTCACCACTCAGCCATTCATGACAATAAAACATGCTCAACAGCAAACAGAACAACAGGAGGCACACTGCTGCCGTGTGACCGCTGGGAACTTCCTTAAGTATAAAAGAGGAATGACACGTGGAAGAAAGAGGATGTGGATATGTGAATAAATCTCTCTCATATAAGTAAACTAATCTGCTACAAAATATTAGAAGCATGTCTCCATGCTGAGGTCTGTGGGAAAAAACATTATTATATTATAAAAAACACAATTCCTCACAAAATATTGTTTGACTCAATTTAAAAATTATTTGATATGAGAAACAAACAACAAGACTCAATTAGTCTCAAAAAGCCTTAACTACATAGCGTATGAGTACATCAAACTAAATCTGTTGCATCTACAAGTAAGTTATATGAACATGCACAAACACAGACAAACAGATGAAGATGAAAGAAATAAGAACATGAAAATAAAGTACTGAATAAAAGGGACAAAAACCTCAAAGTGCACAAAGAACTAACGCACAATTACTGTCTTTGTGAGGCAAGTCCAGGGTGAGCGGAGAGAACTGGACAGTGACAAGATTGTTCCCGTTTTTAAGCAAAAAGACAAAAAGAGAAACCTCTGTGAAAGCGTTGGATTACCCAAACGAGGTGTAACCACAACTTGACAGCAAGGAAAGTGAGAGTCCTTTGGTTGGTCCTTTTTTTACAAGTCAGTTTGTTGAATCTCCCAGATGTTTGCAGCTAGACAAAGTCTTTCTCGTTATAGCTCGTTGCCCCTTTAACACCAGAAAAGAGAATGAAAGAGAGAGCCAGAATAACCAGGAAACCAGAGCAGGAAATGATACATTCAGGGAAAAGTTAACTCTTTGTTTGCTGTGTCGGCTTTGACATTTTTCCACTCACAAAGTAAATCTGAAGATAATGGCACTTCAAACTCTCAATACAGAAGGAACAAAGGTTTAAGATAACGCAAAACAATTACACAAAATATGCTTACAAACATTGAGCCGTTTTATACAGAATTTTACCACTACTCAGAACTCAGATACAGGGAGGTTGTAAAATACAAACTCCAATGACAGATGCTAAATGAAGTCCAGATCAGGGCAGCGTCAGAAGAGACACATTACAAGCAAAATGTTTGGAATTTCTCTTGGGGGGGCTATAGCTTTCTCAGCTTTAAAAGTATTCACGAAATATTTTTAACTATACAGACTAAAATTTGGAATCTATTTGTTTCACACAAGTTAAAATGTTCTACAAATGCATCCTGTTCAAGCTGGAGATTAATCTGACTTGATTGATGGGAGTGTTAAAGCCAACATATAAGCATAAAAAGGCGATAAAACACGTTGTAGAAGTGTGAGTGCAACCCTACAATTCACTCATAAAGATGCCTTGAATTTTCCAACATATTTCTTACTGAGGACAGCCAAACTAACAAAATCCTGGAAAGACGGAGCACTGTACCAAACCAAAGTTATTCGTTATTAGTACAAGTGATGTCCAAAAACTTCATAATAATCAATAATAGGAAGGAAAAGCAGCAACTCTTCACATTTGAGAAGATTGTTTTGATATTTTAAAACGTGTTTAATGCTGTATCTATGTAATTTATCTAAAGAACTAATGGTTTTATTGTCATGTTTGAAAAGTCCCCCCTTCCCCCAACTCCCAACTCCCTCTCTCTCTCTCACCCACACCGCACACGCACACGCACACACACACAGACAGACAGACAGACAGATGGTCTTTTGCGCTGCTCATTCAAACTTGTGTTTATTCTTGAATATTTGAACTGGACTCCCGTACCCCTGTACCAGTGGTATCAGCTCATTTCCACACATACTATTGGTTATTGAAAATCATTACAAACTATGAATCAATCACACTAAGATTTCTATAAAAAAAATAAAAAATAAGGACCTGACAACCTGAACTTATGCAGAGAAATATGCCTTCAGAGCATCTTTTAAGTTCTATTCTTTAAATGCTGCATGTAGTTACGCAGGAAAGTTTCTTTCACAGATAATACGTTCATAGCAAGTTTCTACTGGAATAAGAAACACAAACAAAGCCTTCTTGTCATTGTCATTACCAGCCAGATTGTTAAACAAAGAATACAGGAGCTTACAATCTTTTAAAGCAGCTGGCTCACACAAACAATGGCCACATTCCATGCATACAGTATACATTCACAGCAATATTACCTTATATTTCCGCATGATATGAGCTGATCAGTTACTCATTTAATCTCAGTCCTGCTTTGTTTATGCGTCTTTCACACTGACAAAGCAGCTCACCTACAGTTGGAGCTACAAAGAGCATTTCAAGGGGATTACACTGAAGTAGGATTATGGGTTTGATAGTCTGCCCATCTCAACAAGTGGCCTATGAGAGGTCCGCCAAGACAAGACATATTGCCCAGACACTGTGTTGGCATGGTGAGTGTGTGTGCAATAATTAGTTTAGCTCCACCAGCTACTGAGCAAATGAAGCAAGACATGCAGCAAACACACACTTCATTTAATCATGTAGTTTGCTAGGAGAGTCTTATCAAAATGCTGTAAACAACATGCATCATAGATTTTGATTTTCATGTGAGATATTTTGTCATTTGTATATCAATTTCAGGAACAGCTTTACAATACTAGTTCACAAACCCCAAGAAATGTCTCTTAACTGAAATAAAAAAATGTCTCCATTATTCTTTGCAGTTATACTTACTCCTTTTTTCTTCTCGGTACTGGCCACCTCAGCAGCTCTCTGGTACCTGAGAAAGAGAGACGCAACACTGACCTCTGGTGACTCAAAACCAAAACAAGAATCAAACACTGTAAAAACAGAGATTTTCATAATTTTTGGATTTTAGTATTTTACGTGTCATTCAGCTCATAGCTTGTTTAGATACAGTTTTAGACATATTCTCTATTCTCTATTCCAACTGTCCAACGTCTTTTCAACATAATATCTGTAAGAAAGCTGAGAGAACCGAAATTCTCGTGAACAGCAAGACCAAACACGAAAACTGAAAAAAATGACTGAAAACCAGGTGTTACTCACTTGGAGAAGCGTTCAGCAATGGCATTGTTTTTCCCTCGGCCGCTGAGTGACAGCTCCTTCGCAGTGACACGCAGGGACTGTGCCGCCCAGGACCGTCGATTGAATGGACCACTTTCCATCTCTGGCAGCTATCTAAAATACCTGAAATACAAACACAACCTTATTACAACACCTATTGTAACTCTTCACTTCCAAATTATTCCCCAAACCTTTACCGGAGAAAACTAAACTTCAGACATGACGTCACCTTCTGCTGAGCCCCATCCTGGATTTGAATTTGTTTGCATCTTGTACTCAGAAAATAAGATCGTCCTCTCCATCCCCTAGTCTGCATTTGTTTAACAGTCTACTTTTGATCTGACTATAGAATCATCTGACATCTACAAGATGTGGTTTAGGGGATTGAAACCGCCATTCTGAAAGTGCTGCAGTATCTATCTGCTGTCTGAGATCACTGACTTGCTCGTTTGTAACAAGATCTCCATCAGTTTACCTCTTGTCACACCAAAACACTACCTGACATGCATACCAAAGAGTGGTTGACCATGTTTATAATCATACAGTTATGCAAACCAGTCGACATGTTCAAACTTGCATTCCGACCCGTGCCGCATGATTACAAGATGGAAACACAAGTGTGAGCACATTATCATTATGAAAGATTAACTCATCATAAGTGACGTTCACAAAAGACCAGAGAAAAGCAGCGCCCCACAACCGTACTGTATAACACACAGAGTATTTCTTTAACTTCACTCGAACAAACCTACACTTAAATATGGGCGACAGACCAATCACAAGCTTGTTATGCAGTTTCTGTGTCTGGAGAGACTGTCAGACCATGAATACTCCTTACAGCGCTTAGACAGTATAATACAACCATGTGTTTAAATCACCACTGTCCGCAGCAGACTCAATAATCATTTATCAAGCACCTATTACACTCAGATGCAAAGCGATACTGGTGACAAGTAGAGTGAGGACTTTGGACTAAACTGAATTTCAACGTAAACATTTGTTTTTTTAAACTGTTAAATGTTAAATCTGGCTGTATTACAGAGTTGGGCCTACCCGTTTGGATAAATACAATATGTAATTATATATAGAATTACATATTATTACTTTAATGTATTGGCAAGTGTTTGTTTTTTGGGCAGAAGAAAATATTAGTAAAACACAACAATATTAAGAACGGTCCGTTGCTCAAGCACTTTTATTAGGTTTCTTAATTCGGAATAGTTTGGGACGGTTTACTGTTGCTACAGGCTTTGAGGTCTCCCCTTGTCTGTTGATTAGTTGCATGTTGTGCTGTGTATAGTTATTATTAAACGGGTTCCTGGGTTTTAAGCGCAAAAGAATTTAACTTGATGGCCATGCTGAAATGATTTGTTAACTTCTTCTTTTCTACCTGTAAGTAGACCTGTAAGTCCTTTTGCAGGATATCAAGCCAGCATCTTCATGACAGGCAGACAGGGACACACCCTGAACAGGTCAGCAGTCCATTAAAGGGAAAACACAATGGGAGTGAGGTTAGAGTCTTTTGCATATCCTCAAACTGTTAAAAGAAGCCAGAGCAACAAAAAAAATAAGGGAGAACACATGAACTCCCTATAAAAATGACATGTGGTGAGAATCAAAACTCAAGTTTATCTCGCTCATTCATCAGTGCACAAAGAGAAGAGCAGAGCTGAACAGGGCTGTCTGCTGAAAACCAATACACAGCAGGAAATACTTGTGATTATTTTAAATAAGAAGTAGGGTGGGGTCATAGCATGCTTTTCCTGTATGTGAAAACAATCTTAGTGCTTTACATTTTGATTCTCTTTTGTATTACCTTGTTTAGAAACCTAAGAGAAAAGACAATAAATTGCCTTCTGAAATTACCAATTTATCTCTAGGTCACAATTCAAATCAAATGAAAAACTACACAAATCATTACACATTTGAATTTACATCTGCGTGTGCAAAAACCTTTGCAAGTCCAAGAGATAATAGATAGATTTGCATTTACATATAATTGGTTTTGTTAATGCTACTTATTTAGAGTCATAGTTTGCAGTACTACTAATAATGAGCATTTTATCATTTTTGTATGACAGCAGGTTAATTTAATCTTTTATGAATTGCCACACTATCAGCTTCACATTGCACAAAGGATTATTTGCTTTACCTCCCCACATCCTGGCGTGATGGCATTCATTTGGAGAGAATACTAACTAAAACGTAATGAATCAAAGGTAACAACGGTGACAAAATGTAAACAAAGGTGGTCCTGTTTCAGCCAGTAGTAAGGTACACGGAAAGTGATGCCTTACAACCACCAGAGGCTATCTGATATGCGCTTTTAACATCAATCGAAACCACAGCATTTAACTTCGTCTCCGTCATTTGTTATCAGTGAAAGGTGGGTACTGACCTTTAACCCTCGATTTAAGCCAAGTCTTCCTGAACAAGTAACCAGAACACAGGCAGATACAGTATGACTCATGAGTAAGGAGGAGTCCGCATTGCTTAACGCATGATTGACCAAAGACGCAATTCTAAAAACCAAAAGCACAACATCTGTTGTTTAAATGGAAATAATTGAGTTTGAGCCGACGAATCATTCCTGAGACAATACAATAAACAGACGTTTAACAACGTGTGTTGAAGATCGGCAGCGTTTCTCAGAGGCCAACGTGGTATTTGGAATAGTTTAATTTCAGGTGTGTAACACCGTAAGCGCTTGTAGAAAACGTATGTGACGTAAAAGCCAAACTGTAGATATAATTTTAGTATAGTGTTATAGTTATACAGTAGTAGTAGACTGAGGAATAAAAATTTAAAACATAAGCCTACTATAACGACACAGCAGCCGGACTGGTTTGACATCTATTATCTCGATAGACAGTGAGTCCTCTGGAAGCACGAGTATGTGCGATACAAATCAATCTAAACAACAGGCTCGTTGAAAATTTCAAAATACATACATTTGGTATTTTTTACAGCCCTGGCTCGAGTTATTTGCACATATTTTCACGCCCTTGCTTCGAGTTGTAGCTTACCTGTGCGAACTTCCGTTGTCACTCTTTCTGTGAAACCTTGAGACACCTGACACTAGCTGCCACCGCTGCGTCACCGCCCGGTGAGGTGGAGTGAACAGAAAGGTGTCATGGGAGTGGAAGAGCTGGGTCATGTGCTTGTTTTGCACCAATGACCTTAGGTATTGCATTACCCCTACCTGGTACATTTATGCCGGTATGAGCGCTCGGGTGCGCCCACCACTCACCCACCCACCCAAATTCCTGAGAACAACAGGCGATACTCATTCACTTTTCAAGTGAAGCGAATTCGCTCTCGTTTTCTTACTAGGTTAAATTAAAAGAAAGTAATCATAATAAACTCTATTTATATAAAATATTTCATCAACAAAATGGAGCTCGAAGTGTTATACAAAAAATGACATGATACAATCGTTACATTTAAAAAGATACTTTGGGTTCAGACATGCTCCTAAAGCAAAAATGACAATGTAGGGTGTGTAAGGGTCATTACTTTTCAATAGACTCCATGTTGCCTGTAGAACAATACACCATTCCAAATAATAGTAGGCTACCTCTGTGAGATCTTGCATTATTCAATGTAAATGGGAATAAAATAGATAGTCACTGTGCATGGTGCATTGGATGTTTGTATTACATTTGCATTCTAAATAAACCCAGCTGGGTGGTGTCAGAAGGGAGTTATAATAGGCCCCATTGCACACTATGATGAGCTCTATGCAAACTAGTTAAGTGCACACACTAACACACACACACACACACACACACACACACACACACACACACACACACACACACACACACACACACACACACACACACACCATTAGGCGTATTTATTTTACCAACAATGTGTTATTACAGTCAAATGAGTCACTTCGGTTATTGTGTTGGGAAGAGCTCTCTTAATTTGAAGAACTTTGTAAGACCAAGAAGTTAAGTCAATGAAAGAGTGGCTTAATTAAGAATTAGTTTTTCAAATTCAAGGTTTCACTGAATCTCCCAGTTAACCAAAGGAACACACATCTGTCCAGTGTTCTACATAACCTAATGAAACAATATGTTTATACATATATGTAAACATAGAGACAGGGGCATTTTTGTCAAGTAACCCAATTTACAGCTGTTGCTTATTTAAAAACAACATAAATAAACATATTTAATTTAACTTAAGAAATCATTGATGACATATATTATATGTTTTATAATATGATATTATATTTCCAAACTGATAATAATAGTATTATAAACTGTCCACATCACTAAGGCATGACAGTAATGTGATACCCTGGGCAATTTTAATGTTTTTTACACCACATATGGAATACACTTATCAGCTGATGAATTGATTTGAATTTCCTTGCATATAAATAAAATCTAGGATGTATATTTCTAATTAGAAATGATCCATTATTCTAATTTATTGGCCGGCAAAATTTGATGTTGAAACGCAAAGAACTCAAAATCATTCACAATTTTTGAAAAGACTTAACTCTTGTTTTTCAGTTGCTTTTCAGTGTTCTGACAATGGATTGTTGCTATGTTGAAATGCTTTCAGTATCATATACAGTCTTATGAAAGATTTATGAGGCCAAAATGTCCATTTACTTCTTAGACAGACCCTACTAAGTGTTTATTCTGTAGAGAATAGTGAAAGGGGGTTGATTTTGAACATGGACAGAATTTAATATGACTTCATGGATACAACTTAAAGCATATTATTTATTTACCAGGGACAGTGCACATTTCTCAACATTTCAGTTTCCACCTTCATGTTAATGTGGCAGAGTTAGCAAAATAGCTTATTTTCATCCGTAGTCACTACATAACCTTATCAATACAATATTCAAGCAAGCACAGTACAACACAATACAATACAGTAAAATACATAAATACAATCCAAAAGCAGATATGTAAAGATACACAATCAATAGAAGAGCCTATTTCAAAATTCAAATTCAAGGCCAAAAACCAACATTATGTCCCATGCTAATTACCTAGTTTTAGGTAAACATACAACCCAACCAAGAAAAGAGCAAAGTGCAGAGTAACCTCAAAAATAATTACGTCACCACCCATTACACGACCGTTTGGGAGGAGCTATCTCATAACAGTAAAAGCCTTTTTAGATTAAAACAGATTCAGCGTCAGCAATAATAGTTGTTTTTTTTAAATAATAATTTTCTTTAATTTGGGGCGAAGGACACTTCAGACAATCAAAACGGCAGCAGATTGAGCAACTAAAATCCGCCACAATATGTCTGCACGTCCCTGTTTAGTGTCATTTTAGTGTTTACTCCTTCTTCATCTGCGTCTTTTCAGTCGTCGTCTGAATCTGCTACAAACTGAGACACGCCAGCTACACCCCAACAACAACATATATGCGTTAAAAAAATCTCCACAACAATGTAAACAATGGTTTAGCAAACATATTTGTCTACACTTTGAACCAATGCTCTCCGCTCAGCTGGTAGAAGAAGATGAGCCTTTTCTCCTCGCTTGAGGAGGCTTCGCTGCTGTGTGGGGGTTACATCCTGTTTCCTGTGTTTGTAAACTAGACGGGCTGGAAAACGTCGGGCGAGTGGAGCTGAAAGGTAGATAAATATCTCTTCGTCTTTCTCCAAAGTGCTGTGAAGATTTGTACGATGCATGTGATGCTCTTCTATTTAACGCGTAAACATTCATGCTCGGAGATTGTAGCAAAGGGATTTGCCTAATATTACAGCGTCAATGTTGAGCTGCTAGCTCGCTAACAAACGTTAGCGTAATCATCGGGAGGGGGAGGCACTCGACGGCCATCACGAACGTCTTTATCGCTCAATCTCGCCTTGAACCAGTTGAGCTTTTGTCTTCTAGTAGAACCCAAGTGAAACGATTCATTGGTCAAGTCGGCGAGATAGATACTCTCACAAAGCGATTGTATCGAAAACGATGATCAGGTGGGCTTAAAAATGTTCCGATTAATGTTACTAACATTGCAGTGGGCGAGGGCGCCAGCAAGTAGCTAGCGTTAGCTGATGTTAGCTAGTTCGCTTTAGCTGATGTTAGCCAGCTAGCTTGTTCAGTATCAGCAAACTATCATTAGGTTTGTAGTGCTGCGAAGGCCTGCTCAGTCACGTATTTATTATTCCAAAGAAACATTATATTATAGTTATGCATGACTTCTGCTGGGCAATCAACACAACAACAGCCAGTGAAATGGAATTAACGATAAACGGCGCGGCCTTCAAGTCTTTTAATTAGCGTTAGCCAATGTTAGCGTTACGCTTGCTGCTTATTTTCTTAGCAACGTTAGCTAGCTAACAACGCTAATGGCGTTTAAGTAACGTTATATATCTGTCTCCATCTGGCCCTCGGTAAACTACACGATAGCATACAAGCATTGGAGTTAAATTATACCGCAGTTGAAGAAAAGAACAAATGGAGCCTAAACGTAACGTTAAATCCTCGAAACGCCATCACAAAATATAGCGGTGTTTCTTTGAGTAGAATAATGGCCTCCTCTTAACATGCCTGTTAAAAGCCCACCAGATTGTCTCGGGAGAATATACATAGTTAACGCTATATTTTACATTCAAGTTACTAAATGTTAGCATTTACATTCTCCGTTCACAGTTAATGTAGAATTACAACCACTCTCACGTTTAGATATTTTACGTAGGCTTATACTCTCCAAATGTGTGAAACTAAAGTTTTGCTTCCAAAAGTTGCACCGTAAAAGCCAACAAGGTGAAGGATGTATTTGTTTTTAAAATCAGGAATGAGGGCTCTTGTCTGACTTGCATGAAAACATCAGGAACAGACTCAAAGCTGTTAGTAGATTATAACGTTGACTGCTCCTTTGTTTTGTACTTTTTCACACTTGGCGTTTGTTCACTATTCTTTGCCATATTGTTGTATACTTTCAGAGCTGTGTTGTGTTCATATGACAAAACCAATTGAGACATTTGAATCCCACATTTGTTAATATACATTGGTGGTGTTATCGGTTTAATTTTATGGCAAAGAGAATGGGAGCTTATGAACCCTCTTTTACAACATGCCTAGTAGTAGAAGCATTCCAATGTCAATCTGATCATTTTTAGTTTTTATCTGATTGACACTGGTCAGTTTCTTTATGTTGAATTTGATGTTTGTTCTGCATTTTAGCAACGTTTTGTCTAATATACAAATACTATTTTGAGATATTGATATGGCGTAAGTTCACTATTTTGCAATGCTAGAAGATCTCAGATTTAAGAATGTTTGTTGTGTCATCAATTATACTCAAACATGGCATTAATCCGCAGTTTGCTTGGCTGTGCTGCAGATATTTTTTCTTCAGATTCTTCCCTTCTAAGCTTCTGTGCATTACCCTTTTGTCTTTACGTTTCATCCTGTTTCCCTTAAGTCATACAAACAAGTATAAATTGACCTACTAACTATGCTGCTTACTTTATACTGAGAAATGTCAGTTGTACTTTGTGGTTGGATTGACAGCATGCAGTTTACTGCTAGTTGTAGTGTTTGGAGTCTGAATCTTAACTGGCTCCAGGTTTACAAAGAGAAATGTGCTTTTGTACTTAATTTACTGAAAGTAAAGTCTAATTCCATCGGTTTCAGTGGTCATGTTTTCAGCAAGAGAAGGGTAAAGTTTTTACAATAGGGGACCAGGGCCACCACATACAACTATTGGTGAGCGCCTCAGAAACACAGTAGTGATACAATACATTTTTTTTTATCACTGTGCAAAAAAATTGTATACAACACGGAGGTTTGTCTTACACAAGGATGTATTAA
The DNA here is from genome assembly GCF_023349555.1 of Cebidichthys violaceus. Lineage (NCBI taxonomy): Eukaryota > Metazoa > Chordata > Actinopteri > Perciformes > Stichaeidae > Cebidichthys > Cebidichthys violaceus. The sequence continues at coordinate 6,627,897 of NW_027176428.1, forward strand.
GAAAAATAATAATAGTGCAAAACAGGACTGTTTATGTCCCCGGTAGCAGTTATAATTTGAGAATTCCAGGCAAAAGTCGCAGCTCAGATTGACTTTAAATTTCCCTGCCGTTAAATGCATGGCATTTTCCCATACCTAAGATGATGATTTTATTAATGTTTTATTTCATTATTTTGTTCATGCCTATCACCAAGCTACTAATTTGGTAGGGCTTTCAGTTGTAGTCCCAACCACAACGTGGTTATGGGCAAATTATTTTATTATTCAGAATAATTGTGGGAGTCCGTCAGTTGCTTACCATGGTCAATACAGTCAGCTCCAAAAAAATAAAAACACAGCTACACAATATATATGCAGTAGTATTAATCACTAACTAATTACTTTGAACAGTAGCCAAGCAAAATCTACTAGCATAGTTATTTGTACAACGAAGAATATTTGTTTATATTTTGAGACGTTTACATGCCATTGAGGAAAATTGCCATCATAACAAAGGAATATGTAAGGAGAAAGACAGCGAGTGATGCTGTTGTCATTTAATGCTTGTCTGTTTCATCCACATCCTCCTCTTCCTCAGTTTTAATGCTAGATGAGTGAGGTGGGTGTGGCTTCCCACCAGCCCGACCATCCTGACTGACGGATCTCTGGATGACCTTGTCCCCACCCCTGTCCCTGCGCTCACATACACCACAGCAATGTCACATCTGCCCAGCAGCTCAGTCCGCGACCATATGAAATGGGTTTGTTTTAAGAACACCAAAGTGGTTAATAATAACTTTCCTTACAGTCTTGTGTCACTCAGGATGTTGTCGTTGATGACTAGCTTGGCAAATGCCATGTGACTGGCAATATTGTCTAAGATGCAGATACTTTCAAATTGTTTTTTAAATGATTGATATAGCCGGTAAACTGTTGCTCTTCATCCCCTTTTCTTCGCAGGCAGGGTTGCTTGGCTGCGAGGCTGTCCTCTCCAGCATGGCCCTGATGCAGGCCAGTTCCATGGCCGCTCCGCCCAAAAAAATGATGGCCCCCCTTGGCCATGGACCACCACAGAGAGAGGGACCTGACCGCGCTCCCCAGGGCCATATGATCCTCCCATCTGGAATGAGCTGTCCACCCCTGGTTAGGACCCACTTCGGAAATGTAGAGTGGAAATTGGGCTGTAATATGCTCTGCTTTTAATATTGTGAAGAGTGTAAACTTGTTATGAAGTTGAACGTTTTAGTGTGGAAGGACTTTACCTCTAAATGCAGTCATGATGATTTATTGTATTTCAAAACAACCCACAGTTCTACTTAGAAGTGTTCAACTCAAGAATTGCAATGTGAATTTATGTCATACCTGCTTTTTAGGACACAAACATATTGACACAATGACCACCAGGCTATACACAAGGACAAATAGTTTGAGAAGCGCCACGTATCCTATTGGCCTCAAACCTTTTGCAAACAACAGTTTTCTTGTTTATTATAATTAAGATTCTTCCATCAGAAATTATTCAACACTGGTTTCTTCCACTGGCAGTGGCAACAAAAAATGCACCTGATAGAGGTTCACATTTTTCACTTAATTTTAGTCATGTTAAGATATTCTGTTTTTAGTTTCAAAGTTTACAGATCTGAAATCAGGAAATAATTGACCGTTTCTGCCTCTGTAGCTTATCCGGAAGGAAGGTGAATTCCAAGCTCCCCGCCTGCTGGACGAGAAGGAGATGAGGGCCAACGAGGACATGCAGCAGAAAAAAAAGAATAGGAAATCAGTAACGCCCTGCAAAGTGAGAGAACAAGAAGGAAGGGGAGGGAAGGTCAGTGGCTGTGGTGGCTAAATAGGGAAGGGTCTATGTAGTGGATTTTTATTTTCCTCATTACAGCCATTAGCTGTTTGCACACATTTTTGTCAAAGCATTTAACTTTATCCAAGTGCGCCTCACTTGGGAGCTTTCCTGTGTGCACATTTTGTTTGTGTGGGGGTGGGGGGAGGAGTTCATGGAAGATGAGGAGGGGGTGGAGGATCTCTAGAGGAAAGAGGGGGAGGGGAGCAGAGTGAAGCGGAGCACAATAACTGCAGTTGTGTGCATAACGGGGGGGGGGGGGGTGGGGGGGGGGCAGTAACATGAGGGCATTAGGCCATTAGAAGGGATTGCGGGGTATTTGTCAATTCAAATGTTAATTACGTGTAGAAAAAAACCTACAAACTTTTGTCTTTCCTGTTCATACAAAATATAAATTGGGTTTTAGAGAATATAAACCAGGAAGCATATACATGAAAAAATTAGATTTTGTGAGCAAAGACTTTAGGGTGTTATAGAAATCAATGGCCTTACAGTTACTGAAATACTAAAACAGGAGTTTTAGATTTTCATCAAGTTCTGACCAGTTGTGGGTGGGAATGTGATTTTATGTTGTACCATTGTGTTTGTGGTAAAGTGCACTGTAAACATTTGTATTATTAGTGCACTGTTAAACTGGCATTCAAACAAATGTTGATCCATTATTCTTATTATCCTCAATAGGGCACAGGTGGAGATGAGAATGGTCCGTCATCCAAAGTACAGAAAAACTTTATTTGTGACCACTGTTACGGAGCATTTAGGAGTGGATACCACCTGAAGAGACATATCCTCATTCATACAGGTAATGCTTGGAACAACTCAAGTTTACAGTTAAGCCAAAACAGCTTTACGTGAATCATTTGTTGAAAGAGGCCCTGAAAGTTTTGAGTTAATCTAAGAGTGTGCAGCAACTGTAAGGTTTTGCAATGGCCTGCTTAAATACCATGTTTGGTGATAGTTTTTTTTGCCTCACAGCTAATTGGTGGTATCTGTGGGGATTTTGACTAAAACTGGTGCTCTTCGGTTTAGGGGAGAAGCCGTATGCTTGTGCCGTATGTGACATGAGGTTTATTCAGCGTTACCACCTGGAGAGACACAGCCTCATTCACACGGGTATGCGTCCTTTAACCGTACCCATATTACATAAATCGGACTACATCTGTAGTCTGTCACTTGAATCAATGGACAGATGCTCAGGGTTCATTTTGTCTGTGGACAGTAATTTCCAACAAAGCCGCCCCCCCCCCCCCCCCAAACACAAAAAATCTGTTCACCCCAAAATATAATGCACAATATTGTCTTAAAAAGTATTGGTCCACCATCACCAGGACAAATTTGCAGAAGGCAATGTAATACAGTGCGGTCCAGTAGTCCTAAGTCCACTATCAAAAATTGTTGTTTTAACATTTATGATCAAATGTTTAAGTTTTTTTCTTTTATGATGTTTATCTATAATCGTAGCTTTCATTTTGACTGGCATTAGTTGCAGAAATGCTTGCAGGATTTGAGAATCTGTATTATTTTAGCACAATTCTAGAGATGTACATTCCTACTTTTCTCCAGAATGCTAAGTGGGGTTGAGCGCTGGTGTCTGTGGAGGGAGAAATTAGCCTCTCTTGTGACCATCATAATCTCTTTTTGCAGATTTAGACTGTTTTCCACTGTGGTACTTTGACTTAGTTTGACTTGAATTGTTTTTGTTGTTAAATAGTTTTAACGAGTCAAATAGGAGGTTGGTTTAGATTTGTGTTGCTGGGTCCTGCAGAGATTTCAGTGTGATACACTGGTAGCAAGAGTAACTACCCCCAGGCTAATAATTCTGCATGTTCTGCCGTCCAGCAGTTGCTGCATGCTCTATCAACACCCACAACACTTCACAATGCACTATTGGGCAGTGCTAGAACACAGCTAGTCATGTACACAACAAAGCAGTACACATCTGACCACTCGCGCTGTTTGACCATCTGACAAGCACTTGTGTTGAAACATACCAGCCACTTTATTCTTAAAGAAAACCACTTGGCTCCACATTACTGGTTTCAAAACAAAACCACATTCAAACAATGTTAATATAGACATGTTAACGTTAAAACTCCACAATAAGGCACTAGCAGTAGCGACACAAAGGCGACCATGTTAGTTTTGATCTTATTCCCTGTTGACACACCAAAATAATTCTCACTATGTAATAATAATCGGGCTACTGATTGAATGTTCAGATTTTTGTTACTTTGTGTGCATTTCTTGGATTGAAAAACATTGATTTGCATCAGTACTAAATAAGATGTTTTTAAGGCTACTGAGAAAAACAAATATCAATTATATTGCAAAAATTATAACAAAACTGTTCTGTAAACGAGACTTTTTGATAGTGGACTTTAAAGTGGACTCTAACTTGTGGACCCCGTGTGAAAGCCTCAAAGCACAGCCCACTAAAAACATGCAAGATTTATTTGTTTTATTTATTTTTGTATTCAATTATTACTTTGTCAATGAAAATACCTGCATGGACATCAAAGGACTATGTTCTTAATTTTGTGTACAAAATGAAAATTGAGAACCTAAGTTAAAAACATCTATGCATAGTGTCAATATTTGCGTTGCACTTTTTCACACAACATTCTTTGTTTTTCATTGTTTAAGAAGTATGCACTGTGGGTAAGTCAACTTCCAACCTACTTGTTTTTCCAAGTCAGAGACTACTGCCCAGTATTCACCAAATGAAATGGACCAATAATGAACTAATATTACCCAACTTAGCTGGAATAATTTATATTTCTTTACAGTCATTTTATTTCAATATTCTATCAGCTTGAGTAAGTAGTTGCTCTTCATGGCAGCACTGTATCTGTTATCTGTATCTGTTTTTCGACATAATACATTTTGTGATTTTCTTTTCCACATTGTCACTTATTTGATAGACTGAATAGCTGATAATTGTATGCTCTGTGTGTGTAGGGGTGAAGCCGTACGCTTGTTCCATGTGTGACATGAGGTTTTTCCAGCGTTACCACCTGGAGAGACACAGACTCACTCATACGGGTATGCGTCCATTTACCGTACCCAGTTCAAGTTAAAAAACTTTATTTGATCCGGTAGTCTCGTTGAGATCAATATTTCTTATTCAAGAGAGGCGTAAAAACAAAAACATGTATAGTTTGAACAACCATTCAACCACACTACATGTATACCAATAGTGACCTCTTTATTTTTGACTGATCATTTGTTTTATTAAGTGCAACAGAATTTTAAACAGTGCTGTAGTATTACATTTCACTTACCATAAAAGATTTGTTACCCCATATTAAGGGAGTAGACTTATTAAAAACATCAGTCGTATACTTAAATAAATGCGAAATAGTAACGGCAACACTGAAATACCAAAGAAATAGTAATGCATATACATTTAATGCAATCTAATATTAAAGCCCTTCAAGAAATCCTAATGTTAAGAAAGATATACATTTTTTTGTTGAATTGGGTGGACAACATATAGAAATATCTTTTTGCAATCTTAATACAACAGTTGAATTACTACAGGGCTGAATCATCCAATACAAAGAATGGCTTGTTATTGATAATACCTGGGCCATTTATTGTAATGCCCTGTATGAATAGATGTAAATAAACACCTGACATTGATTACGTGGACCCCTCAAGGTGTATTATCCCTCTTGTACCATTGCTGCTCAACAAAATTGATCAAAAAGTTATATTTTTCAATGTTATTTTTATTCTCTGACGATATTGTTACCGGTGCTTTACCGTGATATTAAACTAGCTGTTTTTACATTAGTACTACACAGTTTGTGTATACTGTCTCGTATTACCTGAAATGCAAAGTGTGCATAATGTATTATTAATGGATGTCTCCAGCATAGTTAGACTATTTTAAGGAAGTGACATGGTGCCATAGAGATGGGGTTGATTGGTCACAGTATAGCTAGGACAAAAAATTTCATTTTGCAGATGCACACAATTTTTCAGGTGACTGTCTCACTCAGGTATTTGTAAAAATCTGGTTGTGAATGACTTTACTTGAATGCAAATTCATTTTTGATATGTCTTTCCATTGGTATCAGTTTGTGCCAATGCCCTCCTGGCTGATCCAGCCATGAAGTAGCTTATTAACTTAGGCCATGGTATACTATGGATATAGTCCTTTGATGTCCACACCTATTCTAAATGCAAATTAATGGCTGTGCAACTCATGTGTCTTGGCTGTAATTGCTTTTGTCTTTTTAAATAACGAGTTGCACAGTTGCTTATACAGTTTGTGGAGGAGATCAGATTGGAAGCTTTATTGAAAGTTGAGGCAGATCATCATTTGGAGTGCTAGAAAACAAGCACACTTCAAAGCAACACACACTGCCACACCAATTAATGTGCACTATATAAATGCTAAACCAAATTCAACTTTCAGTAAGTTGCAATAAACACGCTCACCACAATGCTACATGTCGAAGTGTGCTGACGTTTGTGCTTCAGCTGGCCAGTGTGATCCCCGTCTTAGATGTGTCTTTGCTATCTTGCTGCTGATTTGTATGTCTTGTTTTAAACTTGCTTGGCTTATATCCTGTTGCTGCTTTATGTTATATGATGTGCTCCAGATTATTTGAAAAATGCTCCCCCGTAACAGAACATACTTACTAATTAGAAGTAAAACGGATCATCCCTTAGCATGAATTGGAATGTGTAATGTGTGCCAGGTCCTCGTGATGTAATGCCTGTGAATGATGCTTAAGGAACGTCCTAGCTAATGTGTTGATACTTTGTGTATGTAGGGGTGAAGCCGTACGCTTGCTCCATGTGTGACATGAGGTTCTTCCAACGTTACCATCTGGCAAGACACAGCCTCACTCATACTGGTATGCGTCCGCTTACCGTAGCCCATTAGGTTGTGGTGTTTTAGAAGTGCCGTAACTCATTGCTGTGGATGCAGAGATTTAGGGTGTTTAAATTGACTACCAGTTTTAAATATTCACATATTCAGAATCATGAAGATGTAGCCAGACATGTATTAAGATGGTAAAATATGCAGTTAGCTCTTGGTATAAATGCATACATACATAGTTGGGCACCTGAATGTACACAACTTGAGCTTTTCCCCCGCTGAATACTCTACTTAGTTCTGCACAATCATTTCTTCATTACTCCAAATTTGTAAAGATTTCTTGTTTGAAGTTACCCATTCATGATCACAGTACACAAAACAATGGTTTGCTGAACCAGTATTTGTTTCTCAGGCTGATGATGCAATGTGTAGAAGCAATAGTAGTGTCATTCTAAGGGAAGAGTTGATGGTTATGTGTTGTTTTCTGTTTCTAGCTCATATTTATATACTTTTTATGTGTGTAGGGGTGAAGCCATACGCTTGCTCCATGTGTGACATGAGATTTTTCCAACGCTACCACTTGGCAAGACACAGCCTCACTCACACGGGTATGCGTTCGCCCTTCTTTGCTACATTAGAGCCCAAATAGCCTGTTTACTGAAGTTCATCTGTTCTTTGTTTATAGAATGACTTGAGTCTGTTTCCTGAAATATTCACAAGCATTTAAACTGTTTTAACTATTGGGGCATGCTGGAGGAGTGCATTTCAGTTTTTGCGTCACTCCTTTACGGCTTTATTTTCCAAGTTAACTTCATTGGTACTTAGTTGTAGTAGGGCTGGGCGATAATTAAATTTAATGAGTTATCTTCAATTGAATCTTATAGTGATAAGAATCAGATATCAAGGTATTGTGATACACAATTGCACTGCCTTAACTAATAACAAGCACATACCAACTCAAATTTATCAGAATATCTGATCAAACTAAAAACATTAAATCAAACTATTACCTTAATGTGATTTTGATTGTGTACATGCATGTAAACTGTCAGTATATATCTGAAAATATTTATTTATTTTATTTTTACTTAACTTGAAACTTATGTTCATATTGCACTCAAGTTCAGAATTAAATGAGAAAATACTCTTTATTTGACACAGGACTATAGATAAATAGGCTTTACCATGTGGTTATACCATATAGACTATTTATTGAACAGAACACATGCTAAATCGTGATGTACATTGTTAGCGAGATATGAGATGAGATATGTCATGATTAAAGATTTTGGCTGTATCGCCCAGCCCTGTGCTGCTGTGCCTGTAAAATACGCCGTGACTTGTGTTCAGTCTCCTTTTGAATTTTCAGTGCATGTCTGCATTGAAAAGCTGCACTGAGTTTAAGCAAAAAGACATCTTGATTGAGGACCCTCTTTCACGCATGTTGACAGATTAGAAAATATTAGCCAAATGCATTTAGTGCTGCATCATACTGGTGCCACTGCTTTTGGCATGTCTGGATAGATGATATTCGTGAGTCCTGTTCAGTTCATTGTGTTGTTTTTACAAAATATTTTTGCTCTGTGTGTGCAGGGGTGAAGCCATATGCTTGCTCCATGTGTGACATGAGATTTTTCCAGAGATACCACCTGGCAAGACACACTCTCACCCATACGGGTATAATTTTCTATTCATCCCTCTAACTTGACAGTATGGCAGCTTGTAGAATATTTGCTCTCGTGTGCACACAATTACAATTTGCTTTCACTTGTTTTCATTGCATTTCTAACTGCTTTTAGGGTTGACGTGACACATTTTATGTCTTGTGTGTGTATAGAGACTAGTTGAGACCTTGTAATGACATAACACGTGACTAGTGTATGTGAGATGACATATTTTGTGTACATGGTTGTACAATTTTCTAAAGTTTGGTACTGTATGCGTTTAGGGGTGAAGCCGTACGCTTGCTCCATGTGTGACATGAGGTTCTTCCAGCGTTACCATTTGGCAAGACACAGCCTCACTCATACTGGTATGCTTGAATTATTTGTTCCCCTTTCACTGTGACACATTTCATACAAACAACCCACACATGATTTTTTTTTTTATTATTGATAAGTCCGTCTATATAAAATACCATAATCATGCCATTGTTAAGTGAATTTCCCCTTCTAAAAAATGTTTAATAGAAGTTTTAGGCTTTGTTGGAAAACTGTCCACGAAAAAAAGTGACTCTCTCTGTCAGTTACCTTGTTTTGTGATTGACATCGTAATGGTACTATTGCATGTGAATTGTTGAGTACTATGTTACATATCCAATGAAAGGCACATTACACTAAAAAGCATTTTGAAATGCAGGCATCAATGATCCGAAATGACAAGCAAAAGAGGCTTTGTTTCTCAGGATTAAATCAGGCAAATGCAAGAATGTTTGACCTGACTAAATAGTGCATCTTGAACACGGGTAACTTGAAAAAGCTTCATCAACAGTTTGTTTGCAGGATGACTGAGTATTACTCAAGCGGGTCCAAACTGGAGCGTGTAAGCTCCTGTTTCTCCCCAATTGATGATGCACCTTAACTCTTGATGTCTGCAGGCTCTTAGACTTGTTTTCGTGTGTAATGTCTCTCACAGAATGTTATGTGATAAAGTATTCAATAGTAAACAACCTGAAAGCATTTCTTTTTTGTCCTTTTTTATTTTATTTTATTTTTTATTTTTATTTTTTAAATCTTGGTGTTCATGTACTTCATCAGTGCGTTGAAATGCATCTAACGTTCTTGTGCTTTGTTTAGGTGTGAAACCTTATGCTTGTACCATGTGTGACATGAGGTTTATACAACGTTACCAACTGGAGAGACACAGTCTTACTCATACGGGTATGTCCTCATTTTCTACATCTTCACCCTCTCTCTCCCTGACTTTGGTCATGCATGTGCCCCACATTAATGTTTACATGGCTGCTTCAAACTCGAGTTTGTATTGCTTTCTGTCACTTTCTTACCAAGTGCTAACGTTTCATGCAGCATCTACACAGAGCTTTATAAGAAACTGCTTAACAAAACCTCCTCCCATACTTTATATATGAAATGACATGATGACCATGAAGCAGAAATGCAAACAGTCTTTGGTCTCTATTTCTGAAAACTGTTAATTGTGTTAAGCTTTTAGATTTCTGCAAGCCAAAAAATAATTGACATTGCTGACAGGTTTCCTTTTTAGACTTTTTTTGTGTTTGAATCAGCTCAGTGATAACTAGTAATTCTACTTTAACACGATACAGCTGTCCAAAAGCACTTGCAATATTATATTTTATAAAGTGTTTTGTTGCACAACCATGAATCTTAATATTGTTACTTGCATATTTCAAAAAACGACAACCAGATTCTCATAAATACATGAAATGCCTAATGGCTGAGAAGAGCATTTAATAATCTTTCATAGGCACTTTAATTCTAAGACTTAATTGTGTTTTAAGATCCCTTTTCTCTATTTGGATATACATCAAAGACTAGTTTTGTGATTGAAGTCAAGTAGAAAGTTTTAACAGTTTGAAAATGTTCACATTTGTTAATGCACATTAAAGCTGCTTGAGGAAAGTTCACACGGTGTCCAAAAAGATTATCACCTAGAATAAAAATGTAAAAGATTATCCCTGTAAAGCGGCTTCAGGCCTGTGACCCCCTACAGCCAATCATTTCTAGATTTTTTTTATTTGTGCAGCGAGAGATAAACATAAACCAGATTGGCTGTAGCTCCCATTATACATGACTCATTGATTCCTGGAGTCCTGTTAATTTTTGAACAGTTCTGGGAATGATCATCAGTTGTATATTATGGTGATGTGTCCTGGTGGGAGAATAGACCTGAAGGAGTAAAACACCGACTGTGCATTCTTGTAAAAACAAATATGCAAATTCATAGCCGACTGCTCACACAGCCTTGTCATTATGTCATTTCACATTCAAAGTAATGATGAGGAGATAACATAAACTCCTCTCTTATGAATTGTTAAGTGTCATTGCTTGTCTTATTTGAAAACAGCTTTTATGTAAGGATGTTCTCTCTTTTGTCAGTTTAAATTTGAAGTTTATTTTTACTGAAATCACAAGCTAAGTTTTGTATGATGGTTTTCCGAGCAGTTATTATTAATACAACACCTTTAAAGCTAAATGACTAGAGTTGCTCTTCAAAAGAATGTCCAATCTTAATGTGTTGTGCATAGTTGTTTACCAACTGCCTAAAATTGTCTAACCTCTGCGATCAGCGTTACAAAAACTCAAGTATTTGCGTTAACAAATCGATTTTAGAAATCTGAATGTGATATGTTGAAATTATATGAAATCAATAGATTTAGTGTTTAATGATTTTTGTTTCGCCTCAATTATTTATCTGGTCATTTTGTATGCTTTACAGTTTAAAAATATGTAAATTTAGCTCTCTACACCGGATATTTCCATTTCCCCTGATTTTTCTAATTTTGGCTTTAGACTTTTAGCAGTTAAACGTTTAACTTGGATCAGATGTGAAAATGACATTTCCAATCTGAATAACCGATTTTTGTAGCATGCTGGAATTTCCAGAGTAAACAAAGCGCTGATGAGTGCAACCAAACTTTACTAAGCAATTAGTAAAGTTGATTGTCGATCATTTTTGGCAGTTGAGTGTTTGATGCTAAAGTTGGTACTTTGTGTGTGTAGGGGTGAAGCCGTACGCTTGCACCATGTGTGACAAGAGGTTTTTTCAGCGCTACCACCTGGCGAGACACAGCCTCACTCATATGGGTATGCGTCAGCAAATCTTAACCCAGTCACAAGATTAGGATGCTGCAACACCTGTGTGCTTGATTTAGTCTTTTTTTCTTTTTTATTTATATATATATATATATATATATATATATATATATATATATATATATATATATATATATATATATATATATATATATATATATATATATATATATATATATATATATATATATATATATATATATATATACACATATATATATATATATACACACACACACACACACACACACACACACACATCTGTATTTATACACACATTTTTCAAGTGTAATATCAAATGGATGACATCATCATCTCATGTGTTGTGTAGGTGGATTTTAGATCCCCTCTGGGAGTTTTGTAATTTGAAACAAGCATCTAATCATATCATATTGTACCTTTTTTGCCAGTAATTTTAGGGAATGACATTGGTTATTAACCACCGATATCAATTTAGTCCAGATTGGTACTCTTTAAGTTATAAAATAGGACCATATATTTATTTATTTTTCCTTTTGTGGCAGAGACACAAAAATAATTCTCTTGATGCTCTGCGTTTAGGAGTGAAACCTTTTGCTTGCACCATGTGTGACATGAAGTTTTTTCAGCGTTACCACCTGGCGAGACACAGCCTCACTCATACGGGTATGGGTCCGCGCACCGTACCCATGACATTCTGTTAGAAATCAGTGGGGACATTTAATTTAGCTAGTTCACTTCAGACAGACGCCTGTTACGTTCAAGGAAAATGTCAATATGAAGTATGAAGTTTTCCTAGTCTGTTAATGTTAGGTATATTTGATGTTGGTAGCTACAACACTACAAAATGAATACATATTGTGAAGAAAATATTTTAAAACCTGTTGTGTTTTTGCATGAATTGGCAATTGTGTGGTTAATAACCAATAGCGTTTATTTTAATTTCTGAATTAAAAGAAATGCAAATTGGGGCAACGTAATTTAATATTGCTACTTTGCATTTAGGTGTGAAACCTTATGCTTGCACCATGTGTGACAAGAGGTTTTTTCAGCGCTACCACCTGGCGAGACACAGCCTCACTCATATGGGTACGCGTCCGCACACCTTACCCATGTCACTGAGATCAGACTGTAGTTACATAATGTTAGTCAGCCATCTAAGATGGTTATCAGTACTCTCTTAAATACTTTCTCAAGCCTACCCTACATCATGGATGTAAATGTAACGTTAAATCAAGTCTTAATATTTAAAGAAATACAGGACTGCAACATCATCAGCTCATGTGATGTGTTAAGTTGTGGATTTGAGAATTGGTTCATACAGTTGGATGTATCTTTTTATTGGATTTGGAGGAAAAACAAGAATAAATATCTTCAAAATGATTGGAAAAAAAAAGTGGTGAACAACCCATCAATTCTGAAAGGATATTTGAAGTATATTGGTAATTGATGGATTGTGAACACAAAAACATACAAAGTCTGAAAATAATACCATAATGCTCTGCGTTTAGGTGTGAAACCTTTTGCTTGCACCATGTGTGACATGAGGTTTGTTCAGCGTTACCACCTGGCGAGACACAGCCTCACTCATACGGGTATGCGTCAGTGCACCTGCCCTCCTCACATTGTATAGGCCATCATTACATCGTCTTTATTGTGCTAAAATCAGCAGTGCAAACACTATCAACACAAGATGTTTTTTTAGAGGTAGCCAAATTAGTAGTTGTCTTCAAAACTTTAATGAAAATTGTCTTAAAAAGCTGCATAAGCACACATTTGACCCCAACTGCCTTTTTTCGTCACCATAGCTCTTAGAAATCATTTTTTTGAAAATGATGTTACTTGATCAACTCTTTTTGTAATGGGCACGATCACTAGGGATTAAATGTCAATTGCTTAGATGTAAATGATTTAAATCCCACTTTAGTCAATACACTATTAACATGAGGTACACAGAAGTAAAGGCATTAGTTAGCTGTAAATGCCATTCTTTAGAATATAATTGGCAGAGTGAAAATCATTTTGATTGGTGATGTAGCTAAAATGGTCAGTTGTGTAGTTGTCTTTGTTGGCAACTGAAAGTGTTACATGAAGGAAAAACTAGTTCAATCTTTTTGTTTTTGCATGAATTGGCAAATGTGTGGTTAATAACCAATAGCTTAGGTATTTAATTCGTAAAGAATGGAAACTGAGGTAAAGTATTATAATATTGCTACTTTGCATTTAGGTGTGAAACCTTATGCTTGCACCATGTGTGACAAGAGGTTTTTTCAGCGCTACCACCTGACAAGACACAGCCTCACTCATTTGGGTACGCGTCCGCACACCTTACCCATGTCACTGAGATCAGACTAGTTACATAATGTACATATATACATTATGTCTCAGGCAATTCTTATTATTCTGTAAAAGTAACTAGTTGTACATTTTTACTACATTATTTGTGTAAATGCAACATTAAAGCAAGTCTCCACATGTAAATAAATACAGGACTTTGACATCAGCTCATGTGATGTGTTAAGTTGTGGATTTTAAATTTGATCAACAGTTTGATGTATTTCTAATTGGATTTGGAGAAAAGGCAAAAAAAACTCAACATGCATTTTATTTTTATTTTTATTTTTTGCAAAATTTCACATAGCAAATGAGAAAGTGGTTTAACAACCCATCAATTGTTAATGGATGTTTACGGTACAGTACTGATTGATGGATTGTGAAACAGAAATTAAGAGTTCTGTAAATAATGTATTGATGATCTGCATTTAGGTGTGAAACCTTTTGCTTGCACCATGTGTGACATGAGGTTTGTTCAGCGTTACCACCTGGCGAGACACAGCCTCACTCATACGGGTATGGGTCCGTGCACCTGCCCTCCTCACATTATATAGATCACCATTCAACCTGTTTAGTGCTGATAGTAGGGACACCTTGTTTTTCTTGTAGGTGAGAAGACATTTAAACTTAGTAGTATTTACTGTCTCTTGTTTTCTATACCTGAAACTAGGTTAAATTATTTAGTAAAAAAATGAATGTTGCCCTCCAGAATTGTTGGCGGATAGTGTGAATCTCTTGTGTGTTACACACTCCTGGTTAAGCTGGATTTATTATCTTGGTTTAGAAAAAAACAAAACATAAACCACATTTTTGAGAATAAAATCCACGGAGTTAAAAGGTTGCCTTAGTCAGCGTGTTCCTGCTATCGTAAGCGAGCCAGGCAAAAGCTACAAACATTAGCAATAGCTTGGATGTGTTGCTTGACTCCTGTCCACGGCCTTCCCTCCCTTGACTTGGGACACGCCATGTTGCATATTGAGATCACAAATGGTCACAAATTGAGACAACAGGATCACATGTTGACACCCGGTGTAAATGGGGCTCACATGTCACAGAAGTAATCCGCCTCCCTCCCCTTAAACTTCAGATTTTGTCTTTGATAAAGATGGTGTTCATGGCAATCATAAAGGCCGATATTTAGGTTTTGATTCATACTCAATCTGTTAAGACAGATTCAGTTGATTGTTTAGCAATTCTGCCAGCCTTTCTCATGGTTTACCAGCCATATAAGTTAATTTTTACTATGTATACCAGTAATACTGGAGGGCAAATCAAGAACTATAATGTGGATGCAAAGGGTTGAGTATGTTTTTAGCTAGGATTTAATGTCAACTATTCTGACTCAAATTACACTTATGAATTCTGATTCTTATGAAGTCCTAGTTGCAAGTCTTGGCATCACTTTTTTTTACAAGAAATCTAAGAGAATAAAAAAATATGTTGAAAGTAATAACCACCTTTTGAGCACATTTGGGCTGATATTGTCATTTAGATAGATTTCTATAGATATTATATAATTACAGGCATTTAGATATAGATTATTTTGTGATTCTTTTTGGTAAAAAAATAAAAAAGCCTGTCTTTTGTCAAGCAAACAGAAATACAATAGCTGTAAAGTCAATAAGCATAACTCAAACGCACTAAACTCAATAAATTCACAGTTCTTCCTTACAATATCTTCATGTTTCTACATTATTTTGAGAAAAAAATAACCTTAGAAAGCTTTAGTACGTTTTATATCCAGTAATAACAGGTCCAGGTTCAAACCCAAATTGTTAAATTGTTCTGCTAATTATTTGTCTTTTTCGTGTAAATAGCCATAATGGATCAAAGGTGAGAGGATGATGAAATAGTTGTTGCAGTGTCAAGTCAGGATGTTACTGATGCTTATTCAGACAAAACATACAGTGATTAAATGTTATGACAGGTTTAACTCCACATTATGTTCAAATCTGACTTGACTCTACTCACAGTTACACTTATGGTCTTAGCTGCATGTCTGAACATTTCAACACATTTTCTTAAAAAGGAAATGCACTTTGCATTACATACAAAAGAAATGATGAGCTGTTATCTGTCAGTATGTCAGTCCTAGTGCTAGCTTGAAAGTTGTATGTCTTGCACTTTGTGGGTGATAGGGCTAATACATTGCTCTGTGTGTGTAGGGGTGAAGCCGTATGCTTGTTCCATGTGTGACATGAGGTTTATTCAGCGTAACCACCTGGAGAGACACAGCCTCACTCATACGGGTATGCGTTCCTTTACCCGTACCCTTATCACTGAGACAGGCTCTGGTGCTTCCAACACAAGGGGGTCACAACAAACTCGAGTTTGGATTGTCAAGTCATTTGATGGGATGTTGAACCAGCCTCAAAATACTTGTTGCGTAGATCTGGGCCATGAAAACAACGAAATTCCACTCTGATCTACACATAATGAGTTGATGACGAGGCCTTTTTAGACTATACACATTTTCAGATGCTGAAACTACAAATGTTGAAATTAACTGTTTGTCAGTGTTGGAAATATAGTTTGTAAATAGAGATTAGTAAGTGAAGATTGCACGCAGTTCTGTTGGTACGAGACGCTAAAATTGATCCATTGACTGTGTATTTGTGTGCTCTTTCAGGAGAGAAGCCATTTGCTTGTGACATGTGTGATATGAGGTTTATCCAGCGCTACCACCTTGAGAGACACAAGCGTGTCCATAGTGGGGAGAAGCCTTACCAGTGTGAGCGGTGCCAGCAGGTATGCATGAATGTAAACAAAGCAAAGTGACCCAAACGTTACGGTATTCATGTATTGTTGCATTTGGATGTGTAAAATTAGCAATATGAAGACTGATTTCGTGACGTTTTAAAATCCACTTGTTTGTTTTTTTCCTCTGTGTTTTGCCTGAATTATTATAACCAGAATAAAATATAACTTCAGTCCAATTTTTGTGTTTTTGAAGAACTTTTCACGGACAGACCGGCTGTTGCGACATCGCCGGTTGTGCCAGGGTCGTGGCGTAGCTAAAGTAGAGAACCAGCCATGCTGCGAACCACGCCCATACGGCCAAGAACCCCCACCCGCACCCCCGACCTGGAGCCCCCTGCACCCCCCCCCAGGCCGACTGGCGGTCTGACATTCCACCTTCCCTCCACCCACAATACCGCCAGAGACGGGACAAGCCACAGGGTTTCTTTTCCTCAGCGCGGTGCCGAGTGACGCCACACTCTAGCACCGACTGATCTTGCAGCTCCACTCTTGGGATTACTAAGGACAGAGTGACATTTGTGTTTTTTGTTTTGTTGACTTTTTACTGTTTCCTTTACTCCCCCTGTTTTTTTAAAGACGAGACTTTTCTGTGATGAACAGTTGTCCTGTTTTGTACCTAATCTATTTGATTTTTTTTTGCAGAAAAAAAAGAAAAAAAATGTTTTTATGGTTGTTCAAATATATCTGCATTTGGTGGTACTCGGGGATGGGCTGTGGGTATTGTTTATCCTGACGTGTTTGCAACGAAATGGGATGAAGTGGTGAGGAAAAGTATTTGAGCTTCTTTCTAATTTTTTCATATGGCTCATTTTGACTTAAAAAGTTTGTCACTTAGGTCAGAATTTATCAAACTGAAGTTTCCTTCCGGGTAAAGCAAGAAAACCACTTTATCATCTCACATAGACCAGATGTTGCTTGCCGTTGTCGCTAAGATAGTGCTAAGCATTAAGACATGTCACCCAAAGCAGTGTTTGGTCTAATTATGATTTGAACAATAGTATTTACCTGAATTCATCAACATTTGAGGTACAGTTTTAATGATTGTGTAAATAATTGAAAATGATTATTATTTCACTATGGGACTTAAGTGCTGACTTTTTTCTGTTCACAAAATGGGCCAAAAACAAACCGATCATTAGAAATGGTTTCAAATACGGTCGTTTCCCACCGTTTCAGAGAAATCCTAAGGAAACCTGAGTAACTTTAAGTGTTTATTTAAAAAAAAAAAAAAAAAAAAAAAAAGGAAAAAAAAGGTAATATCAAACATTGCTTCATAACTGTAAACCTGGACTTTGAAGAAGTGGATGACGAGAGTGAGCCTGCAGTGGTGTGTGTGTGTGTGTGTGTGAGAGAGAGACTGTGTGTGAGAGACGTGCTGATGACTCAGGAAAAGGCGCCGGACGGCAGCCTCTGCAAGTCGTCCTCCCACACTTACCGAGAGTCACGCCGTAGTAAGTTCAGCTGTGTGTGTATATACAGTATATATGCAGAGATCTCCAGTACTTCACAGGAAAGTGTCTCGACTTGCTCTGTCCATAGATTCTGGTCTGAAATAGCACAGGTTGGCCTCTTGAAGTCCCATCATGTTGTTTGTACAGTTACTCTCATTGTGAGATTAGTGGGGATACAAAATATTGTGGCCTTAGTGGTTTTCTTTCTTTCTTTTTTTTCCATTTGCCTTTTTTCTCAACCGTTTATTATTGTGGATCCGATGTATTTACTAAGACGAGGAAGCCTTTCATCATCATAGTATGGTTTGTTTTTGTTTTTTTATCCTAAAGCTGTCCTGGTTACAGAATGTTGACGGCTTCAGTGGCGCTAAACAAAGTAACGTGTTCTCCAGTCGAGAGAGGTTGTCTGTTGATGATGAATATTTTGGGTCATTGTTACTGATTTCAGTGCAACACAGTATGTAACCCTGAAGGAGCCCCCCTGAGTCTGTCGGTGAGAAGTCAGTAGTGCTAAATTGTTTCCCCACTGCAGTGCTTTGGCTGATCGCACACCAGAGCAGACACACTAACAATTGCCTTTTTTATCCAAATATGTGGTTGGTGTGTAATAATGGACGTCTGACATGTCATTGGGT
Source organism: Cebidichthys violaceus (assembly GCF_023349555.1). Classification (NCBI taxonomy): domain Eukaryota; kingdom Metazoa; phylum Chordata; class Actinopteri; order Perciformes; family Stichaeidae; genus Cebidichthys; species Cebidichthys violaceus. The sequence goes on from NW_027176428.1 coordinate 6,646,514, forward strand.
TTAGCCTTAAGTAAGTGCGGATACACAAATAATCATTGTAGTACTAAATGATGTTGTAACGAACGATTTCCTTTACCTATGATGAGCTTTGGTCGTGCTGTGTAGAAGTCTTTGACGGTCTGACAGCAGAGAGACAGTTGATCAAGGCCACTGTGCTGCCTGTTGAAAAAGTTTCTCAAACTTGATCCTTTCTGCAGACTGGTGTAACTGTTCCGTTTACGCCAGTAATGTCAGCGCTGGGTGGGAGGATTAGTCTGCTAATCTGAACATACACGGACATATCAAGACATCAGCAAGTAACCAAAACCATCATGGTGGATTTCAGGGGACAAGAGGGTTTTAAAAAAAAAAAAAAAAAATTGTTTAAAGATCCCGATACGATTCAGTGAATGCCGATGGAATCTCAGAGTGCGTTATCTGGTCTCTGATTTCTAAGGTGAACGGATATTTGTGTTGGGTACACACAAGACGCAGATTACGGAGTTAAGTGATATTTTACCTAAAGTATTATTTTTTTTTAAATGGTTCATTAATATCAAGGCAATGGTGTAAAGAAGATTCAGTTCAAAGTTTTTTTTTTCTTGAGGTTAAGTTAAACCCAGTGGCAGCAAAGGGACCAAGTTTGAGAAATGCTTTAATCTGCTCTGCAAACACTATTCCAAATGTGTGGAGGGGATACTGCTGGTGCGAGCACATACTAAAATGGCTGAAGGGCAATACAGTATATAGTTGACATCACTTGTTAATACCTTTTTGACTTATTGTTTTTAGTAATATCAATCTCATTGTTAAAATGCAATAGAATCCTTCAGTCTCAGATAGTTTGTTTATAAGATTGAGGTTTAATTTTACAGACAGATCCGAGGATTTCTTTGTCTGAGAATTTCTCATCACATTTTGATGATTGTTTCAAGGACCTTTTTTATTCTGATGAACTTGTAAACACTGGAGTGACGGGGAAAAAAGACAAAAAAAATTTTTTTTTTTTCCTTCAGACTGTACTAGATTTTAGGTTTTAGACAAAGCCTATTTCTCCTCAATGTGACGCTGAAGGTGGACAGAACAATTTGGATCAGTACAGTTGAGAGCCCAGTATGTTTGGTAATTTTGACATTAGAGACAGTAGTACCTCAAGAAAATGTTTTCTTTCTTATACGAAGTCCCTGGTATTTGTAGTAAATTATATTGATAATGGTATTAGATGAACAACAGCATAACAGTAGCTATCACAGATTAGTTGTTTTCTTTTATTAGTCTTGCATGCAGAGTTATGGTCCTCAGTTAAGATAGGATCTTGATATTGATTATTTTGTGTAGGAAAATGAGTGCATAAGAATAACTTCCTAAAAAAATATTACAATGATTATTGTAAAATGGGCTAACTAATATGTACCCTTGTGATCCAATTAGTTTCAACTATATGAAAATCAGAGGAGAGGCTTCTTATTATTATGCTGAAATAAAATAATTTGTAAAGGACTTCTTGTATGCTGACTGGCTGTGTTGACATTACGGTAAATAAATGTGGGGTTAGCTGGGAGAGGTTACGTGACAACACAGAAGAACATGGCAGTTTGGAGAGCGGTATTGTGAAGAATGTAAGTTTAGAAACATGTTTAGTATGATTAGAAGCAAAACTTGAAGAATGGGTTAAATGTTACAATGTATTAAAACGTCAAGATATTGATTATGGAAAGTATTATGTTTACAGTATATTTACTTGAAGAAGATAGTAGGCTATATGTGTGTCATATGTTTACCTATTGAATGTATTAAACTAAAGGTATAGTGTTGAGCCGTGAGGGAGAGACAGGGACCTTTGAGATGGGCTTTTCAGGTTCAAAAGAGACCATACGGTGATGAGTTTGGAGAGGCCGGCTTCAGCAATGTGAGAAGGTGTGAACAGCGGGGGAAGGAGACGTATTGGTCAAGCAGAGATGTTGGTGAATACAGCCCTATGGAATGATGCGGAGGGGCGGACCAGGCCAAGGAGGTCAGCCGAGAGTGGACACTGTCTGAAGCCAGGAGGGGACAGTTGGATTTCAGCCAATCACAAAGCTGATTATGGGCTTTTAAAGTTTCAGGCGAGGACTTGAAAGTACAAGACATTGTTGCCATGGATTTCTCTTCAGTTCTCGTTGCTGGCCACCTTACAGGTATCCAGAGAGGTGGGCTGTTGGATGGGGGCGCGTTAACTCTGATCCGCGGAACATAGTCCATCGATAGTGTACTTCAGTTTGTAATTGTTTAGCTTCTGTTTGTTATTAAATACTTTTTGATTGTAAGCCGGAACCAGCTGGTTTTTTAGCACTGCTTTGCTGACGAAAGACGCAGCAGTGGGAGACATGCGGCCACCCTTTGTCTGCGAGAGAGTTGAGACCCATAACAAATCATCTTAACTCGGGTAAAGCATTTGGAAAACATATTTTTAAAGAGTGTATTTAATAAGAAAATACTATGAGTGGTAAAGAGTCTTAGGGAATATTACTGAATATTTTGTTATTTTACTGAAGTAGGACAAACTGAGCTTTTTGATGGCCTGACATGACACTTTAATGTTAATCTATTGTTTTTGGGAGAAAATATATATGATAAATGTTAAGGACTGTTCAGATTCGTTTCATGCTAACGTTCAGGAAAGCTAGTGAGAAAGTCTTGGTGGTGCAACATTTTGAGAAGACATGGTGTTTTTGTAAAGAAAAAGCAAAGACAATATGATATTGTATATTATAATCAAGATTTGATGCAGTTGTGACCTTTTGCTCATCTTTTTTTTTTTATAATTTACATGAGTTTTTGCAAACACTGAGCTTGTTGATGGACTTATCATATTTGATGGGGATAGGATTTGTTATAGAGGAAAACAGATCTTGACCAAAAGTGATTGTGCATTTCAGTAGTTGGTCCTAAATTGTGAAGTAGTTTGCTATCACCAATTCAATCCTGTCCCTTCATAGATACCTTTGTAGCCTGTAGACTCTTTGGGGGTCTGTAAAGGAATAATGAGGAAGTGGTTGAACTTTTTTTTTTTTAATGCTCAAGATGTGATGTTATGGAGTATTCAGTATTTGTTTTGCCTAATTGAATTAATTTTTCAGGAGGAGGTTTTGGATTAGGACTGAGTTTACTGATGACTTTGTTGGTGATCACAGCACGGCTGTGTATCTATGGACATACGAAACAGAGTTATTTGCAGACTCACAATACAAGACAAAATAGCAGACTAACCCAAGGCAGCGTGGAGCTTGATAGAGGTGGCACTCCTCGAGTAATTAAGGGTGGAGAAGGACGGTACACCGGCTTCTACTGTGAAGCAGAATATCAATGAAAAAGTTTTCCAGACAGCAAATAAGAGAGACAATGCAGAAGGCTTGAAAAGCTGTCATGGAAACCAGCAGATGAGTCCCACACTGCCTCCAATACGTGACTGACCTCCAGGACCAGGAGATATGCACTCCCCTTGAAACCTGTACTTGATGAGGTGAAGAATCACCTCCATCAATATGAGGTGAGAGAAGGTAGTATCTTACGCCTTACAACTTGTCCAGAATGATGAACCGGTATGTCTGGAAAATTCTATATTTAAAAAAGTGCCCCGTGCAGAGCAGGGATGTGCGGTCAGGGGAGGCATCATCTCATCTCATCTTCGACCGCTTATCCGGGATCGGGTCGCGGGGGCAACAGCTCCAGCTGGGGACCCCAAACTTCCCTTTCCCAGGCCACATCAGCCAGCTCTGAATGGGGGATCCCGAGGCGCTCCCAGGCCAGTTTGGAGATATAGTCCCTCCACCTGGTCCTGGGCCTCCCTCGGGGTCTCCTCCCAGCTGGTCGTGCCTGGAACACCTCCCTAGGGAGGCGCCCAGGTGGCATCCTCACCAGATGCCCGAACCACCTCAACTGGCTCCTTTCCACGCAAAGGAGCAGCGGCTCTACTCCGAGTCCCTCACGGATGACCGAACTTCTCACTCTATCTCTAAGGGAGATGCCAGCCACCCTCCTGAGGAAACCCATTTCGGCCGCTTGTACCCGCGATCTAATTCTTTCGGTCATGACCCAGTCCACATGACCATAGGTGAGGGTAGGAACGAAGATTGTCCGGTAGATAGAGAGCTTTGCCTTGCGGCTCAACTCTCTTTTCGTCACAACGGTGCGGTAGAGCGACTGCAATACCGCCCCAGCTGCTCAGATTCTCCGGCCAATCTCACGTTTCATTGTTCCCTCACTTGTAAACAAGACCCCGAGGTACTTGAACTCCTTCACTTGGGGTAAGGACTCATTCCCTACCCGGAGTGGGCAATCCACCGGTTTCCTGCTGAGAACCATGGCCTCAGATTTAGAGGTGCTGATCCTCCTCCCAACCGCTTCACACTCTGCTGCGAACCGATCCAGTGAGTGCTGGAGGTCACAGCCCGATGAAGACATCAGGACCATATCATCTGCAAACAGCAGCAATGCAATCCTCAGCCCACCGAACTGTAAACACTCCTCCCCACGACTACGCCTCGATATCCTGTCCATGAATACCACAAACAGGATTGGTGACAAAGCGCAGCCCTGGCGGAGGCCAACCCTCACCAGAAACGAGTCCGACTTACTGCCGAGTACCCGGACACAGCTCTCGCTTTGGGCGTACAGGGATTGGATGGCCCCCAGAAGTGGCCCCCTCACCCTATACTCCCGCAGCACCTCCCACAGTATCTCCCGGGGGACCTGGTCATACGCCTTCTCCTGGTCCACGAAACACATGTAGACCGGATGGGCGTATTCCCAAGCCCCCTCCAGGATCCTTGCGAAAGTGAAGAGCTGGTCCGTTGCTCCACAGCCAGGACGGAGGCATCATGACAAGTAAAAAACAAATAATGCTAAAATAAAATAAATATTAATATTTCTCTACTAATCTGTGCTATAAATGCAATTTATTTATGATTCCAATCATTTCAAGCATTTTTATAATCAACATCGCTGAATTAGCGCATGTCCTGTTCAAACAGAGGAGACAGTGAGGTGAGGCAGCGACGAGCTGTTCCTCACCTCAGATTGTGAATCCCTCACTAACTGGGTTGAGCGCATGTCTTTTGCTTTCTCATTGTTTGTCACCACTGTAATGTTTGTAGACACTTTTATATGTCCTTTCTTTCCATAGAATATGTAATGTATTTCACATATGTGTAGAACATATTTAGTGTTGCTGATCTGACAGAAACCGCAGTGAAAAAGCACAGAAAGGCAAACACTACTCTGCCTCAAAGAAGAGGGCGTGCGAGAGCCGACGGGTCGGGTTGTTTCTGCACTGTACTTTGGCTCTGAGTTATGCTCTGCTTCATGCTCTTAGATGCTTGTTTGGAAAAGGAAATGTACTTATGACTTCTGGTGACTAGTAGTTCTTTTGATTACCAATGTTGATGCACTTATTGTAAGTCGCTTTGGATAAAAGCGTCTGCTAAATGACTGTAATGTAAGCCAATCACATCGTTGCTGTTAAAAACTTTAAAAGTGTTCTCCTCCCTGCTGCTGTCAGTTGTCATTTCAGCTTGAAACAGATACAACCCTCCTCCACGCCAGTCAGCATCATAGCATGCTCCTCATTCATCAGCGGCTTGCAGCTACTCCCCACATTACTACCACCACCACCACCAGTGTCTGGACTCCAGGGGGATTAGACTTTACCTGACAGCAGCATCTTTACCCCTCGGTTAGCCTGATTCATGGATGGAGTCCAATCGCCAAAGACTTTGCACTATTCATATTTTATGTCTGTATAATACATGATTGTTAAAATTCTAACAGACTCTCTCCTGATTGAAATGCCAATGTTTAATTTTTCTGATCAGGACTTGTTTTCAATGCCAAACTTTTGATGTCAATATTTGATGTCACCGTCCAAGCTCCATATGAGAGTACCACAGGCTTACCAATCGTGTAGACTGTGTACAAACATTTGGTTTCAGTCTAACGATTAAAGCGCCTCAAGATGAGAAAGAGATTTAAATATATGATCTTGCAAAGAATTTATGATGGAAAAGGAATATCCACAGCATGATGGGTTCATGATGCAAAAAGAAAATCCACTTCCACTTCTGTTTCTTCTCTTCATTCAGTTAAATAATGATACAATACAAAGAGTGACATGGAAGATCAGGATTGAAATGGACCAAACTATTGACTATATGAAAATGTTCTTAAAACATCATACTATATCATAAAATGGCATCATTATGTTATAGTATGGCAAAAATACATGTAATAAAAGATGTCAGTACAAAAGTCATAGCCATAAAAATGTCACTTAAATATCATAGTATAGTATGTAATTAAAAGTCAAAAAATTTAATTGTAAAGTATGGCATACAAATGTACTAACAACGTTTTTGAATAAAAATGTCATATAGTATAATATGAGAGTATTCCATCAAAAGTCTTAAAAAAAAAAAAACACTCATTTATATGTCATTGTATATCATGCCATGAAAAGTCAAAAAGTCATAGTATAGTATGTCCTATAATAATATACAAAAAGTATTTAGAGTTCAGTTGAAAAAGGTGTTTATCAACTCCATCATCAGGTGGCTCTCTCAGGACATTTTAACACTTGGATAAACATAAAACTCAGTACAAATGATCAGACTTTTTTTTTTTTAAAAGTAAAATAAAACACTTACATTGTGGATGAGAAGTAGTTGATATTTAATTTTACCTTAATGGTGGGTGGTGGGAATCAATGGCTGAGAGGTTAGAGAGAAGGAAAATGGTTCATTTTTATGAGAAAATAATCAGTACTACTAATAGGTCAAGTATTCAATTCACAGGATAGTATTTTTAGTAATTGACTTATTGAATTAACAGAAAACATACTATATTGTAATATACACCGTTATTGAGATATGAAATGACCTTTAACGTGATAGAAGATGTTGGCCATACCGCCCAGTCCTAATGTGGACGAAATGAAGAAACTCTGTTGTCCTCAGCTTTGGTCCAGAACTCTGAAGAGAAGTAATTACAACACCGACTTCTACTACAACTATTACAATCAAATACAACTACTACAAAATGGGCTCTCAAAGTTTGATGACCTAGTACCAGTTTAGGGAGCCAGCATATGATTAAGGACCCCAAAGTAAAAGTACTATACTATGACATTATTTTTGTAGACATGGTATACCATGACATTTTATGGTAATTGCTTTTTAAAGACAATTCTTTCATTACATTTATTTAAGAAGTTTTGATGACACACTATATTAAGAGTATTGTTAGGCTTAGTATATTAAGTCCATAAGTCTTTCTTTTACTCTCTCATCAGTTAATGGTATGCCATGATTCCACAAGCTCCCATGCAGTAGGTGGCGGTATACAATTACAGTTTGTTAACCATCCGCCATTAAACAGATAGAAGAAGAATAACGAGGAGGAGGAGGAGGAGGAGGAGGAGGAGGAGGAGGAGGAGGAGGAGAAGAAGAAGAAGAAGAAGAAGAAGAAGAAGAAGAAGAAGAAGAAGAAGAAGAAATAATAACAATAACTGGGGTCTTGCTTATTACGCTTACAATTCAAAATGTCAGATGACAATACATCTGTAAATGACACGGTTGAGCTCGCTAGTGGAGATGGAGAGAACAAAGTGCCTTTGTGTGAATCACAGGAGCAGGGGTTTAAACCCGCAACGATACCGGAGGTCAACAAGACTCCCTCCTCCAGATTTCTGCAGGTTGAACTGGAGCTGAACGCCCACCTCCGTCGGCTCACCTTCAGCGAGCCGGTCCGGTACATCTACAACCCGCTGGAGTACGCATGGGACACCCACCGCTGCTACGTGGAGAAGTTCTGTCAGGGCGGACAAAGGTTCCTGTTTTTAGGGATGAATCCAGGACCCTTCGGCATGGCACAGACCGGGGTGAGCGCAGCATTCAGATAACATGTCCTCTCATTTCTCATGTGCGCACCATCTACAGGGCCCAGGGTAACTTAGTGGTAATGCACGGTGGCCTGAATGCGGAAGCTAACCCAAACAACAACACGCCTTATTTTCTGCGAGCTGCTTGCATGAAGAGGGCCCCGTTCCTCGTACGTGGTTCAACTAAGTCGATCAAATGTCCTATTAGCCAGCTTAAATTAACCCGATGATTGAAGTCAGGCTATGTTGTTTTCTCAAAGACTGATCCGCCCTCAAACAATCTCGTTAATTCGAACCAGCCGTCAGTTATCAGGATAATTGCGCGTGCCCGTCCTACTTCAGAATTGGGAAGCGTCGATCACCGAAACCATGATTTTCTAACAGTACAATGAGAAAGAGCCTTTTTTTCTCCGCTGACGAGCAGGAGATGATCATGAACTCATATGAGGAATTCAAGACCATAATCATGGCAAAATCTAACACCGCCACCGCGGCGAGGATGCTGGACAAGAAGCATGGCGAAATATCGCAGACAAGTTAAATGCGTGTTGGGAAAATGTATAGGCTAGTTTTAAGTGCCTCATCACCCCAATCAATCAGATTATGTTTCTTTAAATGTGCCTGCTGGCAGTAGGCTTAATGGAATGCATCATCGAATGAGTAATAATTATCTCAACTCTTTCAGAATAAGTAGATAAAAACAAGCCCAAAGAGTATCTAATTGATACGAATTAATAGATACTTATGAGGATATATGTACTGTATGCGCATATGCATATTTCACGTCTGTGTAGAACATATTTAGTGTTGCTGATCTGACATTAAACCGCAGTGAAAAAGCACAGAGGAGGCAAACACTACTCTGCCTCAAAGAAGAGGGCGTGCGAGAGCCCACGGGTCGGGTTTATGCTTGTTCTGTCGTTGCTCTTCTTCAACACTTCTCTTCTTCTTCTTATATTTTGCTTTGACCACAAGAATGTAAGATTCTATATCCAAGCTTAAAAATGTTTCTAAAAACAGGGAAATATATTTAAATCAACAGCAGTTCAACGTCGGACAGGTAAAGTAACCTTTTATGTGTTTGTTGTTCTCTTTATACATCCGTGGTTGTTACACAGATTATCGCGGAATCTCACGATGTTCGCGAGTGGCGCCCGCGAGCGCTCCGCTTCTGAAACGCTCCCGGTGGGGCAGGTCGGTGGGGCAGATCGCGGCGCACACGCTCCCTTTGGAATCAAATATGTACCTTACCTATGTTTGTGTAAATAATGCTGATATGAAAAACAACCAGTAGTCAATGTGCAAGCTGCCAATTGAATGGTGATGTGTCAGTGCCTCACCAGCCACGAACCTCACCACACGTCACTGGCCGACACTGTACAAAAATGTACCATTCGCAAAAAAGCGCAAGGCCATGCATGTGAGACAGTCGATGCTCGGCTGCGGCGTGTGGTGTTCGCAATGTATGGCTCGAGAAGATCTTGTAAATAAAGAATCGATAGCGCTCGTATAGGAAGTCATCATGATGTGATAACGGATCTTGGCGATCTCGAAGAACTCTCTCCCTATAAAACGCTAATCTAACTAATATCGCTCCTTCATCAATGGGATCTCTGAGGAAGGGAGCTGACATTTTTTTCTGGGTGAGTGGCAAGTTTATCCAGCTAACTTAAGTTAGCCTGCGCTGGAGCAGGTTACATTTTATGGATGTGCTGCTATGGTGATTTCGCCAAACTTGCTTCGTGGAACCGAAAAGCCTGACTTATGTAATCTTATCCTGAAAATTATCCGGCTAACTCAGTTAGCCAGGTACGAGGAACGGGTCCCAGGTGTGCGTTTTCCAAATTTGTTCTTAATACTTTATCACAACCCAACAAACAAATGCACCACCAAAGATCAACTGCAATTAAAGACCTAAATTAAGGCAGGTGGAGGCTGCATTATTACCTGTTTTGAATAATTATCCTGTGTGAATTGATATGTTCCTACATGACTTTGCATGCTATATTACTTTTATACCCAGTTTTAGCTATATTTTCCCAGTTTTCCATACCAAATGTCGGTCTGCTGGTTACTCATATTAAAAGTTTCTGACTTGATGACTCGATGTAATTTACTGCAATAAATGTGTCTTATGATGTGTTAAAAAATCTGCGTTTCTTGGCACAGGTCCCCTTTGGTGAAGTACGGTCAGTTGTGGATTGGCTGAAGATCACAGGGGAGGTCGGTCATCCTCACGACGAGCATCCAAAGCGGCGGATCACAGGACTTGCCTGCACTCAGAAGGAAGTGAGCGGAGCACGTTTCTGGGGCTTCTTCCAGAAGTTGTGTGGTGAACCAGCACCGTTCTTTAAGCACTGCTTTGTGCACAATCTATGCCCGCTCATTTTCATCGGCGCCAGTGGGAAGAATTTAACCCCCCCTGAGCTGCCTGCAGGTGAACGGGAAGCCCTGCTCGCCCTGTGTGACATTGCACTGTGCCAGGCGGTGGAGGCACTGGGCATCACCATGGTCATTGGGGTTGGAAGGGTGGCAGAGCAGCGGGCGCGGCGAGCTCTGTCAGCCGCAGGTGTCAACGTGCAGGTCGAGGGCATCATGCATCCCTCACCCAGGAACCCGCTAGCCAATAAGGGCTGGGAAGAAGTTACCAAAGCCAAGTTGGCAGAACTTGGTGTCTTGTCGTTGCTGAGCAACATGTGAGCTAGTCAACCTTCTCTGATGCATGCCTTTTTAATAGCAGCATGGAGAGACTCAGTGAATGTGTCATTTGATCAGTGGGTTAATGTACTGCTAAAAAAGTACAGACTTTCTTCTCACAGCTCAGTCTGTCTCTGAGCTGCTCTATGGAGTACTTGTAACACACTAAGGCCTTCCACATCTGCCATCACAGCTGCTGTAAACACATCTGTTTAGCAACATTTTCTTCCTCTTCAAAGATCTGTCCATTCTTTTTGAGATGGCTTTTCTTTATGTGTTAGTGCATGCTGAGTACGGCACCAGGCTGCCTAAACACTAATGTTAGTATCAGCAGCTCTGGATATATTATCAAGTTTATAGTCAGAGTGTAAGCTCAGGGTATTGGTAACAATTCAGAGCTCCTGAAGGGCAATTGCATTCATTAAACTTCTTAAGATTATAGTTTGGGGGGAAAGCCCTAAACCAAACCAAAAAATTGTCATTATAACTTTTCTTTATACATTATAAGGTTCTGTTTCCAAAAAAGGATCCATAAAGATGCAGTTCTCAGGAAGAAAAGCACTGTAGCTTTTGAATGGTGACATTACAGAGACATCTGTTTTGTAAATATACAGTTAAGTATTGTTCATGCTGGACCTTTTGTACAAGACTATTCTTTTGTATTTTAATTGTCATTTGTTTTGATGATGTATTTTATTTGTTGATGTTTACACACTGATTTTATCCACAATTTGACAAATTCTGTGTATTTCTGGGATCAGCCATCTTGCAGTTCAAATAAACAACAATAATGAAATATGAAATCATTTTCTGCCTCTGGTCATTCAAAGATGAAGGCTTACTAACTACTAAGGCTGATATTTGCTGTGAAAAGGCTCCGACAAAATGAGTGGGTAACATTGAAAGTTGCTTTACTCAGCAGTTATTGTCTGCCTGCAGGCTGATACTTACTTACTTTTGACCATGTGATTCCCACAAAGGTACCGACACCACAACACACTTGTTTAATGTGGGTTTGTGCTGAAACTACACTGCCATCAAGTGTTCACAAGTGGGAGACCAAGATTCTTAGGCAATTGCAGACAGTTTGAGAATAAAAGTCAGAATATTATTAGTGTCTGTATCCAAATCGCTGAATAAAGGAAACGGCTGATTAGTTTCACACAAAACGCTGTTGAAAACCCACAAAGCTTAACTTTGCTTCATTATTTTCAGAGCAGGAAAATGCAAGAAATGTCCACATCGCAAATGAATCACATTCAAGAATTTCTATCATATTGTGGATGTCTATTTGTTTGACTAGCTTTTCATGCCTTTCACTGATTCTAGGAGAGTGGGCTCACAGAAGTTGTTATGAAGAGAAATGTTTATTAGTGCCCCCTTTTCTCACCCCCTCCACTGCCACTACTGAGAATGGCAATGAGCAATAACTACAAGCAGCAGATCCTGTATCCTATAACCCTATCCTAGAATGGGAGTTGAAGTCCATCACTGCTCTGCCTTGTGATGAGCTGTATACTCATGAACTGCATCTCCCATGAGTCTCCCAGCATCACTAATTTTACTTGGGGGCCCACATGGTTCAGGAGATGTTGGGAAACTCTTGCACCAGACAGGATTGCTCATCACTATCTACAGATTGATCCACAGCTCTATCCTTCAAGAAGTAGCAGAAAAGACATCACATTCGTTTCTCAGCAGAATAAGGTAAGAAAACATTAACACAAGTTGATTCATTTGTAAATCCAAGCTTACAACTATCAAATGTAATTAGAAAGACATGAATACTTAGGTATAGCAGACAGAACTGCACTTCTGCAAGATTTATCTGATATTTGTGAATAAGAAGAAACAGGAAGGAATGACTTCGTTTAGTTTTTAAAAATTATTATTTTTAATTCACAGCACACATTTAAGAGCATGTATTACTTGATTGACTACTTAATTAATTATTTGCAAATTTAGCTATGGTTGGTGGATTTTAGGAATGAAATATACATGGAAAACACTCATTGTTTTAGTAATGGAATATAAAGCACAACTATTAATTGACTAAGGACGGTCTTTTATGATCAATTACTAATTTATAAAACAATTTCAATAATTTAAATAATTCATCATAATATATATATTCATCCTCCTGACAGGTATACAATGCAACAGTGCTTTATTTATTTTTTTAGATTACATGGTATAATCTCCATGACCAGTAGGTAAATGAGCTTGTTGTTTATTAACATATTGTGTGGCCATAGGCGGCTGGTGTTGTGACCAAGCTGAATTCCTGATCTGACTCTGCTATCACCTTTCATCAGCTGTTCTCCACCAGATTGAAACTGGAACACATTTCACCGGCTCCACGTATGTTTTCTTCCTCAACAGCACAGCTTCTTATTACCATGGATAAACAGTCTACGGTGGTGTTTCGAAATGTGGGGCAGCTGTATTTCCCCCAAAGCAGAGTGGAGTGCCACTACAGCCTTACCTCTGACCACCAGTGGAGCAGCGGTGACTGGATAGGGATTTTTGAGGTACATTCACCCACTTCAGCACCATTCCTGCACACTGAAAAAGAAAATATTTTAGCAAAGAAAGTTCTGTGTCATGGGGTCTTGATGGGGATGCACATTTATATTTTGTATGTAGTCTAAAATGTGTCTGTCATCATGTTACAGATGGGCTGTTCCTCATTGAAACAGTACTACACATATACATGGGCTGTTGTTCCTGAAGGCTACACTGAGGGTACCAGTGTCAACTCCTGTGCACTTTTCCAGGGTAAGAGCGTGTTGTGCTCCATCATTTTTTTCATTCAGTAAAAGTTTTATTTCTGTATATTTAACTAAAATACAATAGGTTATTAATCATAATAATATACACCTAACACTGGCTATTACATCTGTATATTTGATACAGCATCCTACCTGCCCCGCCCCAGTGCTGTGGAGTATCAGTTTATATATGTGGATTCGATGGGAGAGGTGTGTGCCCGTAGTCGCTCCTTCACGTTCCGTGCTCCCAAGCCGCTGGAGGAGCTGGAGACTCTGAAAGAGGAACAAGATGAGGAGGATGGAGAGGAGGAGCTGCTCATAGTCATCCCCAGGGCTCAGCTGTTGCAGGTGGAAATAAAAAAACTTCACTCAATATTGCATTCAGCCATTCTTGATAAGCTACTCTTCCCTTCATAGTAGTAATAAGAAAAGGCCATTAAGTGTAACTACTATGTACTGTAAATCCATTGAGTAGTTAACATTTGATGTCCCTGTCCTCTCTCCCCATGTTGTGAACAGAGTCAGCTGGAGGAGTGCTTAAAAAAACAAGCCAACATACAGCAGGCTTTAGATGAAGCAAAAGAGGAGACAGAGAACGAGAAAAAGAACAGCAACAAAGCAAGGGTGGAGTGGGAACGTGAAAGAGAAGCAATGAATGAGGAGCTCTCAGAGCTTAGAGACAACTTGAGACTCAACTGTGAGATGTTGAAGAAGATGGAGGGAAAACACAAGGTACAGGCAGGTCATGCCTCCAGATGTCTTGGGGTAGCCGTCTCATTTTTACCTCCATAAAGTTCTGAATTTCATTAATAACTAATGATAACTTTTTGATTTAAAAAATACACACATGGAACAAGAATCTAATCACTTTTTCTCTCCACAACGTTGGAAGAATGTGAAATATAGTCAGGAACATCTGACATTGGAACTGAGTAAACTCGTGGCTGAAAAAGATGAGAACCAGCAGCGAATTAAAGACCTGGAAGGGGACATTGTGGTCCTGAATGACACGAAGAAAGAGGAAAATGGAGACCTGGAAAGGCAAGTGTTTGAGACATATGCTAGATTAAACATTCGTCATTGGTATATTTATTTCCTTGGGCATAAAATTAACTTTTTGTCCCACAGGCTGAAGGAGAGAGTGAAGAAAATATCCAGTCAAATGAAACATGATGAGGAAAAGAGAAAGTGTCTCCAGGTAAATTGGTTGGTGGTGCTTCTTCTATAACACAGCTTGGTCAGAGAGGGAAACAGAGGAGCTCTGAACCACAAGACTAACAACTTATTGGGACCAGGTCAGCTTTAACTGGATTGGTGTTTTGCAGCAGTGGGAGCAAGATCACCTCAATTCCACTAACTCACAAGTAGAACTTGAGAAGTTTTCACTTTCCTATTCCCTCGTCTCTGTGCAGGTGGAGAACCAGGCTGCCCTGCTGGAGGTACGAGGGCTGCAGGAGCGTCTGGAGGCCAGTGAGCATGCAGCTGAGGGCCTGCGTAGGGAGCTGAGAGAGCTGGGCACCCGTCAGGGCCATACTCACACTGAGATGCATCAAGCCCGGTTGCAAGTGGCCCAGCTAACCCTGCTGCTGTCTGAGGAGAACCTGGTCCTCAGGGAGGAGCGTGCCAACTGGGCTCTAGAGAGGGAGGCCTACAAACATGCAGCAGAAGTGAGGATACAGCAAAGCACATACACACCTACATGTCAACCGATCTTTTGGTTAAACTTGCTTTTTTTTTAATGCAGACAGATACAAAGAAATTACAAGAACTGAGTTATGAGGTGCAGAGGAAGGAGGAGTGGCTCCAGGAGGAGAGGATGGAGAGGGAGAAACTAGACGTAAAGCTTGGGCAAGAGAGAGATTGCAATCGCGTAAGTAATCAAACTACATTGCAGTCACTATTATTCAACACACAAACACATTCAGCTCTAAATATAACTGCTCATGTGCTGCGAATCTGCATCATGAGTTGATCAGATTACATTTTGGTAACTGGAGAACGATGCCAAAGTTCGGCACAGTCCTTTTATTACTCACATGCAGGCACAAATAGAAAGGCTTCCATGAACAGTAAGTAAACATTTCTCCTCACTGTCGTGCGATCAACAACAGCAGAAAAAGGACAAGCCAGGTCAGATGAGTGAGTGTGTTCAGATGGTCTGAGTATAACGCTGCTGCCCCCTGTAGGTGCTGCTGAGTGACACTAAGCAAGAGCTTCAGGAGCTGAAGGCCAGTGTGAAGACGGCCCAGGATGAGAGAGAGGAGCAGCAGGTGGACAAACAGGTGAGGGTTCCACACCAGACTACAAATCCATTACTTTTTAAGATATATCCTAATAAGATTTTCAGTCAAGAGTATCAATTCCACCTAATTTTACAAACAGTTTTGTTTATGCTTTATACTCATTAGTGGTGAGAAATTAACCAAGTACATTTACTCAAGTACAGTACTTACATACTATGTTAGAGCAGTACTTTACTGCTACTTTACACTACTACTCCACTACATTTATTTGATGACTTAAAAAGACCAGTGTGCAGGGTTTTGGGGGATTGGATGGCAGTGATGGTATATATATAATATTAATTATGTGTATAATCTACTGAAACTAAGATTTGTATTTTGTACTTTGAAAGGGAGAGTATTCAGCATGTTATAATCTGTAACCTCACTGCCAGATGTCACCGAATCCTACACACTGACCCTTTACGCTACTAGTTACTTTACAGCTTCAGATTAATAATAAAAAATACAATCAACAAGTAGATGATGCATTTTTATAGGTTAAGGGTAAGATAATACTTGAAAATGAGGTGACACATTAATGTGTGAATTATTGTTATCCAATAATATAAAATACATTCTGAAATGGGCCATTCTGCATGAGTAATTTACTACTTAAATTATACTTTAATGCTAATACTTTATACTTGTAACAAAGTATTCCTACATTGTTGTTTTACTATTTTACATCATTAAAAGATCTGAGCATGTCCACCGTTTACTGACAAAATATAGCACCGTTAAAACAATAGTGTTGATAATATCTTCAATTAAAGAAAAGTAAAACAATTTCATAAAATCAACAGAACCTCAAATTTACTTAATCACTCATTTCTTATTCCTTGTCTTTAAATCTTCCTCAAATCTATGGGTTTGAAATTGGACACCCGCAGGACCTGATGAACTACATCCGTCAGTTAGAGCAGAGGTTGGGGATTTTGCCAGAAACTAAATCAAATGGGGAAATTCCCACATGCATCTGTGAGTAATGAAGTCTCTTTGTATACGGCACTGCTATTTCACTGCAATGTAATGAGAACCAAAGCAAAGAACCTATACTGATTTTAAACAGATGGCTCTTCCTCTGAGGATGACAAGGATGCTTCCTCAGCTTCCCCCAGATCAATCTGTTCGCCTCTTTTCCTGTCCACTCAGCTGGAACGACCCAACAGAGCTGAGCATGTTACTGCTGAGACACACGTCCAAAGCAAAGAAGACACACCAGCCTCTGACACACAGGTGTGCCATCATTTCCACACATTAACCAAACAAAGTTAGACAACACCTGCATCGGAGCTAACAGATTTGAGTGAGCAAATATTTGACTAGTTTCCCCTCATCCTGCAAGTTTTTGCTCCAGTTCCATTGTTAGACACTGAGGTTAAAGCTGGTAGAAAGAGAAAAGAGAAAATATGGAAACAAATCGAAACACCAAAGTTATAAATTCACAGAGAACCACTGACTGTTCAAAAGGTGGTCAAACAAAATCCTTCCTCGATGCACAGCATACCGGTAGCATCTTAACTGGATAAAGAACATCTTATTATGACAATCACATGTTTTTAACATCTGTGGATACAACATAAATGTTATTTTCTTATCTTTCAAGTAATCTTTTAGTGACTTAATTTTCGTTTAAAAACGGAGTAGTGTGGATGTAGCCTTACTGTGATCATTGTTTCACAATACCCACAATCAACACACTGTAGGTCAAAGATTGGGATTTTAGACTATTGAAAAAAACCCGTTATAATCTGAATTTGACATGTGATGTAAATCAGATTATTATTGCCTGATTAGGGAGAATAAGGTATCTCCATAGACCATAGAGATTATATTTGGTGAGCACATTAAACACAAGAATCCAATGGCCATTTAACTTGAACAGTTAGCCTAACTTGGTTTGGACTTTATCTCACAACTAAGTGTCTCACACAGCTCAACAACAATAAAGCATGATTTGTTAGGAAGTCAGATGCACACATTAGATTAGATGCATAACATGTAGACATAACTCAAAGGATATAAACAATATGTCATTTCAAACTGGTCTGACAGAAAGGATTTGACTAGAACACACCCAGCCTTTATAAAACCTCGCCTTCACTAAACTCCTCTCCTATGCATTCATTGACAGGTGAATGTCTCCACCCTCTCAGGTCTCACAGAATTGACATTCAAGCTTGAGATATTTTTAACAACTTTAGATCATGGATGCAGACTAGCCAATTTTGCTATCTTGTAAACAACAGTCTTGTTACAAGATGAAAAAAGTTAAATGTAAATGCTTTAACTCAAATGGCATGGGCTTTCTTATAATTATACCATGTTTTACAAATCACTTTATTATGAAATGTGATAGAGATTATTTTTGAAAATATAAATCTAAGAAAGATGTTAAGATATTTAGTTGCTAATACAATTGCTTAAAAAAAAATACAAACAGTAATCCCTATTATTTTGGGTGTGTATAATACATACCAACAGATTCATTTTCACTTTACAACCATCTCTGCTTCTGTCTTGTCAGCGCTGTGAGCCCCCAGCTGGTGAAGGGAAGCTGCTGCTAATGCTACCAGAACCCGCCGACCCCGTCCTGAGGTGACAATTCTGGCTTTCTACCAGCCACACAGTACACACCCTGTTTCCCTCCTCCATGACTGGAATCACCTCTCCTAAAATAGTATTGGATGACTTCATTCACACTCTCCTCTCTGGCAGACTAGTTGCTGTTTTAGAAAAGCTGCCGTTCCACTTACCGAGCACTTTCTTTTCTCGTGGGTAGAGTCACAGGGAGCATTAGAGAGTAAAAATAAAGGTGTAAATAATATGGTAATACCAACATAATAAGAGTAAAAATAGCAACAATGTTCATGTTACTCAAGCAGTGGCTCAGCAGGAGTGTGTTGTCTATTTTTTTATTTTCTTTTTTAATCCTCAGAACCTTCTGTAAAACTTTTAATCCTCTTTCTCTCTGCAGTGAGCTGGCCGACTTCCCCATGTGGTAAAAAAAAACAAAGATGGACGGCAAGTTGTTTGTTTACCACTGCGATGCAAGTTCATGCGGCTCATGAGGAAACCTTTAAGGTTATTCTATTGTTGTTTTGTAGCTGTTCATGTAGAAAACTGCCTTCACAAAGGTCATATTTATAATGCAGAGCTTTTGACTCGTGAGTGTCTGTATTCAAAGACAACTAGGCACAATTTGTGTTCGACACCAAATGTAAGTCTTAAGTGTCCAGTGTTGTTTATTAGTATGGCTAATGCTTAAGGATTAATGAAACTCTCCTTTAGATTTTCATATGCAGATACCAATTGTCTAAAAATATCTTTCAGTTTATTTTAGACTATTTTTAGTTTATTTTAGCTGATTAAAATGTGGATATGTGGCAGTTGTTTTGAGAAAAGCTTGGATTTAATAGCCTACATCTTGTTTTGGTGGCATATCAGCCCATAACCTCTGCATGTGAGTGTGAATCCTGAAACCGTGTCAAGTGTGGGTGTGGGTGTTTTACAGACAAATGTGAAATGTACTGCTGCAGCTTGTTGAGCACAGCGTCAGGTTGGGAGTGAATGTTAATTTATGACACTTTTCTTTATTGTTCTGGGCTTCTGTTGGAGACACACGGTTCTTTAATAAAATATTATGATAAATACATGTTGATGGCTGTCTGTATTTTCTACATTTCCATCTTAAGACTTTCCTTGTAAAGGTGTGAAGTGAAAGCAAAGAAGACGACAACTGGACGCTGAAAGTTCTGAGAACAAAAAGCGCCTTTATCAAAATACAAGAAATACAACAACAAATAACAATTAGCAAACAACAAGCAACAAATAAGCAAAAATCTAAATGTAAAAACACAAACAGATCAGCCCAGTCTTTGTTTTTCTGTGTGTGTGTGTGTGTGTGTGTGTGTGTGTGTGTGTGTTTGTCAGAGCTATTTTGGTATAAGTCCAATTGAACTAAAAATCACGAGGTGTCTAAATCCCTGAACATCAAGACAAGTTATTTGCACATTGTAAAGATTGTTTATAAAAAGATATCAGTTAAAAAAACTCAACAAGATGTTACAGAGATAAGATGGTTCCAGTTTCAAAAGTAATTTGAGATTATGGCATTTTCTCTATCACACAATACAAAGTAAATATATTTCACATCAATGACTTTAATAGATATTTTATTAAGTAATGTTGTTTTATTTGTTTTTGTCCAAATGCAATGTAATATCTTTGGTCTTTTTTTAGTTTTCTTACTCACATGCTGACATATAGAGCTGAGGCCCTTGTGACCTCTTGGCTTATCTATTGCACCAGCTCAAATTCAAAAAACAAGTTTAAGAAATAGAAAAAGAAGATAAAACAGGAAAACATTTTAATATGAAATGTCGTCGTTATGTGACATTTAAATACTCAACAAAGTATGTAGAATTGACTGCCGATGTGCAAAATATTGACTGTGGCTCTGTGAATGTATGTGTGTGACACACTGAAGACAACTCATATCTTTTACCTCGGTCATTTGACTGTGATGTTTTCATCCTATAATATCACAAATGACAATTTAACAGTCTAAAAACATCATCATGGCATCAGGGTTGATTAATTAATACTTAAAATCAACTTCTGTGTACTCGATGGCTTTACATGTGGTACTAGAGACCTGGTCACATGGTCACTGCTTCAAAGCTGCTGGTGTGTTGCCACCGTGGTCATGTAGGATCTGTTTTCTGCTGGTTTTCGCTACATCTTCTCTGTCTCTGCTTCATTCAGGGAGAAAACATCTCCATATATGATTATCAGAAACATGCAGTCTTATTTTCAGATATCATACATAGCTGTATCTTTTTATCCCTAATATCAACAAACTACATAAAAAGTACGTTGCAGCTGAACTGCAATGCCATGAAGGACAACATGCTGATGGAGAATCTTTCCCTTACAACTATCAAGTAGTAGTTCAGTAAGAGTCACATTGTCTTTCATTGCATGTCAATTGTATACATCTTGCATAAAAAAAGCTGTATAGTCTCAATGAAAAACAATTCATAAGTATTTATTTTACAAAATCCATGTACTGCATCACTCTTTAGATGCAGCACATATGAACACACATCATTTGAAACTATCGCCCTGTGCTTCGGCAGACAGCTCACCCAATGTAAAGCTTTTGTTTTGTTGGTAATTATGTTAGATGGTTGCGACGTCATTTAATTGATCATGTGATTCTTGGTCAGCTTGCATTGGCATCAACATTCTAGTGTCCAACAAACTCCTTTCGGTGAATGAACTTCGAAAAGTTTTTAGCTGTAAAACCTATTTTGTATCTATTGATAAATGCTCTAATTGACACACTCATGCACACACACTCACCTGAGGTTTTCTGTGAAGTAAACTGATTTTCAGGGTTATGTCCATTCATAGCTCACTTTTACAAAATTAAAATATTATGGCTTCACAAAGGGCACGTGCATAATGGCCAACAACTCCATTTTCAATAATCCTACTTTTTGTTGAAGATGTTGATGCTATATCAGAACGTTTCTGAAAAAATACTGTTGTCAGATGAGATGTGGCCCTGATGGAATCAACCTGAGATTGTGTGATGACATTTAATCTACCCTGCAGATTCTTTAGTCGAAGTATTTAAAAAAATAAAATACTGTGTGTATTTTTTGTCGAGAGATGGAGATATGCTGCTGCATTTGTTTTGCATTATTGATTAGTTTCTTATTTGCATCACAAGCACCAGAGCTGAAATTGCAGTCTTCTTATTATTCTCTTTTGAACGTTTTACCCATCAGGGCTTTTCATACCACATGCTTGTCGTATTGTGAGTTTGAGTCCTGCTCATGACCTGCTCTCTCTTTGCAATTGCTCTATTTATTATCCTTGTTATTGCTTTTCACTGTGTCCAACAATGCAGAAATGCCTAACATTAAAGATAAGCTTGAAAAAAAAAACACACTATACGTCCAGTCAAATGTGAGCAGGACTGAGTGAAAAATATACAAAAAAAGTCCCACAAACAGGCAAAAAGACAGAACAAAAATGTTTACATGCTTAGAAAAACGATACAATAAAAAAATAAGTCGCAAATCTCTGAATAGTAATAAAAGGAATTCTCAGAAGACATTTGCGGCAAACGGACACCACATAGAGTTCTGTTGTTGCAATGTATTTTTACCATCAATTTTATATAAAGCATAGCCCTTATAGATAGCTGAGGAGTGCATTTTCTTCTGTCCACCACATCTCGTTCCTCTTTGGGTGGACAAAACACTTTTGAAATATCTTTTAGAGTCTCATTTTGGCACAGTGATTTCTCACTCAACCCACTTACATTTAGTGCTTTTGCTTCTCCCATTCCTTGCTTCCTATACTGAATTTAACATATTTTCCTTTCAGTCAACATATACAGTATATGTATGTGCTGTATGCAACACCGTTGTTGTATAAGAGCCTAATTCTGTGAGGTTTCCGGGAGGGCTCAGTGATCTGAAGGAGGAAGCAGCATCATCTTGTCTCTCTCTCTCACTGCGTTTTCCCAGTTACACCTTTCTTTTGCACGCCCGCCGCCGCCTCCCCCGACAGCTCCCCATCACTGTCTGCCCCTCGCTCTTTCTCCTCATCCCAGTAGTCGTCCTCTTCCTCCTCCTCTTCCTCCTCAACGGCTGACTCATCTGTGGCCTTCTCCTCTTGTTTGATGGCTTGAATAGCAGGGGGAGCGGCTGCGGCGCTGTCCCCTGAGTCACTGCTGTCCTCGAAGGCCTCTGGGTTCTCCAGCATCTCCCTGATCAGTGGAGGCATGGGGCCTGGGATCTCCGTCTTCAGTGTGATGGCTCTTTCTGCACCTACAGGCACACACACACACACACACACACACACACACACACACACACATACACACATTTATGTAATGGGTAGTGTATAAAAAGGACAGGAGAAAGCCTCTCACACAATATGAAATGTGGTTTCACTTTTCAAAGGAATCACTAACTGATTTGAAGAAGACAATGCTTCTTAGTGCTCTTATATGCAAATGATGGTATATTCTCTCTGACAGAACTATTTTGCGTACATGACTCTGACGATACAATGATATCAAATAATTTTTATTTCTCACTAATAAACTCTTTAAAAAATATTCTATGTTTTATTTTGGAATGAAACTGTTCCCTTGCTTTACTATTTTAAACTAGTCATCTCCTAAATAAGGCTGGGCATTGTTTGAACATTTTAAACAGTAGAGCCAATACCATACTTGAGTTTGGATACTTATACAAGTATAGACGTACCAGCACTTTGTCTAAAAATGGAGGAATCAAGGAAAGCGCAGAAAAATAAAAAATAAAAATCTGAACACACATTAAATGCCAATTTACAGGACTTAACAGTTTATGATCATCAGTATTGTGGATACATTTTGTAGGTACAAAAACGTTTTAAGGTTTGCTTCCAAGCCCTACTTCTGACCCATGGTACGTAAAACCTCAGCTTACCTTTGGTGCTGATTCCTCGGAGGTCTGTGACTTTCATCAGCATGCGGGGAAACATGTGAGGCTTGTTTGGGCGTCTGCGGCGGGTGTAGATCTTCAGAGCCTCTAGCAGCGGCTCCTGCAGCTTGTCTACTTTCTGTGGCTCCTCCAGATCCATACGGTCTAACACAATAAGAGAAAGAAAATCATTTTGAAGAGGTAAAGAAATGGTAGAAAAGCCAAATGATAGCAAGGAAATTGCAAACCAATGAGACAAAGTAAACATTTTTAAGGCTGTAAGGTAAGGATAGCAAGCTAGAAGACAACCTTACCTCCACAAATGAGGCAGATGGCACTGAGTAGGCCTGTTTCTGTGTCATCCATCTCCAAAGGCAGCAGCTGGCCAGCAAAGGCAAACACCAGCTCTGTCAGTGGGCCAAAGCCAGCGTTATGCATCTGGGTCCTGTTGAGTGTCAGGCCATCTGAGAAGGTCATTGTGTCCTGTTCTGGGGTGTAGCGAGTGCATATCCTCAGCATCTAGGAAGGGGAAGAAAATCACAAGACAAGGACAAAAGGCAAAAGGCAAAAATGGGCAGTTAGTAAAAGGAGGATGAAATTCAGTCCCAAAAAAAATCATGGCAGCTGTTCAGAATCATCAACAAGTTAAGCAGCGTGAATAATGAGGAAGCATTAGGGAGGTGGAAGGGGAGTTGGTTAAAAAGGAAGAGTAATAGGAGCATGTGGTTGGTACCAGGATGTCCAGACATGCAGATTTGAGGAGGGTGATCTGGTCAGCGATGGTGAGCGTAGTGAAGCCTGGTAGCCGTTTGGCAAACTCCACAATCTTTATAATGCACTTAGTGGACAGCTCACTGAACTTATCCCACAGGCCCAAGTCCAGCTGTACTCTGTGGTCAGCACTTGAATTCTGAGAGAGAAAAAAGGGACACTTTTGTCTGTGTGGCTGTGCAGAGTCCATACAGTGTTTGTCCTTCTGGAAAAGCAGTGAGCTAATGCATGAGTGGAGTGAGTGTTTAGGGGTGGATGTGATTATACATTAAATAACTCACTGTGGTGTATTTTCCTAGCTGGCACAAAGATGGAAAGGTCTCTTGGTGAGCTTTGCTGACTTTGTTAACCAGCTCCTGTAGTTCTCCACTCAGCTCATAGTTCTCTGGCAGCACCACCTCCTCCTTTACATCCTTCTTCTTTTTGTTCCTGTCGTTACGCACCGCTACAGGGAAACACAAGTGCAAGGTGACACACTTAAGAAAAACTTTCTCCCAATTAACTTTTACTTGATAGTAAAATATTTTTTTATGACAAAATTATTGCGGCCCATATTTTCTTTTCACCTTCTTTGGACATGCCGACCTCAAAGCACTTCTGCAGCCGACAGTACTGGCAGCGGTTGCGAGTCACTTTGTTGATCTGGCAGTTCTTGTCTCTGTGGCATGTATACACCATGTTCTTTTGGATACTGCGCCGAAAGAAACCCTGGAACCGATAAGAGAAAATGTTTGGCACACTGCTTGATGACAGGAAACAATGCTCTCAATAAGATCTCAGAAAATAGTTTTTTTCGCCATGCTAGTGCCCTGACTCTAGGGATGGCAATTTCATTTTGTCGGTTGGTTGTTTGGCCCAATGCTTTGGTCCAGACTGAAATATCTCAATAAATATTGGGCGGATGTTAAAAACATTCTCATCATCCTCAGCTTTACTAAGGGTTGTGAGATAATTAGCAAATGTTAGCAGGCTAATATGCTAAACTAAGACATGATTAGCATTATATCAGCATGTTAGCATTGCCATTGTGAGCCTGTTAGCATGTAGCTCAAAGCACTGCATGTCTAAAATTAAAATTATTTTTTACAGAGCACATGGCTTTAGACTTTACTTAAGTACGGTTTTGAGGTACCTGTATTTTACTTAAATATTTCCATTTTATGCTACTTTATAATTCTACTCCACTACAACTGAAAGCCAATGTTGTTCTTTTCACTCCACTCTATTTATTAAGTGGTACAATAATTACTTTGCAGATTCAAATTATTCATTCAAAATATGAACAAATAAATTAAGATGTATTTTTATGAATTAAGCAACCCCACAAGAATGTAAATCAGCTCCACCTTTACCAGCTGCAACATTCAAGTGATGCACACATTAATGCATCAATTATTATAACCCAATAATATTATATAAATGATTATGGGCCATGCTGCATAATGAGTACTTTTACTTTTGACACTAAGTAAATTCTATTGTTATTTTGCAATGATGTAGTGCTAGTTTTACTTAAAAGATTTGAGTACTTCTTCCACCACTGTGGACTGCGGTCTCAACTGTCTTCTTCACTGCTTCTTTCTTAATTGTGAGCATCCATTTATTGGTTTCTGTATATAAACCTCAAGCACACAAAACCTCTATTGTATGTTCTCCAAAGTTATATTTTTTTAATTGAATTTTAATCTCTAAATTTCCACTTTAACAACAACTTAATTTTAATTTAATACAGATGCAGTAACCATTTGGTGGTCAGTTACGACACAATAGTTGGCTCCGTTACATCAATAACGTGCAGTATTAGTCACTATACACTAGAGGGCAGCTTAACAAAAGCAAACTTTACAGCTACTGCAGCACTGACATCTGTCAGGCTCTAGTGAAACATCAGACTTTTCAGTGGATGTCAGCTGTTCACTTCATACATGTTCTGTAAACTCTTCCATGCGTCTCTGGCTTCTTTTACCTTGCAGCCCTCACAGGAGCTCACTCCATAGTGATAACCAGAGGACTTGTCCTGGCACACAAAGCACGGCTTGTAGATCCGAGGTGGAGGAGGAGGAGAAGGAGAGCTGGGTACCATCTCCTCTGAGCTGGTGCTCTGGGTCTCCACCGCTGCAGAAAGAGAGAGAGAGAAAAGAATTTTTTATCATATGTTGTTTAAAGTCTTTGGAACTATGATGAAAGCTAATACACAGACTGATTAAGAAGGAATAGTCAACAAACAACCCCCAACTCCATGCAAGCCACCCCTTGGAGCCAGAAGGCAAGCTCAAAGGCAGACATTTTTAAGAGAAAAGGAGGGGGCTGCTGATTGACAGGGACTTAAAAGAGACACAATTAGCTGATGGCCAGATGGCCGTGCTGATAAAATGCTGATTGGCAGCTGAGATTTGATTGGCTTCTCCATTTACTAGTGAGTGGGGGAGCAGCATACCTCTGTTGACTTTTTGACTGACATCTGAATTTTTGCATCTGTGTCTGTGTGTGTTTGTGTGCTCACACGCACATGCACAAGCTCACATTTTTATGTGAAAGGCTGTCGAACCAGACCGGCCTATATACCTCAAGCCCCATGTGAACAAACAGAGGCGGGATGTTTATGAGACTCGGCTGTCTCCCTCTGTTCCTTCTCGCTGTCTCGCTAAAGAAAATGGCAAACTGTATAACACCATTTGCTGGCCACAGGCACAAGTCAGTTAACTGCTACTAATGAAAACGTTCAAAACAAACAATGTAGAGCAGACGTAGGGACAAGTACGCCCAGCTGATTAAAACTGTAGTTTCTTACACTTAAAACATAAAAAAGAATGAAACACGCCTTGTACACATTTGAAGGTGATGACTAAAGAACAACAAGATTCCTCTGAACATGCCTTTCAACTTTCACCTTCAGTCACCCCAACTTCACCTCCCTCTGCCCATTCCCACCCCCACTCCCTTGTTTCCTGGCCCTAAATTCCTCAGTGCAGGCTGGACAGGGTTTAATAGTTGCCCAGGCTCATAAGCGGCCCTATAAAGGTTGTGTCTAGGATGGGAAGGAGGCCCCCGGCCAGGCTGACGGCCTCTTTATTGGGATCCAGTCACCTTGGGCAGCTATTCACATCAACAGCTCCATCCTTGGATCCCTTCCTTATAAAAATAAAGAATCTGGGGTCAAAAACCCCAAAGTCACAGCACCTCCTGTCACCTTCAATGGATAGCACAGGACTGAACCAAATGTGGCTCCCACCCCATCGCAGAAACCCCAACCTGAACCCACAGCCTGCCATTAACAAGAGTGGTAAGGTTTCAAAAAACAGAGAGGCGGAGGCACAAAGGAATAATCTGATAAAAACAGAGAGGAAGAAAGGGAAAGAAGGAGGTGAGTCAGAGGACAGAGACGTCCCAGTGGCTGAAAGGGTTAAATAAAATTCTGACCATTTAACTTTGACCTTGACTGTAGAAGGCCATTACTAATGACCAAATGACCAGCAGCTCACTTTAAAGTTAGAAAACGTGTTCAAATATTACACAACATTCAATTAATCATGACTGAATCTGCTGAGCAGTACTTACAGCTGTTGTGCTGCAGCTATTCATCAAACAATAAATAACTATGTTTTTAAGAAAGAGAAATAAAACTTTGTTCTAGGATTAGTTTTTTGTTTTATCCGCGATGTGATCCAAGGTTTCAAGAATGCACTGAGCTCCTTGCCCCCCTTTTCTCACTTGTGAGGATTTGATGCTTTTCTTTGTCTATTGATAATTAAATATATTTGAGTTTTGGACAAAATAAAAAATGTGAAGATACCAGCACCTTGGGCTTCAGGAAAATGTGACAGACATGTTTCAGTACTTTCTGACATTTTATAAACCAAATTAATTCCGATTTTGATTAATTGAGAAAGCTAGCAATATAGAAAACAATTGTTAGTTGCAGCCCTGATGGTAATGTTGTATGTGTATATGTAGTGGAACTGATGCTTTATCTTGTCAGACAGAGAACCAGATTATGAGATTGTCATTTCATATCTTTTCCCAGAAAATAACATGCAGTGTTCTCCAACAATGAGTGATTTAAAATGATTCAGCGTATGCAGGATAAAGTTAACGTTTCACACAAGTTTATGAGTAAACAAAGTGCTGCCTGTTAGGTAGGAGGTTATTCTAGTATGTATTCACTTTGGGGGGCATTAGAGCCCAGGTGTGGGAAGTGGAGCTGAATGAGTGGCACTGTAACTTGATCACTGTTTTCTGTTTATATAGTAACACTGACAATGTAAAAGTGGCCCTGAGAGAACAAGTGGAAAAATAGCTCCCATTGAAACGGAGAAGCTGCATCTGGCGCCAGGAGAGAGGTAATGACTGACACTGTCTGAAGGCGGGGAGAGCGGGTGAGGAGGTACGTGACTCCGAGAAACGTGAAGGAGGGAGACAGGGTGAGAGACGCTGGGCTCAAGGCGGCGAGAGAGAGGGGGGTGGGACGGACTTTACCTGGCATGGAGAAAGAAGGAGCCCAAAACTGTCAAGCAGCTGTCATCACCCTGAACTGAGCTCAGTCTCAGAGCCTTGGCTTGAAAAAATCTCTGTCTCTTTTTAACCTACAACTCACCCCTCAGTGTGTCACAACATCAATCAGCACACCTCTACTGGACGCAGAACAGACAAGATGACTCGTGTGAATCAGCCCCATCAGCGAGCTGGATAAGTCTCATACGGGAAACATGCAACAGAAACTATAAGCTATTCGTCACTGGACGAAGATGTAGGATTAGATGAAGATGTGTAAAAAAAAAAACTAGAAAGTTTTCCTTAACATAACTCTACTTGACCTACTCATATGTCTGGGTGTCTCCCACCTTCCTCCTCTTTACTCAGTGTTTGTTGTCAGATCAACACATCTCTGTTTAGACAACAGAAGCCCTTCTGAAAGCAGACACCTTCCTATCAGCTCTGATGCCTGACATTCTTGAAGAACAAGAATCATTCATGGGTAGTTTTCTAAACCTGAATTAGAGAAATAATTTCTGACCAGAATTACTACAATATCTGCCAACATGGACTCAGGAACAGCCACAGTGACTGGGTCCCAAATTCATACTACTCATGCTAATTGTGTACAGTTGTAGTTGTACAGTTGTATACTGTGCAGTTAGTATACTACAAATTAACTTTGTTAACCATTTTATACTAACAGGAAATAAAGAAATACCTGTGCCATCAGACGTCAGTAAGACAGAACTGATCCGTCATTCTGTATTAACGAGCGCATGAGAAAGAAAACACAGTGATTGACACCGTCGAGCATTCTGCAGTGAGCACAGTGAGCATGGGGTTTGTTTCCAGTGGTATTGAAGGTGTTTTTTCATTCCTCTTGGAGTGGCTGTGCAGTCGACACAGTGTGACATATGGCCTGTAGGGCCTGCAGCCTGGCTCAACCTGCCAACATCGTACATCTCATTGAACTCGACTTTGGCCTGGGGGCTTCAGAGAGCCTTGCACCGGAGAGGAGCGGAGGCTAATGCTAAGAACTGTAGCATTTTATACCGATATAAATATATATATATATATATATATATATATATACATACACACACACACACACACACACACACACACACACACACACACACACACACACACACACACAGCCAGGTGAGGCTGAGACAGAGATGCACTTCCTCCTAAAAAGTGAAACATTCAAGGAACATCTATTTTTGACAAATTCAACTCTGTAATCCCAGATTTCAATTTCTCAAAATTAGGAGGAGACAAGGCATATGTTGCTGCCAAATATGTATCAACATGCAACAACCTGAGGGACAGTGAATGACCTACACAAACGCACGCACACACACACACACACACACACACACACACACACACACACACACACACACACACACACTCACTCACTCACTCACTCACACAAAACATAGACACATGTGTTTGTTGAAATGTAATGTGAATATTGTATACATATATCATTTTATACAACAGTTGTAATGTTGTGTTTGTATTCATATTAATGTAATTGTGTTCTTTTGTACTGTATTTTTTTTTTTACTTTCCTGACGATAAAGCAAAAAAAAAAGAATTGAGAAATTATTTTGTGACTCAAACAGTAAAATTAAAAAAAAGGCAAAATAGCAATTTGGACTAATATATATTTTACACTGAGTCTATAAAAGATTAATTTGGATGGCAAATTGAGTTTTTACATAACCTCTCTACTCACAAAATGTTCAGCAGCAGACTGTGGAATGTGCATGCACATGTGAATCTGTGTGTGTGGGCTGCTGCATGGGGCCACAGGTCAGTTGGATTTTCAGTGCGACAACACTCACAGAAACATTGTGAGGACAGAGGAAGAGGAAAACAGTGGACTAAACAACATTCATCATTAAATAGCCATAACACATAAAAAGCCTTCATGGGCGAAGTTAATGCAACTTGTAAATTAAATTGATTGATTAAGTGACACTTTTCATTATAAAAATGCATGTGTCATGCTTAAAATTACTGTACTTGGTTGTAATTCAGGAGCTGATAAACAGTGGGGGAGAGCCACAACCTCAAATATGCTGAGCGAGTAATTACCACGACAGCAGGGAGGAGATGGGGAAGATCTAAGTGACAATCCCTTTCATCAACTGTTCTAAGTTCAATACCAGCGTCCCCTCCCCTCGCCTGCCCTCCCCCTCAGCTCAACCCTCACTAATAACCGTCTTCCCCCCTGTGTCCTGTCCTGCCTTCCTGCCCTGGCAGGAGGAGGAGTCCTTCCTGTCATTGGAAGCACCTTTTGAAGGAAAGGCTGTGAAAACCAGGCTACTGTCCAGGAGATGGCTCCATAAAAACAGCGGCACCAAACACTTAAAAAAGGAGGCAGAGACTAACACACAAACAATGGTGCACAAAGGCGCGCACACACACACACACACACACACACACACACACACACACACACACACACACACACACACACACACACACACACACACACACATACATAACCTCACTAACAAGACAGACATCTTCAACATCAATCCCTCAAACCTGCAAACTCCTAAGCAGTTTCAGATATACTGTAGAAATTTGGGCCAAAAGAGTATAAATTTAAATAAACAAATTCAGGAAGTCACAATTTATAATATTTAATTCAAGGCAGGGTTTAGGACAATAACTGGAAAACAACATTCACGTAATATTTTGTTTGTTCAATGGTCACAGACTTACGCTTTGTTTGTCTGCTGAGTGTGGGGTCGGGAGTGCATTTATGGGACAGGTTGTTAAATCTGAGTTTGTCCCTCCCATTCCTCATCATACATACAATACACTCTTTCTTTTTTTATAACACCCAATAAACCCAGCTCTCTATTTTTGCCCTTTTTTGATATTAGTCTCCCACCACAATACTGGGCAAGCTGAATACAACATTGAGAGCTGACATGACTTCTCAAACACATCTTCTGCTACAAATCATGTGGATTTGAAATAGTTTTAAAGCATTTAGGTTGAATTACGGCATGGAAATAATAAAGTTGTGCCTTAATGTATAGTAACACTGCAGTTATTCGCTTATACTTGGTTTCACATTAGCTTTTATACTGAAATGGACTCTTT
The DNA here is from genome assembly GCF_023349555.1 of Cebidichthys violaceus. Lineage (NCBI taxonomy): Eukaryota > Metazoa > Chordata > Actinopteri > Perciformes > Stichaeidae > Cebidichthys > Cebidichthys violaceus. The sequence goes on from NW_027176428.1 coordinate 6,678,024, forward strand.
TAGAACATGTCTTATCAGCTAAACCACATTTTTGATAGACATATAAGACAGACTAATGATTCAAAGTCATTACAGGCTAAAGTTAATGCAGTGTGGTGGAGACATGGCTGGAAGCTGCGACGCCTCGATCAGAGACAAGTTGTAACACGACTCACTGATCCTCACAATATGTTGGTTCCAAGCAGTTCCTCCAATCAGCAGCCTGGGATTGTCTCCGCTAGCCTTTATAAGAGTACTGTATGTAATTGCCAAAAAAATATGCTACTGAACATTGTTTTAATCAGGTTTTTATATCAGATCTTCAACTATTCATAAACTACAGTATTTGTCATGTGTGCATTCCCACCAGATGAGTCTGTAGGCGTTTAGATAAACGCTATATGTTGTAACACGCAAACTGTAACCAGATTACTGTGAATAACCAGATTAGAGTAATAATTTGATTACAGTATTTGCATGTTTCAGCTGTTGATAGGAAACAAAAGAAAGCAAGTCTGTATTTTTTTCTGTGTTGATAAATTCACTTCAATCAGTCAAATTCTCTTCCATTCAGGGTATGTCGTAACATGAAACCTTTTTTTTTCTGACCACCAATAGCCACTCCACTCCAATCTTGACAATTTATCTAAATCTCTTGATCTAGTTATTTCAAGTAAGGACATCTGGTTCTGGTTCTAATCAGTGTTGCCACAGCGGAACTCTTTTTTCTGTTTTTCAAAATTGACAAGTCTATGTAAAGGTGTTTGATGCAAAATACATTTTAAGATACTGGTAACTCAATTTCAAAGGTTTGCAATGGAAAATTGAAAGTTACAGGTTTAAGATACATTGTAATTGTCTTGTATTGCAGCTGCAAGAATCTCTGCTTTCTTTGAACACACTGACTGAACTTGAATTTCCAGGTTCACAGAGGTTGTTTAGTGTGTAAACAGTGTAATTTCTTTAGGAAAAGGCATCTAGAGTACAAGAGTATAGGCCAGAATTTCATGACCCAGTGACACAGATTGGCCTTTTTTTTTTTTAACTAGTTATACTGGCGCAGGTACAGACAAAATAATAATCTGAGCCCCTTCCATGAAATACAACATGCAGACACCCCCTGAAACTAATATGTTTTATCTTAGAAATCAGGCACATATCTCTGTTTTTTAATCAGCTACTGGCAGTAGAAGCATCCCCATTGTTTCATAGTTAGCCGCTCTCCTGCTATGTCATGACATGATGGTCAAGGAGCATTGTTAAACTAACTTTGAAGAACCCCTTTAAAGTGAAGAGGGTGCTAGAGAAAAGGAGATTATCACTGAATGAAGAGGAGAGCGTTTCCCCTCAAGGCCTGAAACACCGAGATACAAAGAGTTACGGGGGGTAGTTCAATCCCAAATCCAACTTCATCCCTCCACTCTTCTTTTCGGCTCTTGTCTATTTGAACTGCCCATGCCCCATACACAGCGCCTAATCTTATAATTGACCCTTTGTAATTGTAATTGAATCATTAAAAGCTCTTGGTTACACAACACAAGGCGTGTAAACTGAGCCGAGTGTGAGCAAAAAATAGACACACACATTTTTGCTGGGAGGAACGTACACAGACACACGGATACACGCTATTGGAAGAGGAAGATCAAGTGTAAAAAGGGGGGATGTTCAAAAGAGGAGAAAAACAAATGTCACATAGAGGGGAACCCCCCCACCCCAACCCCCCCACCCCACCCCACCACCATTACTGCACAAGAGGCGGTGACAGAGAAAGCGGACAGACTTTGGCATGTCCCAGCTCCCTGCAATGCCTCCTGACATTGAAACAAAGGAAGGCAGAGAGGTGCTGAACTGCCTCAAATAAAAAAAACACAGGAAAAGAGGACCCCCCTGTTAACACACACACACACACACACACACACACACACACACACACACACACACACACACACACACACACACTCAAACTCACACACACACACACGGAAAGGAGAGAAAGCTTGTGTCAAAAAGACACAGATGCCAAAATGCGCTCAGGAATTTAGAGTCACAATGTCCAACAGTGCATGTTCACTGAGAGCAACACAGAATCAGCAAACTCTTATTCACTTTCCAATGTAGCCCTTCTTTAATGATGACAAAGTCTACATGTTGACATGGACCATTAGCAAAATTATCAGTGTCAAAGGGTCAATGGAAATTAGAGAAACCTGGTTTTTATTTGATTTAATTGACAGACTCAAGAGGTTAACCATAATATTGTCTATTTTTAAAGTTCCCTAGTCTGTCTGAAATTATTTAAAATGTGAAATCTTAGAATAAATGAGATATATGATCAACTTTATAAATAGACACCAGCAGTTGTAGAACTGTTTGGTAATAACACTTAATCAGAACATGAAAACTATGCAGTCAAAGTTATAAGTAGGGCGGGAACGACTATTTTCATTATCAATTAAACTGCCAATTATATGATCCATTAATGCATTTGGTTAGTAAAATTAAAAGAAATAGTAGAAAATGCATGTTTTAATTTAAGTCACAGTGATGTATTTAAACATCTTGTTTTGTTTGACCAACAGTCCAAATAATATACATTTTCTATTATATAAAACTGAGAAAAGCAGCAAACTTCTAAATTGGAGAAGCTACACTCAGAGACAGGATGTTTTTTGTTTGAAAAATGACAATCGATTATCAAAATAGTTGCTATTTATTATCCTGTCGATTTGCAGTCCACCAGCCAGCCTCATGTTTGAGAGAGATGTTTTGAGTTTAAATCTATGCTTGATTAATAAATAAAGGTCTGAATGTCAGAGGTGAGAAACGTCTCTTTGCATGCGACTGACCATTAATGCTAACAGGGTACTTAACAGACAGGGGCTGAATCACCCTCTAAACCCCCGTGGCCAGTCAGGGAACATATTTTTACTTCCTTAAATCCATTAAAAAATCTGGACCAGCAACCTTCACCAAAAAAAAAATCAAACAGAAAACCACTAAACTAAACCTAAACCGTTTTTATAGAAAGAAAAGATGATTAATGAATATTTGTGGACATTTGTCTGTCAAAGTGGCATCTGGCGAAGCTCCTTAGCGAGTTGAAACAGGCCCTGCTGTGGTGTTTGTCATCGTGACTGCTCATCCGTCATCATTAGTGAGCACTGAGGACCTGCTTGATGCCCTGGTATCTAAATAAAAACTGAAGATAAATGGACTCAAGGTGCTCAGTGGGGACATCCCACACTGCAGAGAAGATATTTCAAACACAAAATAAGGTAAGCTCAGCTCAGTGACACATATGAATAGACTTCAGCAAGTCAGTTTCCATAGATAGATAGAGTCAATGTTTGATTTTCCAAGCCACAAAACCAAGTGTAACCAAAGAGTCTGAGAGTGGACTCCATGACAATAACAAAAGGTCTGCTTATTCTTTTGCCAGATATCGTGAATTTTTCTTATTTATCTTGGGTGACTGCTCCTGTGTTGTTGTTTTTTAACACTGTATCTTAATGTCTGATGCAATATTTGCCTTGTCTAGCCTTGAGTTAAGAAACGGCTCATGTGTAAAGTGATTCATGTTTTATGTTTTTAAACTCACTTCTCATTCTTACAGTCATCGTTTCTTCTGAAGAATACTAATTCTACTGTAGAATATTGCTCAAATGTGTTTGTCCAATTGCATAAGACTGCTCATATAGTGAAATGAATTAGTCCAATCGTGTCTTTGCTTATCTTACGCAATCCGTTTCTAACTAACTGTGGTTCTATGTGTATGAGTTTATTGGCCAAATCACAGCCACGTGATTTCAAGGCCCATTTGTGTTCAATCTGTCAGTGCTGTTTCTGTTTGGACGTCGCTGTTTTCTGGACACGTCGTCAGGTCAGGTCCCAAATAGTTTAAAAGAGCTGTCAATCAAGTGAAGTCATTCATAAAGAAAACAAACACGATGATGTATAAATATGCACTCCCCAACTCACTCACTCACTCTCACAAAGCACACTAAGCGCATAGACAAACAAAAAGCAGGGTGAGAATGGGTACATAGAATCGAAAGGAATCTGACTCTTCCTGTGGAGAGAGCTCTATGATAACAAAACCAGGACTCTGATAAGAACACACACACACACACACACACACACACACACACACACACACACACACACACACACACACACACACACACACAGCTGCTCTGTTCCACTCTGATGGACAGAATGGAGTACTCACACTGAATGCTGCCAGTCCCGGCCCAGGCGAAGGGGTCCAGGCCGGAGAAGTAAGGGGTTGCCTTGCCGAGCATGCATGATCCTTGTCCGGACACATCAAAGAGGGGCCGCGGGGCAAGCCCCAGAGCCTCCATACAGTCAAACATGCTCCTCTGAAATCACAGCGAACACAGCTAGCAGCCGTTTGTTTTGCAGCCAAGCTGTGAGAAAGTGACCGTAAAAACTGAGAAAAGGCTTCCTGTGACTGAAAGTAACTCAATGCCCTGCTGCTCCAGGTGTTCCCTGTCTTTCTGTCTCTTGTTGCCCCCTGACTGCCTGTCCTGTCCTGTCCCTTCCAAACTTAGTCCTCTGGTTGGACAAAATCCTTCTTTCTGGCCTTTTTTTCTGCTCTACAACCCAAACTTCTTTTTCCTTCTCTGTTCCGAGATCACTTGCTTGCTGGCCTGCCTGTTTTGACTTCTCTAACTGATCTCATCTCCCCTCTCGCGGGCTCTTTGGGGCCTCTCACACTCCACCACAGACTCAACCAACTATCCGCATGCTCTCCCAGCACAGAAAAAGGAGGTGGGGTTGGGAAAGCAGAAGAGGGAGGGGCACGTGCAAGAGGGGGTGTGTATCTGCCTTCTGATTGGTCGTGCATCAAAGTTTCTCTCCTTCCCCCTTTTTGCCTTTAAGTTTTCCAAATCGCCTCTTCATATTTCATATTTTCCAAATGAAAACAAACACTCCTCACCTTCCCTTCCTCCTCCCTTGACTCTTTCTTCTTTCTTTTACTGTATTAATTCCCTTTCTGTTTCACCACAGCAGGGAGCATTGCCTCTCTTCTAAACAGTACAGCTCTACCACCCTTAGCAAAACACTCCCACCTCACAAAGTCTGTTCAGAGAAAGTATGAAAGGGGCTCAGAGAGAGGACAATTAGGGAGAGTGTCATTTGCTAATTATACCCAACTTTCCCTGTAAATAGATACTTTCCTGTGGTTTCGGTACAGTACAGTAGGATTAAAGTGGCCACAGAAACACAACACACCTGCTCACACACGCTCAGCTAACCCCAAATTTCCCCAAAATTAAAAGCATATTACTTGACTATTGTGTTGCATTTTAATGATAACCATCAGCGACAGTGTGGTATTGTTTTCACCTTGTGAGTCTGTGTGTGTGTGTGTGTGTGTGTGTGTGTGTGTGTGTGTGTGTGTGTGTGTGTGTCATCATGGCATTTACATGTCTGTCTGTGGATAGATTTTGTCACCGCGATAGCGTCACTACAATAAGATGCAGTCATGAAACTCACTAGTTTATATTTCTAATTATTCTTTTTACAAAAAAGAAACTGAAAAAGAAAACCATCAACTAAAACAAAAAAGAAACAATAATGCTTTCATTTACGGTTTTATTATTCCCTGATAATTTAATTTAATGCAATGTGGTGCTCCTTGTTTGGAAAATGAAGGGACATTTATGAGTCAATTATTAGATTTTAGTTGTGTTGTGAGCAGCTGTTGATTTATCAAAGAAGACACAAATGTCCTAAGAAATGAATAGGAAGTCATTAGGAATTTGCAGACCTATAAAATATAGTGTTACAGAGGAGAGAAAAAAGAGAAAGTACGGGGGCTGAATATGAATGATATACAAGGACTCTATTAAAAAATGTACATTCAAAAACAATTTAGAAGAGTCTGCAGCAATGTAGACAGACCCCCTAATTGTCCATTAATGCATATCTAACATTTCTGCAATTTGGGATGAAAATTATGACCTATTTTTTAGATGACTTTTAAGATGAAAGTCTGATCTGTTTCAGTCCACGCATCATTCCTTCTTTGTCTTTCTCAACAGTCATCCATCCCCATGTCTCTCTATTGCAGTTTCATTTATTCTCTTTCTCTTTCCATTTGGTCTTGGCAAATCTAATTCAATTCCTTGAATTCAGTTCAAATTGGATTCAGTTATCGTCCCTCCCGGAGCTTATTGGATAGTTCAGCCACACTGAAGTGGGACTCCGCTGCAGGCAAACCACACTGGCCCGGAGTCTGGATAGTTTGTATACGAGACAGCCTCACCCACCTCCCTCTCCTCCTCCCTTTCCTTCCCTCGTTCAAGAGGGATGAACTCTGGAAGAAACCCCCACTGGGGCTTTAACACCCCCCTTAACACACACACATACAAACTGTTCTGCCTGTGGCTGCCTATGCTTCTTATCACCCTTGTGTGTTACAATTCTCTATTTTCTTTGTTTTTCTACTGTTGTTTGTGAGTTTTGTTTATATTTATGCCAACCCCCTGAATCCATTTCTTTAGATTTTTTTTCATTAATATTTGGAGAATAACAGTATGCACCCAGTCTGCTGTTTTTTTACTTACATTTTTTTTATTCATCTTTCGAGTAACCCCCCCCCCCCCCTCCTGGTGGAGTTTCTACCTGTCTGTCACCACCATGGTCGGGCGGCACACCAAAACACAATGATACACTGCAGGGAGCAGAACAGCACAGTATGAGCCTGCTGAGCTCTCCCTACACCTTGAGACAATTACCCGCCTCACAGCACCATGCCCCCTGTTGCTGCTTTGAGGAAAGGGACATACAAATGCAGGGTGAATGTGAGGAAGAAAAAAAAAGTCACTTTCTTTCACTTTTAAGGATACATAAGTTTTAGTTTATTTTACTTGGGCAAATTGCAGATCTCTGCCTCTCTCCCACATACACACAATTTGTAAGAGGAGCGAGTCATATTACAACTATTCACAATCAGGTTCTTTTGGCTATTCATCCTGTCGTCATGTCTGACACAAACACACAGAGCTGAACAATGGCCTTCTCTCTCTCTCTCTCTCTCTCTCTCTCTCTCTCTCTCTCTCTCTCTCTCTCTCTCTGTCTCTGTCTCTTTCTCCACCAGCAGCTCTGCCGGCTCGGCCACAGATATTTGCACAAAGTCTCACTGCGGTCATCAGCAAGCGCAACAAATATAGTCACAAATGTGAGGCAAGGAGTGCAAGACTGCTGGTTTGTGATATTCATGGGTGTTGGAATGTGCAGCCTACAGAGTGGAAATGTGTGTGTGTGTGTGTGTGTGTTCGGACGCACGGACAATTATGTGTGTATGTGCTTAAACAGAGTGCCTGTGATGAAAGACACAAAGAAAAACACACAAGCCTCGCTCTGTGCCTTTAGGTTCAAGTTACTAATATCACACACACAGACACACACACAGACACACACACACACACACACACAGACACACACACACACACACACACACACACACACACACATACACACACACACACACACACACACACACACAGGCAGACACACTCAAAACATTACAAAGAACAAGATGTGACTAGTACAGAAATTACGAAAGGACATTGTGTTCATTGTGGAAAAATACACTTCTTTTTCTCGTGATTAGCAAGATTTTTCTTCCGTGTCATAACTAAACTAGAATTTTGATGTTAACAGAATTTTAATGTTAATGCCATGAAAAAAAAGACAAAAACACATTTTGAAAAATATTTACTTAAAATCCAAAGATATTATCATATATTTAAACTAATTCCAGGAAGCACGAGGCAGATAACTTTAACTCAAAAGAGTTATTTGTGTGCTCTTATACTAATTCCCTTTTCCCACTGCTATTAGGAAAAGAGGAGAGAATTTACTGTATGATTGAATATACACCGGAGAGCTTTTGATGTGGATATCCGCTAATTTTACATCCAGGGATGTTTTGAGTTTCATTTCATTGGAGAACAAAGTCCAGTCTTCTACTCACACTGATTCGGACCTGGTTTGAATTAATTGGCAAATCCCACTTAAACCTCTAAAGTAATTTTGTAAAATTAACTAATGAGAGATATGTAATTTATTCTAGCTTCACTTCGTGGCAAAGAATGGGCTCATTATTAGTCTTCCTCATTCAAAATAATCTGTACTGAAAACATCAGTTTACATAAGGGATGTCTATAAAGTTAACAAAATGATTTCCTAAAAACAAACTGATGGATAAATATGTCAACTCCTTTGCCACATCATGAGCAAGATTCAAGAGTGCAAGCGAATCCCCGCTAGCAGACATAGTCAGAAGGTTCAGTTCGTCCTCAGGCGAATAATCCCACAAACTTTGGAATTAAGGTGAAAGCAGTGACCTACTCTCTTCCCAATCTTGTTTGTGTGACCCATAACTGCATCAAAAACTGCCAACATTGCTGGCATCTGTGAAGGTATTAGGTGAAATCTGGGTGCACAAAAATTGGTGGGGAAGCAAGACGCTGTTTCAAGGTCTTAAAAGCAGCTTGACAGGCTGACATCCAGATGAATTTGGACCCTTTCTTTTTCAATGCTTTGAGAGGCTCTGCTATTTATGAGGAGCTGGGAACAAAGCGACGGCCCCAGCCAGCTATTCCCAGACAGCTCTGTAGCCCTTTGATATTCTTTGGCACAGGAAAGTCCTGCTTTGACAAGACTAGTTACCTGTCAGTTAGATTGCTAGCTAAGGCGGAGACCTTTCCACTCTTAAATAACTCCTTATTGAATAAAATAATATACAGTCCTTGAACAAAATCTAATATTGTGAAGAAAAAAACCCCATTTAATCTGATGCAAAAATCCTGTAATAATGGCATTACTCTGATTTGTAATTACATTTTTGGCGCTAAAGGTTGAATATGTTTAAGTGCGGAATCTCATTATCTGGAAAAGTAATTGTTGAATCACTGGTATTCATTTTCAGTGTTATAAATGTGCACTGTGGGTCAATTAACCTGAACTTAAAAGTTACTGCACCTTTAATCTATTTTGACAACGTTGAGATGCCACAAGATTGTTGTTGATGTTTTAAGCCTGGTTCATTCTTTTCTATATGTCTTACCCACTTTTCTATCTTTCCATCAAATGGCAGTACACGCATACAAGCCTCACTTGTCTTACTTCACTACACGCTCAACATTACCAAATATATGTAAATGAAGGCAAAGAAAAACAAAGAAGACAGAGCAAGACATTGCAGAGTTAAACTTTTAACTGAAGTTGGATTTAGGATTATTTAACGTATGTTACTTTGTAGTCTCATTTCTACAAGCTTAAGAAACCAAATGTGGTTTTATCACAATCTACTATTTCTTTCTTGTTTGCCTCAACTGACAACTGTCACTGTCACAAGTTGACATAATGTAGATAACTGTGATTGATTTAGCGATTCTGCATTTACCTGACAGGTTTTCTGGGCATTTTGTTTTGTCACATTAGACCACCTGTAACGATCCTGACTGACATAATGTGGCCCAGCCCCTCATATCTTTCTGTCTCTGTCTCTATATGTATAACAGTCCCAGAGGCAAAAATGTCAAAGATGTAATGACATTGTGACACCAGATGTCAGCCTTACAGGATGAGAGATACAGTGTAAAGGGTTTGGTCTGGACACTGCACAGTCTACAGAGTCTATTGGTCAACATAGGGATTAATATGGATACAAGTTCATTTTGGACATTTCTTCAACATATCTGCAGCAGTCAAATGTAGAGAACTAGATTAAACTGACGATAGTAGCATTCATATTAACATACTAATGGGTTCAAGCTACAGGTACCTGTATCTATTTACTCTAAAATTGCAAAAGTTGCACTGCACAGGAAGTCAAAGAAATCTCGATATATAAGGTGAACTAAAAGAGATGACAAATATATGATAAAATTGTATCATGCATAACTTGAAATTGCACAAGCATTACAGGGAAATAACAGTGTGGAGTGCAAGGAATTATAATTTAGTTATAATGCAGACTCAATAAAACAGTGCTTTGGTGCTGTAATGTCTGAGTAATATAACAGTAGTTAATTTTGAAAGAAATTGTAGTATATGAAAAAAAAAAAGAAGTAATTCACTCCTCAAATCAAATTCCTTTTCACAGTACACCATGCTGACAGTCTTTGCGCGACTCTCTCTGAGGTCTTGCTGAGTCTCTGTGAAGCGCAATAGTGCCCCCTGTGACTCAAATGGTCTCTATCCAAACACGCTGCTTTTGGAGGCTGAAATGAGAAACTCTCTCATCTGCCAAAAGCCCCATCCTTCTTTGAGGAAATTTATGTTGCCTTGTACTAATGATGATATAAAACATTTAGATTTAAAGGAAAGCGCCAACTTACACAAGGGACCATGCTATGTTTGTGTTTTTTCCAGCCTGCCCTCTCTGCTATCCGCCTGGTTTACCACATGAAAAAACTCTCTTCTAATCTATTCTCTCCTCAATGCATGATTTAAAGCCTGATTATAGCCACAAATTGACCCTGAAGACAAAAATTTGTGTAGAGTCTCAACTGTTTTACACAAAACAGAGATCTAGCACACGATCATGTCATGTGTTAGTGTGTGGGATCAGGATTTCTTGCCTTCTGATTCAACTTCTGAACAGCTGGAACCCTCATGATGATATTTTAAAACATTTTCGTCAGCAATCTGAATTAAGCTTTCATTTAGATCAAGTGATTTGCAAAGAAACTTCGTTTGTAAACGTACATCTTTTAAGGCAATATGCTCTGTTACAGTGATGTATAATAAATCTCCATAGTTGTTTTTTGTAAGTTGTGTAAATGATTAATTCATTATTTTGTATTACTTACACAATGCAGCCATCTCTTTGGGAAGGTCTGTCCCAAATCGGCCGAAAAGGTGGCTACTGGCCAGCAGGTCAAAGGGGGAGTGGCTACGCATGGAGTTAAAGGTGAACGGGTACATAGCTTGGGGGAAGCCGGTCATGTGACGCACTTGGTGCTCCCTGTTGGTTGCCATCGTGAAAAGTGCCGCTGGAGGTTCGGGTGACTGATTGTGTTTCTGGTTGTTTCGTCTCCCTGCGTCGTCTTTGTCAGGGCCCTGTGTTGAGTTTGAAATGGCCTGCTGCCATTCAGCCCCGCTCAGCTGCGAGAGGGATGCTGCTGAAACAGGAAAACAGACCAGGAGCCACGTGACCAGGACTCTGTAGAAAAGGAAAGAAGAGAAGGGTTAGATACTGGAACTAAAGTCAAACCTAGAGAGCACAGGGGCTTAACAACTCACCTAATGTCAAATCAATTCAACAATTCAAACAAAAAATCAGTAGCCAAAACAATCAAAAGCAAACTCCAAATGAAGAATAAAATCGTGGAAGACAAAGAGCAAAAAGAGAGTGCTGAAGAAACAGCACCACTTCTCTCATGCTTCTTGCCTGTCTTCAAAGTAGTGCAATGATTTCAGGCAACGCCATATGATTTCAATCAGCAGAACCGTATTATAAAGGGTCTCTCTGTTCCCTCTGCCAGCCTACTTGAGAACAGCCAGCCACAACATGGGTACAATTAACCCTTTACCACAACAGACACACATGACCTACTCGTTCTCATTGCACCCCACACCATAAAAACCCTCCGCTGTGCCCTCTGTGAAGCACAGAAACCGCTGAAGGTTTGAGGTGATCAAAGTGTCTCACCTTTTCTGACTCACATAGTGACTCTGTGTCAATAAGTTAAAAGAGGGCGGCTCTCCCATCTTTCTCTATGACTCTCTCATCCCCTTCAGTGATTTCAGAGGTGGGTGGAGCTTAACTCTCTGTGGTGGAGCTGTGTGGTAAATACAGCTCGGCAAAAGAATGTCTTGTTGTTTTGGGCCTGCTTCGACATGGGAATCAAACACCCAGGGTGGGTGAGACACAGACGGAGAGAATTATGAATTTACAAATGTCCCCCGTTGAACTCCTAAAAAGAATACACAGATTCAGTCAAAATACATAGTGAAGAAATACATATTGAGAGGAAGAATCTGTCCTTTAAAATAGCAAACCCTTGTCCCTGTCTCTCGATTGTGCTGACAGACTACTAAGGTGCAGAAATACAACTATAGTAAACACTGTATACTCTAATATATATTGTAGTATATATATATAGTATTATATGTAGTATAAATATACGTATATAAAGATGCAAAGGGATGCCCCATACTCCACATGTGGAGGTAAAAAAAACGGCCACAGCAGAGCCCTTTTACAGGACAGAGATATGCAAACATACACATAGACACAAATGGTCACACCACAGCAACGGTGTTAATTTAGCATGAGTACACGATTCCACAAGTTCCATCTTAAAGGGTCAGTTCAATAAATTACCTCTTGTGTTCTTGTGGTATCTCAACATGCAGATACGGATTTAATTTGCTCAGGTTTTGAGATATCTCTTCTGAGATTTTTGAAACCCAACCCAATACAATTTAGATTGCAAGCATATTAGACGCGTTTTTAATTTGCATGTCTCACGCAACAGATGCGCTGTCATCTGTGGAGTTGTCTGCACTGGCTTCATGCATCTAAGCTGCAGTTCACTGTGTAATGAGTTATATTGACTATTTAACACTTCCTCTGAACAGAAACTCTCAGTGTGTGCCCTGTTAGATGTATTAGCTCTGTTAGATGTATTAGCTCTGTTAGCCAAACCGCAGGATTCTGCTGCCTACCCACTGCTAACGGCTAACAACCTCCTTCTACCGAAATGAGAGGATGCATTCTGTTGCCGTCAGCGGTCGGCGGTCCAACAGTATGCCAGATTAGTCATGGACAGACAGACAGACAGACACAATGATGCACACGCGCACGTGCACACACAACCAAATACATAATCTCCCGGGGGAGACAAAAATAATAAAAATCACATGTAACTTTTACAGCAACATGTCTTTCCAGGAGAAGGATTAATGTTCATCTTTTGTTGAAAATGTTTGAAAGAGGTGTTGATTCAATTTGGAGGCTACAGTTTGTGGTGCTGTTGATTTGTATTGCATCATATGGAGTGGTTTTTCTAATATTTAGTCAGCCCTCACTGACATAAATGGGGTGGACAAAATAATAGGCTAATCATCAGGCATCTGTGCTGCTACTATTAGAGTAAAACTATTCTACATCCTTTTGTTGTTGCAGCATCTATTTATTCCCACACACACACATTACACATTCACATACAAAGCCACGAAGTCAGCGAGTGTTGTTTTTAAAGTCATATTTCCCATATTGACTTTTTTTCTGTAACTGCTTGGCTCTGCTGCGGTTTTTCTTCACTGCAAGGGCCAGTTAGGGAGAGTCCCTGCGACTATTTTCACAAAGAACTTTTGTGTTTGAAGATCAGAAAATGTCAAACACAGGTTGGACAAAGTGTGTAGTGATTAAAAAAAGTGATTACATACATGGTGTGGAATGGTCACATTCTGCAAAACATAAGCATGCACATGCCTCTCTAAAAGCAGAACACAGAAACATACAAGCACGGGCATGTAGGCTGCAGAAGTGAACATACACAGATGTTCTGTGACTTTAATCATGTTCATGGGCGAGTAATCAGTGGAGAACACTGCGTTCACACATGCTAAAGCATGCAATTCACCTTGAAAAATCAAGTAGTAAGTACAGGACGAGTATCCCTCCACAGATGTAGCTATTGAGTATTTTGACTTGAAAAAAGACTTTGAGTTGACTCTTTAACCAATTTAAATTCAAAGACCGAAATCACCAGTATGGAAGCCAGATGTATAAAAGGATCGAGATGAGGGGGAAAAAGTGTTGAAAGCTGAAAAAAAGGATGGAAAATGATAGAGGGAAACAGAGGAAAAGAAAGAGAGGGAGTTTCAAGCATCTGGCAGGCCATGTGTAAGAAGTGAACAGAGGCCTATTAATTAGAGCCATACTGGTAACTGGATTAATAAGAGAAAGAGCGGACTGTGGTAAAGCAGCATGGGAGGAGGCAGAAAAAACGGGCCGAGCAGTTGCAAAAAAACATACATAAAAATTACGCCACGGTTTTATTTCCACTAATAAACTATGAAATAACGTGTGCCCAAGCCAAGGAATGGTTTATTTCTGTCTAATGAGTAACACCCCTCCACCCGCCCCCTCACGCTCCCTCCAGGGGGAATACACCTTGGGTAGGGCAACAAACGCAGTGCTGTGTCTCCGGGCCTCCAGGCCTCAATGCTGCTTTTATGAGACCTAGCTGGGTCAGGTCAGACTGGGTCGCCTGGTCCTGGTGCTGCTGACACACCAACACAGGCATTCACACACACACACACACACACACACACACACACACACACACAACTGATGCTCCCTTTCCCAGACTATGGGGATTAAAAACAGCTTTAGTGTAAAAACGTTGGGGTTTTCCACCTCATACGGTCAACTTTGTTTTCACATAACTTCCATCAAACTACGCTTCCAGAAGCGACCTCATTGTGTTCAGCGCATTGCTGCAGAAGTTGTAAACATCTTTGAATTGACAAAAACAACTTTTTCAATAACATGTTTTAAGTGTTTATTAGCAGAATCATCTGGACATGGTTACCCTGGGTGTAATTGTGACAAAACTTTGTGGTTGAGGTTATAGTTATGACACTACACACACACACACACGGAAAGTCAGGACTGAGAGTCACACTAAGCTGGTTGTCATTTACATGTGAAATCGACATGTCCAGAGAGTGTTAGGAGCCCACCTCACCAAATTTGCAACATGTAAGCAGCGTGATGCCATTTATTTTCGCTCACTTTGACATGTTTAACTAATCAAAGAAAACAGCATACTTGCAACCCCTGCATGCAAGAGTCCTGTAGAACGCACAATCTGTGGGCGACAATCGTTTGTGAAAGGTGACACTGCAACCGCTTGGTTCTGCATGTAAGCGGCCCTTGAAATTTTGCCTTAGGTTGTTTTCATTAAAAACAGAGCCGACCCTGAGCTATTTGGTGCTCTATAGGCAAGATTTAAGCTGGTTCCCCGTTGTATCGCAGCCAGCTCCACCACCAATCATTGTGTTCATATACTCACACAGAAAATGTACTTTATGTCTTCGGGATTAAGCTATGCAGATCATTTCTCAAAATTAAAAATGTGGTATAAGATATTGGTGTGATGCTGTGGCCCACCCAGAAAATAGGGCGTATATAATATGCTTCATAGTTATGTTGAGGGCTTTTTTGTAATACTTCGGAATTTATTTATTTTTTCCATCCCTCATTTGGGGAGCCACCATAGATGGATGGCGCTCCTAGCATTCACTTATACCGCCTATGCCTAGGGACAGTTCTGCTAAAAAATATTTTATTTTGTTCAGCAAACAACAAAACTGTCGCAGTCAACACCTGGTGAGGAGTGAGACAGATACGGCCCGTTACTCTGCTGAGTCACAGCTGGTTAAATCTTGATTCTGTATTTTACTTTCTGTAAAGCGGCAGAAAGTTGACTTCTTAAGTCAACATAATATTAACATAATAACACTTTACATTATGGCAGTTAACTGCTTTGTTTAGGTCTTAGACCAATCAATCTTTGGTATATTGAGAATTTTGGTTACATTTTCAGTTGTTTTTTTCCTGCACATTGCAGAAAAATATGTTGTTGGTGTGGAGATAATGTGGTGAAGCATATTTAAGGGGAATAGAGGACTGGAGAATTACAGTTAATCTTCAGTTTTATTGTATAATGAGTCCACTTTTTAGAGCAGAGAAATGTGTGGTAAAAGGAGGTCTGTGTCAGTTAGTGAATGAAGAGCGGCTTGAGTGAAAGCATTCAGAAAATGGAGCTTAATGCAAACAAGAATTTTACAGTTTTAGATATTAGTGTCATTTTAATATTAGTTGGCATGGAAAAGCAAGTAATCATATAATTCCCAGCAGTGTAGAGTAAAGTTTAAAAAGTTTGCTTAGTCAATAGCTCAGGATATAAACCAGTTATTTTATAGACCATGTAACAGTATCCATCTGAAAGGACTAATAGCCCCTAGTTTCCTGCCCTGT
Organism: Cebidichthys violaceus; assembly: GCF_023349555.1. Taxonomy (NCBI): domain Eukaryota; kingdom Metazoa; phylum Chordata; class Actinopteri; order Perciformes; family Stichaeidae; genus Cebidichthys; species Cebidichthys violaceus. The sequence continues at coordinate 6,694,039 of NW_027176428.1, forward strand.
TTTTACTGTTTGGACAGGCTTCACAGTGGCAGCAACTAAACAGCTGCATTGCTAGTGTTCAATGTATTGCATGGTGGCCATCATTACTTGTCAGCATGCATCAGCCTGTTTTGACAATTATTTTACACTTTAAACAGTCCCTCTTCTTAGAGTAAAGTCTCTTGGTCACCCTCACCTTCTTTTTGTCTCAGTTATAAAATCCACCATCAATGCCACTTAGACAGGTTTCTTGCTCTCATTATTACTGACACTTTAAAGCAAACTTTCCTTGTAGGATCAGCATTGTGTGGATGGAATGAATTTGAATAGGTCTAAATTATTTGAAGAGGGCTGACACAGCTTGGTCAGTGGTGGATGGTGGAGGTTTAAGGCCCCTTCTGTCTCCACTACTGGTCCTTTTTGGCCTCATTCCCTCCTGTAATGTTATAAGCTGTGTTCTAAACTGAATCTGAGAGTCAATAAACATTGAGGTGTCTGGGTAGATTATCAGTAAAACAAACAGTTCTTGATGTAAACGTGATCATCTTGATTTTAGTAAGCCATTTAGGGATTTTTAGTAACTCTTTATTCATGTCAACTTAATGTTCTAACTGACTATTATTTATGCTTATTCACCAGTGCTTAATCAGTCAAACCTACACAATTTGAACAATGCATGGTCAACAGTGTATTTTTACAACAAAGCATCATGTACAATGGGGCAAGGAGTACAAGCGCATTGCAAGCTTTAGGATTACAGTGAGACGCTTTTAGATGCAGAGGAACATTGAAGAAATGAGAAAGGTAAATGTTAACATGCTAGCACTGTGAATGTTTCCATTCAAATTAGACAATGTCATTTAAATTACTCCAAACTAGTAATAAACAAGCTAATACATTTATTAGCTTGTTTATTACTAGTCCTTTATTGTGTAGCCTCAGTGTCGGCACATCAAATGGATTATGTTGAGGATGTTTTTCTTCCCGTCCTTAAAAGTGGGTTCACTCTGGTCAGAGTGTGAACACTTGTCTAAGACAAAAAAAACAGTTTGTCTGATAATAAACACACTGATCTTTTGGACTGAGAACAGGACACATGAACTGAAAAGTCAATTTAAGTTCTTTAGTCGTGTCATGTGCACAACAATTACAGAGAAACAGTTGTTTGCAGTGAAAATCTCCTCTGGCCTCAGGCACACTCCAGCAATGCTCATTAAATATCTATATAAAAGAAAATCATGCAAGTGAAACATAAATCTGAATCTAAGACATAAAGTAGTTCAAGTCAAAATATAGGACTAAAATATAAACAAATACAGTAGAAGTGAAGTAACTTGTGTAGACAGTTTTTCACATGACTAAACTGAACGTAAACAGAAATGTAGTGAATGTATATGCGTCATAAGAAGTAATGGTTATATTTAGAGAGGTCTAAACTGTTGTAAACGAGTAAGTTTTAAAGGTAAAGTGAATATAGTGATGAGTTCAGAAGTCTTATAATATGCAGCAGAAAGCTGTCTCTGAGCCTGGTGGTGCGGGACCCAGTGCTGCGGTACTTTCTGCCAGATGGCAGCAGATAGAACATTTTGTGGCCGGAGTATTTGAGGATCAATCCGTCAGTAAATAGAACATTTAAAAAAATGTTGTTTTCTTCTCTTCTCAACTATTTAGTCATCTTTCGGTTTCCAAACTTCCAATGTGTGGGTTCGGTCCAGAGCGGTGTGAGTCAGCTGGAAAATAGGCGGCTATTCAATGGCAAAGTGCTAAAGACTTTTTTTTTAACTCTCTTTTTGAATTTGTGGGTTTTGTTATCATTGTTATTTTGTGAACATGAGCTTTCCTTATCAGCTGTCTCTTTTATTGTGAAATCTATGAAAAGATCATGTTTTTGTTCAGCTTGCAGATGTATCTATGGAGACATTAGAGTGTGATATTAGGAAGGAAATCACGAGGAAAGGAAAATACAATGTCTGCGTTTGAAACCACAGAGTTTCTGCGTATGACACACAGAGTAAACTAAAATTTTGAGTGCATATGAAGGCTTAAAACTACACAAGAAACAGCCAAATGCAAGGAAAAACATGACTTCAGCAAGGACAATTAGCTGTAAACCATAAAACCACAATCAAATCTGACTTATTCTGAGCGAATGCAGCCAGGGATGATGTGTGCTGAACACACCGAGAAGAAAATGCACATACTGACACACAGAAACCATTACAGAGGGGGAAAAACGCAGGCACCATCACCCACAAACAACATAATTAGACTATCCAACAAATGACCGTATACAATATTTTATGTCAAACTGACATGTAAAAATGTCTTTTGACAAATACAAATATTGCTGCGCCATAAACTATCAGTGTCTAACAGCCATCTTATTACCGCAAAATGGTTCTGGCTGTGGAAAACACATATTTCCATTTTATTTAAGCCATTATGTTGTTTAGCTTAGTCAAGAATGTATACACAGATGCATGTATTAGGCTTCAAAACAACATTTTAAATTTGTTTTCCATGTGTTTTTACTCAGAAACATCTTTCAGAATGATTGCCAGACATTCATTTTATGACAATTATTTCCAGTAAACAGGATCTGATCTACCTCGCCTAGTTTATAGAGGCTATTCAAAAATAACTATGTTTGAAGTTTGAAGGGGACGATGTTGACAATCCATTTGGTCCCAGCGACGTCTTGACCTAAAGGCAATAATTCCACATTTTGGGAAATACATGATTTTGCTTTATTACATAGAGCTAGATGAGAAGAATTAAACGTAATACATTTAAATTATGAACATTTTGTGATACTTTATGCCTTGTTCACGTGTAACTTCTGGACAAGATCGCGCCGGCCAAAAACCAAGATGGCGCCGGCCAAAAACCAAGATGGCGACTGCCAAAAACCAAGATGGTGATGGCCAAAATACCAAAATCGAGGCTTCTAAACAGTTTACAAAGAAATGGGTGATTGCGTCTACTTCTTATTTATAGTCTATTATTTTTATCCTAAGCTATGCTTTGTAGTCAGGATACAAACATGAGAGTGGTATCAATCTTCTCATCTAACTTTAAGTAAGAAAGACAATAAACTTAATTCCAAAACATGCTGAATTATTCCTTTAATTTCCTTTAACTTCATACCCATACTTAGACTTTCTTAGAATGCAGTCTTCAATCCACAAACATCTTTAAAAATATAATTCAAATATATGTAAAAGAGGGATATTTCCATCATAAAGAAATGTTTATGGACACAACCACTGTTCACAGAAAAGAGTAGTACAGTCGTTATGCTGAATATGTTTGAAATTAGGAGTGTATCCTCCACATTTCCATTTTCAAATTGACGATCAATAAAATGAACAAACAACTTTTTGAGTCAGTAAAACTACATGTTTAAGTTAAACAGCATATTTCTATAAAATACTGAGATTTTAGTATTATCAAAAAAAAAAGAATCAGATGATCAAATAGGAAAGGTCATTAATTACATAAATGTTTATTGTTCTGTATAAGTGTTGTATTGTTTTACTTTGTTATGTAATGTGTCTTTGAGCATCTAGAAAAATACAAATTAACATGGATTCATATAAAATATATAATCAAAAGACATTCACACTACAAAGTGCATATTCAAGTTACAGCAATCATTAAGTCATCTCCACTCAGCATTGAATGATCTGAAAGTCTTCACCTTGTTCGTTTTCTACCACAAAGTGTCACTTCACTCTCGACTAACTTATAGCTTTACTCTTGTGCACAAATTTAAACTGTCCGACATACTTGGAATAACACAGTGTGAATTCTGTGTTAGCCCTGCTAATGGGACGATGATGTTGATAAAAGTAATGCTTCATAAAACACACAATGTTGTCATTATGTGGAGCCAAACCTGCGGGCTGCCGGGGGTCTCCAGGTCGAAGCCGGGGTCAGCCCCTGTCGCTCCAGGCTCAGCAGCCCGGGCCATGGGTCAGGCCTAATTGAGGCATTTGGTGGGCAGCTTTTCATTTAGTATTAAAGTGAAAAGTGTGTGCAGAGACTGCCTGAACCCCCCACCGTCTATGTATTACACACTCAGAATCGGTGTCTTGCTGTTCCTTCACGCAGCAGAGGATTAGAAGTGTGTTTAAAGGGACTTGTAGCCTGTACTGAAGAGAAGCCCCGGGCCATGATTAAACACACTGAGACACTCTTTAGACACACTGAGACACATTCAGCCTTGAATTTAGACAAACTGCAGCAAAATCAATAATGAATGTTACAAGTGATTTCAAAATTTCTGAAGCCAATTGGATAGCCAAACCACAGCCGGTGCATGGCTCTCTAAATAACTGTGGACCATATGTAATTGTGCAGAACAAGAAAACATTTGTCTTGTGCTCTTAAAAACAAGTAGCAAATGCTTGCTTCTTCATTTTGTAAGTTCCAAGTTCCCATTTATGTGTAGCCAGCATGAGAACAACCCTGTACATAATCATACTCAGCTGACACTGACCAGCAAAGATGTTTTTTGTTTTTTTTATAAATATTGAGGATATAAAGAAGAAAGAAGTCAGTAAGACAGAGAGAAAGAGAAATCGGGGCCGGACAGCCTCCTTAGCCTGAGGGGCTGTCAGTCTTCAAAAGTGTATAGGACAAAGATGAGATTGCACTGCAGTTAAAGGAGTTATATCCAGCACACCCAAACCCATGAATGCACACACACACACACATTTTTTTTCCAGAAATTTCTTCTCCAAATGAGGAAACCAAAGAAAAAAAACAAGACTTAACCAAAAGCAGATGCATCCACCCTAAATGTTGGATTTGAAAAGCTGAAAAAAGTCTAACCTGGGATCAGAGAGACAGAGCCGGCACTCTGCGGACGTCCACTGACAGAGAAAACGACCAAGTGACAGAGTTATATTTAGCGAGTCTGTCACTGCACTGCTCTCCAGAATGTGATCTCTAATATACTATGTATTGTTTACACCCAGCTGTTTATGCCCCGCTTATAGACTCGTCCACCTATCCCTGGAGATGTGCTGATGAGAATTCCTCCAGACATTAAGGAAAATTAATCTGGAATAGACTTGTCAAGACTTTGCTACAATAGCTCTCGCAGCAGGGCCTCGCATTGGAGCGCATAGCGTAGAGTGGCGTGCTCAGCAGTATGGTGTTAGCGGACAGACGAGGGCAGCTCGAATCAGCTGGAGGAAGCACTGAGCAGATAAATAGCATCCTAATCACAATCATCAATCATGCAATGTGTCTGTATTCATACAGCACATATCGCACAAAGGATGCTATTTGAAATGATTAATAGACTGCGTAAAAAGGGGGACAGTACGTGTATTCACACACATACACACACACACACACACACACACACAATGCAAAGCAGTCGCAGCAGTGATTAGACACACAGCAGACTTGTCTTGTGATATCCGGAGTAGCCCTATTTCAGTGTTTCCATCCCGCTTATGTAATTGTGTGGATGGAAACCTGTTTACATAACCTTCGGGGGGGGGGGGGTGAGTGATTGAGTGCGTTCATACTCAGGTACACCAGACCTACTCAGCCATTTGTGATGTTGATGGAGTGATCCATCAAGTCTGACAGCCAGTCTGTTGGCTGAGAGCCTGCAGGCTGAAGCAGTCACTTTGTCTGCTGCTGGAAAAATGGCCTGAGACGGTTATCGGGCTCACCTGTAGCACTCAGACTGCACCGAGAGTGCAACAGTATAAAATAGGCTGGGATAAACTGATGTGCATCCTTCAGCGGGGCAAAACAAATGAGGACACACACACACAAGCATTCATCTCCTCACATGGAGCACATGCAAGTCCTGATCAGCTTTCATTCCCCCTCCTTAGCTGTGTCTGTCTTTATTTATCGCTCGCTTGAAATCTCTGTTCTCAATTAAAGTTGTCCTCAGGAAACTCAATCTCTCCGCTTGTGCTGTCCCAGAAACACACACACACAAAGAGAGAGAGAGAGAGAGAGCGAGAGAGAGAGAGAGAGAGAGAGAGAGACAAGAGAAACACACACACACATCTCACTCATGCTCTGACATGTCTTCTTTTCTCTCTCACACACACACACACACACACACACACACACACACACACACACACACACACACACACACTGCCAACAGAAGTTTTAAGGAAACAAAGAACTTGAAAAAATGGAATTGAAAACCAAAACTTACCAGAAGTGGGATGTGAACACGGCACACAGCGTGGTGGTTAGTGAGGCTTTAGCTGAGAAGGAGCGTAGTAGTTGTGTTTGCGACGATAGAGCCCAGCCTGTTGCATTCCGCCTCCCTCTCCTTTTCCCGTCTCTCTCTCTCGCTAACACACACCCTCTCTCCTTCTCTCTCTCCCTCTCTCTCCTTCTGAAATCATTGTGTACTTTGATTCACAAACCCTGCCTTTGTCACGTGATCCAACACTTCAAATATACAGCACATTTTTTACCAGCCACAGAATGCCCGAAGGAAGGGAAAACAGGGTCCAGAAAGCTTAGGTTTCAACTTGCTGCCCACCCCCTCTCTCCTCCAGTCTCTCTCTCTCTCTCTCCCTCTCTCTCTCTCGCTCTCTCTCTCTCTCTCTCTCTTTCTCTTTGTCTCACAGTCTCTTTCTCTCTCTCTCTCTCTTTACCTCCACTCCTTCTACACTGTACTGTCAGTCAATGCTCTTTTGTTGGACTTCAAGTATGCAAGTGTTTGTTTTGCATTTCTAAATTTGTTCCTCTTCTGCTCACCATCCAAAGATAGGCCGACACTTACACACACACACACACACATTCACACACACACACACACACACACACACACACACACACACACACACACACACACACGCACACTTTCGCTCTGATGAAACAGTCATTAACTCACAGACATACACAAACACACATGCTGCAGAAGGCTGCACACCTTTGGGGATATCAGTGTCAGCCCTTGGCTTTCGCTCCATGTTTACAATGCCTTGACTTTGGGACCGTGGCCAGCTAATGTGGGAGTCCAGGGGCCTGGGGCCAATAAAGGGCCACTCAGTGCTTTATTGTGACTACATATCCCTGATGGGAAAGAAATACTTTCAACATCAGAGAGCTTATGACTCAGGACGGTGGAAACAATAACTTAGAAGCTGTAAATACAACGTTAAGCATCAAAATGTCCAAATATAACAAAATGAATAGAGAAAGTGCAAACAGTGAGTCAGTCTTTAAATAATGATCACATGAAAACAACTGTACAAATTAAACTTGTTTACAGTAACATAAAATGCAACTAATATTAAACACAGCACATTTGAAGTGCTACGAATAAGAAGAGTATTATGTACGAAACAAATCCCACAGTATAGATATGTTGTCTGAAAGTCATACAGAGCCTGGTATATAAGTTAGATGACTTCATTAAATCTCCAAAATGCAAACTACCATGAGCTGTTTTCCATCTTTCCTAGCCTGAGAAATACAAAGGGCCATTCTCCCGGCAGTCTCCGCAGCTTTAAATCAGTTTAAGTGGACTCTTTTCCCCCTACAGGATTTTCCTAAGCAAATCAACCCAGCGCTTTTCTGGTAAGGAAACCTTTAATGGCAATACATTTGATCCGTGATGAGATCAAACCTGGCCACTCGGGCCCTGAGGGCCAGAGCTACCTGCCTCTTCATGTCAGAGATAAAGCTGTCTGCTACTGTCTGACTGCCTCATGGCAAGTCCGCCTACTACTGTCAGGTAACCTTCCAAAACAAAAGCTTTTCTTCACTTTCAGTTTTTTAGTAAGGTATTAAAACATGAAATAAATGTTTTTTGAGTCCTCGACACAAGGTCAACATATATTTAGTTGAATGTTGTGTAACAATGACATATATGTACACTTCAGTAAATGATTCATTCAGTTTCTCGTAAAATTACCCAGGAAATTGCAACAATTTATTTAGGTTTGCTCCCAATCTGTGGGAATAATTGTACTTCAGTACATCAAAATAAATGGATAGCTGGATACAAAAATGAAAAATTAATGTAGCAAGAAACTTTTGTAAAAATGGCTAAAAAAAAATGTATTTCCATATTATATTAAATTTAAATCAAACCAGACCAGGGACGTGCGGTCAGGGGAGGCAGGGGAGGCTCTCATCATGAAAAGTAAAAAGCAAATAATAATAAAATAAAAAAATTCAAAATATTTCTCTACTGATCTGTGCTATAAATGTAATTGCTGTATGATTCCAATCATTTCAAGCATTTTTATAATCAAAATCGCTGAATTAGCGCATGTCCTGTTCAAACAGAGGAGACACGTGAGGTGAGGCAGCGACGAGCTGTTCCTCACCTCAGATTGTGAATCCCTCACAAACTGGGTTGAGCGCGTGTCTTTTGCTTTCTCATTGTTTGTCACCACTGTAACATCTGTAGACACTTTTATTATATGTCCTTTCCTTACATATAATATGTAATGTATTTCACGTCTGTGTAGAACATATTTAGTGTTGCTGATCTGACATTAAACCGCAGTGAAAAAGCACAGAGAGGCAAACACTACTCTGCCTCAAAGAAGAGGGCGTGCGAGAGCCGACGGGTCGGGTTTATGCTTGTTCTGTCGTTGCTCTTCTTCTACACTTCTCTTCTTCTTCTTATATTTTGCTTTGACCGTAAAAATGTAAGATTCAATATCGAAGCTTAAAAATGTTTAAAAAAACAGGAAAATATGACCAAATCAACAGCAATTCAACGTCGGACAGGTAAAGTAACCTTTTATGTGTTTGTTGTTCTCTTTATACATCCGTGGTTGTTACGCACATTATCGTGGATCTCACAATTTTCGCGGGTGGCGCCCGCGAGCGCTCCGCTTCTGAAATGCTCCCGGTGGGACAGGTCGCAGGTCGCGGCGCACACGCTCCCGGTGGAATCAAATATGTACCTTACCTATGTGTGTGTAAATAATGCTGATATGAAATATGCAAAACAACCAGTAGTCAATGTGCAAGCTGCCAATTGAATGGTGATGTAAGCTACTCTACTGGGTTCATATATTTGTAAATCTGACTTATGTAGTGTGCAGTCAGTGCCTCACCAGCCACGAACCTCACCGCACGTCACTGAACTAGACTGTGCAGATGCTTTTTATTTTTTTTACTGACTTTTTATAAAACTACACTAGAAGCTTTAAACAGTTCCCGTACTGTTTAATTAAGACTACAGTATATACGAGTACAAAGAGAAGTTAAGTCTTTTTGCAATAATATTTTGCTATGATATACAATAAAATGGGGAGTTTTACATACAAAAAAACTCAAGTAAGTGTTAAATGCATATTCCCACAGTTTTTTTGATAAAATATAATTGACCTCTTCATGTGTTCCTGTTGTACATGGCATGGAAACTACAGATCTAAGTCACATGGTGAGTGAGGGATGGATAAATGAAGTGTAAGCAGTGATACAATGCGTGTGTTATCAATAGCAGAACAAAAGAAATATCTGGAACGGATTTTAGTTTGTGTGGGACTAAATGTACAAATATGAGACAGATTTTTGTCTCAGCACTTTACCATACATACACCACTGAATGAAAACTTTTAAAAAATGATTCTGCTGTGAGCATTTTTTAATCACTTTGGTCACACATATGAGAATGGGGGGCTGTCCAATCACAGGCTTCAACCATCTGTGTCACTGCCACACTTCTCAGCAACAGTGTTGGCGAGAGAGGTGAAAGGTTAGTCCCGTTTGTGTTTCTGTGTCAGTGAAATGTGCAAAGAGGAGGGGAGGGTACAACATCTGGTTTGAAAGAAGCATTTGTATATTTTTGACTGTGAATCTATGGGGCAGTAAAAAGCACAACATGTGGATGCATGTTGATACATGCACACATTCACATACATTTTCATTCTTTTGTTCTTGTTAAGTGTCAATGAGTGTCAAAGCGGGTTGACTCAAAAAAGATCAGGAAAAAGAGGAGGGGTTTCGATGAGGCCTGCAGGTCGGATATTAGTGGCCACTGATAAACACTGCCTGAAGATGTACAGCGAAGAACAAAGAAACAAAGGAGGAAAACTGAAGAGGAAAAAGAGGGGCGCTTATAACTTTCTGCAGAGCTCGAAATGGGGCCCTTTTTGGCAGCAAGCAGTGGAGAAACCACAGAATGGTGCGACTCTGGAGTAGAGTGGTGGAGGAGGCGGGGGGGGCAAAGGACAAGGAAGCAGGAGAGAGAGCTGAGAGGAGGGAGAAGAAAAGAAAGGGTGAAGAAGGAGGGTGCAGACGGCAGGTTTTAATCAGCAACAGGCTGTTGGTAATGAGATCACTATCCCACTGCTCTCAGATTGATGTCATGTGAAGCTCTACGGTGCACAGACAGGCATGCAGAGGATGACAGGCATGCATGACAAGCTCGCTCTCTTGCTTGGGCACACACACAAACATACAAGCTTACATGCAGGGAGGCCAAGACAGAGTTACAGTCGTATTAAGGCTGGCAAATGCCCACAAACCAAAAGACACTGGCACCGAAAGAAAAACACTTGCACAACACACAAAGAGCCTTTAAAACACCACAACTCCCTGCTGTTAATTTTCTTCAAGCAAGAAAAAAGAGCTGACACAAATATTATCACACCCACACATGCACCATAAACAAGTTTCGCCTCCCAAAGCTCCTTTATGTCTTTTCTGTCTCTCAAACAGCTAACTAACATGAACACAAAGAACATACTGTACCAGTAGCGAGGGCTGGCTAGACTTGCAGTAAAAAAAAAATTGTGGGAGCAAAGTAGGAAATAAAACGAGGACTTGGGGGGGGGGGGGTAGGAAGGAGAAAAAGAGAAAGGAGTGACACTCTGGGTAGCAGTTGTCAGTTTGGGGTTTTAAAGTTTAACACACATCCCACAACACAGACAAAATCTGGGTAAAGCACTGGCGTAAACAAAGAACCCGACCAAAAATGTATTCAAAAGCGCCAAAGCAGAGTTGAATATTTGTTGTTGTTTGCATCGATCAGTGTTTGTGGCTAATTGGAGAAAGAATGAGGGAAGAAGACGGGAAAGAAGAAGAAAGTTGGGGGTGTACATGTGTATCCAATGAATAGCGAATAGTTTTTCCTATATAAATGTTCCCCAAAATTCAACCATGATGTCACCATGAACCTGTTTTGAACCCGACTCTGTCAACTACTATTACTGTCTCGTTGTGAACCCTCCTGCTTTACCGCGCTGCCTCTCCATTACCTTCCACTCTGTCCCCATCTTGTTCTGGAGCTTCCCCTCTTTATCTCTCGCCATATAATGTTGTCTGGCTGTATTTTTCTGTTCAACACAAACTGGATGCCCCCCCCCCCTCTCCTACACCCAAAAGAAATGCTCACAGCCATTTGGAAAGTCTCTGGTTTAACAAGAACAGTTTTAATCAGAACAAGCTGGCATATTTTGGCCAAGACCCGCACTTATGGTAATTCAATCAGAAAGAAGGGGGAGAAAGAGGGGGAGAGAAAAAAGTGAAAAGGGGCACACGGAGGGTAGTAGAGTGTGAGACGGGGAAATAAGAAAAACAGAGGGAGGAAAAAGGAGACAGTGGGCGGATGGGAGGGTGAGGTAGGGGTTGAGTGGTTGAAGGAGATTGATCCACATGTGGGAATGATTGTCTAATTACAGCAGATATGTATAAGTGTTACTGCCTGCAGGACAGATGGTGATTGGAGGGCACACCGCTGCGAAAATGAAATGATTGGATGGGGGAGAAATCAAGACGAGTAATTGGAGGAGGAGGAGGAGGAGGAGGAGGAGGAGAAGATCGAGAGGAGTATTACCGTGGCTCCTGCTTCATCTTCCTCTCATTCCTCTTCAGCCTGAGACAAAGGGCCTCTCCCCCATGTAACGGCTCTGCAACTCATCCTCAAAATGAGAAACTTTTACCAGATTAAATGGCTGACAGAGAGCAAATACCCGTTTTTAAAGGAACAGTTCGACATTTTGGGAAACCCACTTTATCCCATTCATGCAGAGAGTTAGATGAGAAGATTGATACTCTCTGTCTGTACAGGGGAATTGAAGCTACAGCCAATAGCCTTTTGGCTTATAGTTTAGAAAAGACCTCATCTGTACAAAAAAAACAAAACCCTGACAATTTGCCATTTTACGTGTGGTGGACTACTTCTTGGCCGGGACCAGTAACTTCATGGAGTTGCCTGGCAACTAGGTGAGACACCAGTCAAGGCGTAGAAATAGTCTGGCACACAACACCCCCCCCCATAAAAAGGCAGCGTTTGCACACATTACTAAATATAACATGTCAATTACTGAGATTTAGAGGCGCTGGTGGGTTGATTTTGTTACATTTGGACAAAGCTAAAGGCTTGTGGTTTCCTCCCAGTCATACTCTTTCTGCTAAGCTAAGCTAACTGACTGCTGGCTCAAGCTACATATTTAGTGTGCAGACATGAGAGTGGTGTAAATCTTCTCTCGGCAAGAAATCATGTGTTTCAGAAAATGTTGAACCATTCCTTTAAGCTGAAGCAAGTTCCATGATACTCAAGTTTCCAGTTGGAGCAGTGAAATTTCACCTCAACACATGCAGACGACTGCCAAATAGTAAGCCAGGTAATATATTTTTAAATGTTAAAATGTCCTCTGACCTCTTTGTGAACCACAAAACAACAGATTCATGCCCGACGTCCTTCAATGTTGGTTTCATACAACGCTTTCCAAACCTAAACCAAAGCAGCTTTGTTTACCTAAACAAATCATCTCAACCATGTAGTTGATGTGTTTGTCTCAAAACTAAAAAGTGACACCTACAGACACAAGATAATGCAAAGATGTCATCGCTCTGACCACTCAGTGTGACTGCCACTATCTTTGGAAATTGTAAAAACATAAATTTTGAATACAGTTTAACACAAAGTAACCTAGTTTGGGGACTGATTTAATCAAATGAAACCAAATATTACATGAAGACAAGAAACTCATAACCAATCAGTCCTTTATCACTCTGTATCCGCCTTTCTCACTGTACTTGAACAAAAGTAAATACTTTAAACTGGCAGGATACAGCAGGGATGGAGGATAACCTGGCACCTCTTCACAAGAGGCTGCCTGTCAGCAGATCTCAGCATGAACGTCTGCCTGTCAGAAAATGTAAATGCCCTCTGGACGGTAAACATGGAGTATCAGACGTCAGCAAGTTGTACCTACCTTCAAACTAAAAAGGCTTTTTGTTTATCAAGAGACTAATATGATTTATGAATGATCCCAACTGGTGTCCTAATGACAAACAAGTCTTGATGCTTTCAGCAGTATAATAATTCATATCTGCTTGTTAATGTATCTGTTTTGTTCGTTTTATTGTTACCAGCTGACCCTTATATCACATTACCCTTCAGGCACCCATGAAGTAAAATACCTGAGCAGTTTTTCTGCATACATCAGTAGAGTGTCGTCAAAAATGTGTTCCTCCCTGTCAGCATTAAGTTAATCAAAATGTGGTTCACTGCTAAAATACACAGTCAAAATGTTGTTTCATTGTCTGGTTTGCAGTGTTGATACATAGCTTGAATGACAATAAAAATCATTGTAGTAATTCTCTTGATTTGGCATTTTGTGTTTGGTTGCAATCACAAATTATTTAAATAAAGCCATTTCCACATTTCTGTATCTGGAGTCATTTTAACATTTCATTTAACATGTTCAGAACATTTCAATCCTCATTTCATATTGATCAAATCGTATATGATTATGTTGATCAATGTTTCTCATCCAAGCAGTCCAATGCATGTATGTGACCATTTCCATAAATTCCTTCACATGACAGCTTAAACAAATACTGGTGAGTTGAACAAAAAGACACAGAGAAGAGAAAGAGTTTCTCAATGCCAGAAGATATACCTGTACCTCTGAGAAGCCCCTGGACCAACTTACCTGGCATATCATTATTATAGTCCATAGCTACAAGGGCAAAGCCCTACTACACAGCCCCATCGACAGTCATAAATTGACTGATATTTAACGGCTAATTTGCCACTACCAACCACACCCATAGTCAGTTTTTCTGCTGCCACTGGACAGACTACCAACTGCTGTTTTCATTGTTTTTAAACTGCTTTACCTTTCATATTACCAGCCGTGTGTCCGTCTAGAGGCTGATGTCGGCCCATCAGACGCTGTAAAATTTGGTTTTGGAGTATCAAATCGAATCCGTTTTTATATCCTTGTTTTGTTCTCTGGTCTGTTTTTGGATGTGTGCCTTCGTATTGACTGTCCATCACGTTGTATTTGTTTAGTCATACCTTAACATAAACTCAACTCTTCTGAAGGCAAAATGAATCCCATCCTGGTCCATTGGAGATGCTTCTGCACTTCTGCTGGAAAGGGAAAGTAAGAGAAGGCAGAATATCCCTATTCAAAGTCAATTCATTCGTTATGTCATGGGATGATATTAGGTTATGTCATGTCATGTGATTATTGGACTGTTCCTGTCCCATTGTAGTCTGCTATATGGTGCATTATCTTTTAGTCTGTCTGATTATACCTGTATTATTATTATTATTATTATTATTATTATTATTATTATTATTCTAAAGAGGGATAAACCTCATGTAGTCTAAACCCAGGCTTTGGATCTAAACCTGGGCTTTCCATATGCTGCCTCTATATTGATTTCAGTTCACATGAAAAGCCATCAATACAGTGTAGGCCTTACATTGCAGCATTTCTACATTTAAAAAATGACAAAGATAAAGCTTCTTTAAACCTCTCCAGGTAAACAAAAGTGCAGTGAGTGAAGAAAAAAAAAAGTCCTGCTGACATTACATCCCTACTGAAACTATTACAAAAATATGACACTTTCAGAAGCTCTCAATATCCTGTTAATGTGACTGTCAGTATTGTGTATTGCAATAAGACCACAGTATTTTTTGGTAACCCTCAAAAACAGGGCCTCAGCACAGGGTGTGCACATACTCCAAACAGAGTTACTGAGACTTGGCTGCTCATATTTCTAAGGTCTTACAACTCTAATTAGAGCACCAATGCTAATCAATCATGTCTAATTTAGCTCTCCCTGCATCTCTGTTGATGTAAACACATACATCCACACCTTGTGATGGCAGAGGTTTTAAAGCCCTTACACGACTACATTTAAACCTTGGGAGGACTTTGAGAACTTGATGGACTAGCCAACACAGTCCACTGAAAATAAAGCCAACTCAAATACATTTACCAAACAAGCACTGCCACCTAGTGGAAAATAAAGAGTGAGAAGAATAGAGAGGGGTGAATGGCTTTTTTTCCTCTGGCATTATTGTTGCTAAAACAGATGACATGACCCCCGAAGCTCAACCGATGAACTGCAAAAAAATACACATCTTCAAAAAATGTGTGTGAAAGCGTTATTCAGCATTATTCAGCGTTTTCATCATCAAACAGCTTTTTCTCCCCCAACACGTTTCCATTATACAGCTACTACAATGCAACACTTGAAAAAGTAAACAGTACAGATTACATGCAACAAATAACTCCTTTCGCCCAGATGACCGAAGTATTTGTGTGACAACAGCAGCAACATCTGTATTCCACCAGAAGCGAAGCTGCACTACTCATGTGAACCACAGAGAGGCGCTGTTCACTTACTTATTATATCTTCTGGAGGCATCTTTTTAGGAGGAACATTTACTGTTGAGTCTCAGACTTCCATTTATTTATCTACTTATTTATTCATTCATTCCACTTAAAAAATGTTTGATTAATTCAGGTACAAGACAGAAGATATTATAGAACATTATAAGAAAACTGCATTTATTTCCTCACAAGATATATGTTTAAACAAAGTACTTTCATTCAGCCCTTCAATAAAAACTTTGAATGTGTTGTTGAAAAGGTTTGAGCAAACATTAAACAGAACGCTGAGCTAAACAGAACAACACACGGCATCAATGGTATATACCGTTTAATAAGATAATAAAACTGTTATCATTCATTTATTGTTCCCACATGTGACGTAAATTTGTGGATTTACCTTTATTCAAACAAATGGAATACCCACAGAACCAACAATGAGCTAGTGACAAATCTTAACATAATTTTATTTAGTTAAAGTTTTCTTACCAACTGTTTCATGAGTCATGTGCTGAAGTTAATTATTGATGCTAGAATGTAATGTCAGAGATGAGCTTTATTTTATCAAGTCGTTATTAAAAGTGATTTACTTTGCATGGTCGATACTCACTATTTGACATTTGATGCTAAAATAATGCACATGAAGTAATTGTATGCTCATCCTGTATTCAAACGTTTAGTTAAGTAGGCTACAGGTATAGCAGTATTAGCAACAAAATGCACTTCAAAGAGCAAAATTAAAAATATTAACGTTAGTTTTATATTATTAGCATATTATTAATATCCTATAATGATTGGATCAGTTAAATACCATTATGTAAGCAGTACTCTAATATTGAATTTGGCCAAAGTGGAGCTTTAAACTAGGCGACTTCATATACTGTTGGGTAGTTTACTCTAAAATACATCCATTTCCTAAAATAAATTATATTTTCTTTATGAAAAATCTTAATCTTAAATGAACTATAGTTGTAGCGGAGTAAATTATATTATATAATACAATATATCTTTTTGAAATGTAGGAAAGTAGCCTCAAAGGGGAAACACTTTTTTACTTTCATTGGAATCCCTTTAAAAACGGTGTCTAAATAGATTCCCTTCAGATGTGAAACAGAAACTTTAAGTGTCAGGTAGAAGCGTGACCTTACTCTCCTTAAACGTATTCTGTTCAAAAGATATGGAGCTTCAAATGCGTGTTGTGCCCTGCTGCTGATAATTAAACGTACTTTAGATGAGGAAATGCCAACTCACTGTCCCATTTTACCAAACCTGAGCTGACTCAGTGCATACAAAGGTTGTGTCTGTTTTCCTCTTCACTGGTTATGAACTTGGCTATGATGGGCATTATAACAAGGTGCAGTCAAAATCTGGGGGAATGTTTGTATAAAAACTTAAAGAACATCATTGAAGGTCTATGAAAATGTTCCATCATTAGATCCCCGTAATTTAAATAGATAGCTACAGGCAGAATACATTGCAATCCAGAGCAGGTGCTGACTTCAATATCAAACACTCTGTGACCTCATAGCCTAGTTCCCTGCAAGAGAAAGGCTGTCGAGGAGTCACCTATCGAGATTAAGAAGGTTGTGAATAAAATACATCAAGGAGTGAGCTACGTGACCTAAAAGCAGCCTATTTTTCTGTGTCTGGGAGCAACGAGGCGGTGTTTTTGAGTGCTTTCTGAAAGGTTTTTTTGAGAACACATTTGGGCTATTTTACGACGCTCGTGTTTGACCTACATTCACTCTGTTCCGGCCAATCTCCGGCGATAGTTTGGCTTTATGCAAACACAAATCTGTGGAGAGAAAAGAAACGTGATGGAGAGGAGGAGGTGCTGTGAGAGCGTGGTGGGAGTCACGGTGAGCACCGCCCTTTTCGCACGTGCCAGCTTTTTCAGGCAAAGATCGTCTATGCCTGGAAAGAGGGCCCCTCGTTGAGTTAAGATTGCACCAGTGTCCGTGTTGACAACGTGGGCGTTGGCCTTTGCGCATGCGCCCTGCTTATGCAGTTATGCCTGGAACAGGGAAGGCACGTGGACAGGCAGTGACACGTTGACCTCACATTGCAGTACACTGTTACGTCTCAACTTCTCTGTCTTATGAAGATTTATTTAAAAGACGTTTTATGTGTTGCAACTTGAAACTATGTCCTACATAAATAATTACAGACTTGTTTAACATTAAATCAAATCTTAAATGTACATTTAGGCATGTGGAAACTACAATACTTCAAAGTATTGTATTAAATATGGTAATAAAAAATATGATAATACAAAAATTATAAAAATAAAAAGTATTAATATGACAAATTGATATTGTTTAATAGTGATTTGTTCATACATACACTTGATTATATTTAATATGCATACATGTTTAGCCTGTCTAATAAAATGTGTATTACGTATTACAAAATATACTATTTAATCTGAAATAACAGGAAAATCCATTATATATTGTGCACAAAGGACTACATGTCATTAATGCAAACTGGTATGGGGTAATTTACTGTATAATTTTGATTTGTTTATATGTATATACCTGTAGCCTCGTGTTTCTTGCGCCAAAATGCAAAATTTGTCTCCTGGGGATCCATAAAGCTTGAACCCATCTTGTTTTTCCTGTCTTAAATGATGAATAGATTAATGAATTATAAAATATATATTTTTTATTTTAACAAATCTTTATTAATCATTGTCTTATTAAGATTACATCCAGTAAAGCATGCCATGCTCCATAACATGTTTAGCTCAAACACATCTATAATAAAGGTAAAATAATATAAATGTAGGCTGTACCTCTCGCTAGAACATTTCCATTGACATCTTTGAAAAGAAATAGGCGTATCACCGTTGCTTTGCTTATACAACCCACCTGCATAACAACCCGGTGCGGACATTTTCAAAAAAAGACTTATATCATGGCTGTAAAGCCCATTGTCGTTTGTCCTTACCGAACAAAACTGCGACAAAAGTCGGGAGAGGAGGCAGGAGTGAGACCTCTCGCTTCCTCTCGCCTCGGTTCCTCGTTGTCTTATCGCCCGAGCCCAGGCAGCCATTAGCATAAAATGTGTGTCAGTAGGGCAGCGTGAGCTCACATGCCATGCGCACATGCTGCAGAGCTTTAACCAGCATTCCAATGTCGAACGAGCACAATGTGCCGTCTCCACGCGGGGCTCTCGGCCAATGAACGACGAAGAACGAGTGAAAGAGCGGGGGCACGAGGAAGGGAAGGGAGGGGTAAAATCGGGTGAAATGTTTTCAGAGAGCGTGACACACAGGGAGGGGGAGAGAGGGAGGAGGGAGGGAGGGAGAGAGAGACAAGCGGTTGACGGGACTACAAAAAGAGAACAGGAAAAAAATGGTCACATTTCTCAGGCACCTGAAAACGTGCTGGTTATTTTAGGACTCGTGTTGCTTATTGATGAGTGGGGGAGTGTTTAAACTACTTCCACTCCGGTCATGTTTTGATGGTGACTGTACATGGCAAGCAGCTGAACGCGTCAGGACCTTTGTAATTTAGAGAAGCCATTCACAGTGATATCTCACCACAACCTGGCAACATAGGTGTGCAGACGGAGAGAGTCGAGCTGTCCTTTGCTGTCTCTTCACCTCGGGACATTATTTTGGAGCAGATTTGCTCTAATTTCCTTTTGAATATTTATTTCTCTTGTTCTTCGCTGACCGGGTTTTCTGAACAACCCCAGTGCCCCGCGCACTCTGCTGTTGGTCAGAGCTTTTTGGATACACTCTGGCAGTCCTTTGACTCTTTCACCTATATCAACGAAACTCATCCGTAGCGATCACAGGCAGCCAGTCCAGCATCAGACGCCCACAATTCAACACAGCACGGAACAACGGAGCGACATCAACCTACTAAGAAACATGGAGCACAGTCCTGGTGGTAAGTACGCTTTATAATGTAAATGTGTGTATTTTGCCTGAATCCTCTAGAAATTGTTTTTTTCTCCATGTGCCAAACAGCAATAATAGAAAAAATAGGAAATGGTGCAATATGATCAGATGCCAATGCATTTCTCTATATTCACATATTATTCTTATGTAGTGCATGTATTGGTTCATTCTAAGGATGATTATCAGCACAATCTATTTATGTATTGATAGATTCATAGCGTAGCAATGCGATAATGTCTTCTGTGTTTTATCCTGTTCCACTGCCTGTCTTTTAAAATACTGTCTAATGCATTTGATTGTTTTATGTACTTGTGTAATTTCCCATTTACGCCAAACTGAAGCTGTTGTGTTTCAAACAAAGTACAGCTGTTAATAAACCCACTGTTACAGTCGCGCTCAGTTATAGTATATATTTAGTGGTGAATGGGTGCGTTTTTGACTGTAATTCAGTCGTGTAGCAGATGGCGCGTTGCCAAGTGCTTCTGGGCTGCAGACAGTTGAGAGTTTGGAGAGTGAGAAGCGCACGGAGAGGGAAGTCCTCTATCGCCAATCTCTGCGGCGGACTTCCGATTCTCTGCATGTAAACAAACTCACGTGAGGCGCGACCCAAAACGCCCCTCTGACCAAGCCCCGTTTTCATTATTTCATTATTTCCTTTATTCTCATGTTACTGACTGTCAGACAAGGTGAATCAGTCCCTCTGCGCATTAGTTCAGACGAAGTTTCTAGTTTCGCATTAAAGGGAAGTGGTAGAGAGTGAAGTGTTACTTAGTTGCAGTGTTTGGTTAATTTAACTTGGCTGTTTGTCTTTGGCTGAAGGGTAACTTTTTTTCCGAAACACGTGTGAGGTGACTATAGGAGGGAGTCACAAATAAATAAAAAACCAACGACTTGAAAAAAGAGTCAAAACCCAGTTGCGCCTGGACCTGAATAATTATATACATGCAATGATATCAGTTTTCAACTATTTCCCGTTAACACCGTGGTTCAGTGGTAGCCTATAAGTATTGTATTTAATAAACATGACAGGGAATACTAACGTGTGTTCATTTCTGCTACAGCAGTCCCAGTATAGACCAGAACAGACCAGTAACACATAAAAGCAATGCTGCCCTGCTGATATAGGCTACAGGTCAACACCGATTGAAATAGATACAATGTCAGTAATAAGCCTTTAAGTGACATAGACCGTGAATTAAAACATCGTCATACATAGGACGTCACTTCACCATACATATTAATTTAATAGGAACCATACAGTATTTTAAGACGTCCTTGAGCTGCTGCATGCCCATTATGGCTGTCATATCTTTTCATCCAGTGCACCCTAGGAATCATGCGCCTGAGTGTGTGTTTTTTTTAATACGCAGTTACCGCGCCTCGAGCTCACATCACGTGCGCACAGCCCCAGAATCCACGTGCAGCACTTGATTCCCCGTCACCCCGCCCCTCTCGGTTGTTCCCTCTCCACCGAGCTCACTCTGCTCGCGCTCAGCTTGCACGGGGATTCCTCTTCATTCGCTGATAGCTTGGTCAGTGGGTCAGAGAGGTTTAGCAGCCGCTTCTTTTGCCCTGGTTACTATAACTGGTTTGAAATGTTTAAAGGTAGTTATAGTGGACCACATTAAACGTGATGTTATTGGTATCTAAAGGGACATATTAACCTACTTTTGGTTGCATTTAAACCGGGAATTGGGTGACAGGACAAACCAGTTCCGGCGCACACGCACACACATTTTAAGTGTAGTATAGTAGCAACAATTTGAATGCCAAAATTAACCATTATCATGCAGACATTGAGCAATAGAGGTATTCGCAAAAAAAGCCTAACTTATTGATACAATGTCTAGATTAGTGTTATTCACTTTGTCATTGCACTACATTCTGGAAAAAGTAATCAACCATAGTCTCTCCCTTCAACCTCATTGGTTGAAAATTAAACTGCATAACTACTGCTAAGAATGTGGTTGTATTAGTAGTTTAATTTTAAAAAAGCACCCTAAAAGCATGACTGTGGCCTGAACATTACGGTCTGTAATGATCAAAACGATGTGTCATCCATGCAGTGTGTTTTCATTTCATGGGAACAATAAGCTTAATGTTGAGTTCTGATGCCAGTCCTGAAACCAGATTCCTTCTGGTTGTTAGCTTGAAAGACAATCACACAACTTGCTAATTCATAATAAAAGCCAAGCTGGATTCAGGTGTCAGATAGTATTTCTCTCCCAGGATTGGGTATAAACTGCAACTCCTAGTATATATATATATATATATATATATATATATATATATATATATATGTGTGTATGTATATATATATATATATATGTATATATATATATATATATATGTATATATGTGTATATATATATGTATATATATATGTATATATGTATGTATGTATATATATATATATATATATATATATATATATATATATGTATATATATATGTATGTATATATATATATATGTGGGTATACCTACCTTTTGCACTACGCAACTCCTTCAGGTTCAAACTGGAAAAACATTCAATAGAGTTATGAATAAATGTTTATATAACAATAAAAGACCCTTGGATATAAAGTAAATGTTGCCCTCTGTTCTCTGACGCCAGAGACCCAACCCTCTGGAAAGTGCCTCATAAATAGACACATGACATGAGGCCAGCTGTTTCACGTGGAGGAGGGCTTACTGCCCATGCACAGTTGCAAATGTTCACACGAAAGAGTACAAACTAGTTTGAGTGTCGCCCCTACAGACATATGCGCATGCCGCCTGTACATTTGACCTTCCGTGCATGCATGCCCTGGGGGTGGGAACACATGAGAGTGGATGTTCCTGGAGCTCCGGCAGAAGGGAGGGGCGGTGGGCTGTGTTGTTTATTCTGTACTTCTTGTGGCTCTGTGTATCCACAGGTCACATGTTGTAACCTGTGCCTGAGTACAGCAGGGATTATATTCCCAGAGCTCGCTCTGGCACCCAGTCAAACCAGATTCCAGGAAATGGTTAGGAGGGGACAAATTCTGGAATGTTTTTTACGGGGGAAGGGGGCGGAGATGCGATTGTGAATGTAGAAAAGTGGGTGTGGAGCTCATGTAACAGTGCTGCAGATGATTCACATGCCCGTAAAGCTTTATATTTGTCACACACACTACACGCAAGGAACAATGCGTCACAGTCTGGCTGTTATTGGAGCTCCCACCACCACACAAGACCCCCAGGCCCAGAGTACTTTGCATTCAGTGTAGACACGTGTGAGCAGGAGAATTAAGGAGGCACTTAGAGATAAACAGAAACGCGGCACGTGTTTTCTCCTGGAGAGAAAGCGAGGGGCGCCTTTTCTCCAATGATTCAAGGTTCTTGAGAGGAAAACGAGCACAAACCGACGGAGAAAACAATCCAAGGATTTTGTTTCTATACTCGAGATAATACTGCCACTCTGTTAACATGACTGCTGGGCAGACATCTGACAAAAGCCGTGTCACAAAGCAGTGCCATTCAGTAAAAAATCTCTATCTGTCTCAACGTGACTCACATCATGATATGAATGAATGTGGAGCATGCCATCTCCTCACATGGGAAATATTTTTGGTTAGCAGACTTTTATGCTAAGGTATTTAGACACCCGGCTGACACAGTGATCTAATTGTAAATAAAAAAGGAGGGCAAACTCTGAGGATCATCATATGGGAATGAGAAGAAATATATCAAATGAATGTTTGCAATAGTAGACATTACCACCTCTGTTTTTAGTTTGTATCACTATGATACTTTAAATTAAAAATAATCATGTTTGGCATACAAGTGGGAGAATTAGTTTGGATATGCTATTTTCCCATCCTTTAACAGATGTGATATTAATGTATAATTAAATTGAATTAAACTGATTAAAACCATTTAAATGTGTACAGATAATGCCCAGAAACAACGTGACTTTGTCTGGTGCCTCTGTGGAACACAGAGGGTTAAGGTGGCTGTGCCCTGCTTTTGCTTCGCTCTACGTCTGTAGCCACAGCATTAAAGCCCTCTCTGTTCCAAACGTGATGTGCCCTTGCGCTTGTTATTGTACTGCTGCTGCTGTTGTCTACACGGGACTGCGCAAAGAGCCTTGTGAGCCGGGCGGGAACTGTGTCAAGAGTCCATGTGAGCTCCCGGTCAGGTGGCTGGCGGATAGATGGGTCTGCATGCCCGCAGCCAGTGAGGGGAGGGGGGGAGGAGGAGGAGGAAGAAGGGGAGGAGGATATAGAGAAGAAGGGAGGAGGGGAGAGGAGGAAAGACTCAATGCTGAAAGCAAGGCAGGCAGGGAGCTGGCTGGCTGAGCCTACACGTGAGGGGCAGGCTTTTATCTCGCAGGGAAGAACACTGTGTGCAGAACAGAGAGAGGGGGGGTGTTATGTAGAGGGGTATAGGGCATTTCCGACTGGATGACAAAGGCCTGTTTATGGCCTGTGGCACAATGGCTCTTATTCCACATACATTTGCTATGTATATTATCCTGAAACACACTTTGTTTGGATATAATACATTGTAGGCTATTGTATCATAAAAATGTAGCTTCTGTAGAAAACTTCCTTTATCAGACATAACATTTAGCCAAAGCAACACGTTCTTTTTTTTTTTTCATGATTATCTATAGAAACCGAAAGACTACACAGGTATCCATGTCAGAGTTGTTGTTGCTCTAGCGCCGCCATTCTTCAATCGGATGAAGTTTTTTTTTGTCTCAATATGTTTAGGGGGTTTGTGTGTGTGTGTTTTTGAAAGTCTGCCAAATAAGCTCACTGGATCAAAGTAGAGCGTTGCTCAACACTCAGCACTCCCACTCACATTGTACATGTGAACACGACACAGATGAAGAGCAGCAAACTGAGCTTTGTGCCCCTCTCTGTTCCTCCAGGTGGTGTTATCCTGTACGCTGGCTCATCCGGCAGCTCCAGCCCGAGTCCTGGCAGCCCCTCAAGTGGATACCAGACCCAGTCGCCCTCCTCTCACTCGCAGCCTTCCTCCCCAGAGGGAGTCTCCTTTCAGGAGATTGGGCCCCCGAAGCAGAAAGGGGAACGAAGGGGAGGGACGCCTTCCCCGAAATTGGTCTTCCAGTTTCCTGAAGGAAACAATGCTCCCGCTGCCCAAATAACGACGGTGTCGTCCGCAACCTACAGCCATCCCACAGTGGCCAAAAGACCTTGTGGTTTCACAGGAACGTTCACCAGTAAGTACCCACTCGCTTCCCTACTTCCTGTTCTCCTCTAGGTTTACCTGTCAGCACTCTATTACTATATTTCTCTTTCTGATGATGTTTTATTGTTTCTTTCATAGAAACCGGCGGTATGGTGCTTCTGTGTAAGGTGTGCGGGGACATCGCCTCTGGGTTCCATTATGGCGTCCACGCCTGTGAAGGCTGCAAGGTGAGACGGCACAAAAATAGTATTCTGTCATGTATTTCTATTTGGGTACAAACACAGCCGACATGTTGCCACAAAGTACACTCTTTAAAGCCTTTTTTTCTTCTTCTTGTGCCTTCTCTAGGGTTTCTTCAGACGCAGTATTCAGCAGAATATCCACTACAAGATGTGTGTGAAAAATGAAAACTGTCTCATCATGCGCATGAACAGAAACCGGTGCCAGCACTGCCGCTTTAAGAAGTGTCTCTCCGTGGGCATGTCCAGAGATGGTGAGAGACAGTGATCAGAATCAGTTTTTGCTGTAGCTTTTGACAAATTCAGATTTTAGTGTTGGAATAGTTCACAAGGAGGTCTCGCTCCTCATCACAAAACTTCATTTTCCCTTCTTCATCTTCTTGTCTATTTTCTCTCTCCATTCCCTTCCTCTTGTCTTGCGTTCTCTCTGACGTCCTCTCTCGTTGCCCTGCTGTCTGATTTATGGCAAGACGAGCTCTAGAGTCCCAGTGGTCATCAGTCATGGAAAAACTGTGACAAATGGAGTTTATTTTGGGAAATTGGGGCGCACAGTTGTTTATTACCCTGCACGTCCACCAAGATGTGACCTATTTTTTTTTTGTCAACGCTGACATTAACAATCAATCATTTGAGACATAATGTTATTCTCTCCTGTTGTTATTATTGAAAAAACTACAGTGCTTGACTTGAAATATGAAATAATATTACTCAGTTAATCTGCTCTACTGCATCATTTCAGCGCAGGACTCCGATCTCTCGGGACACAGCTAAACTAGGTGATGATAAATCATCTTTTTTCTGGAGCATACATTTATAGCTGACCTAAAAAAGACAAAATAGGGAAGTAAACTTTATCATTGGTAACCATATTTTAATTTAGAATAATAAAAGGGAAAATATATAGTTATTGGTTCTATCCAAACCCATAATAATACTATAGACCCTCAAAGCCTTTTTTATCACATGTTTGCTTGCAAATCAATTTTATCATCCAATTCTCACAACCTTCAACCCTTTGTCTCTTCACCTCTCCCACCTGCCGCTGTCATTCTACAAATGGAATCATGTCGTGTTTAGTGTTGGTGATCCAGTGACCTACTTCCACAGAAAATAAGAGATCGAGTGCTCAACTGGAAGTCAGAAAGGAAGACAGAGCGAGAGAGACTGGGGGAGGTGGTGTAGCATACAGCTATAAATAGGGATGTCAGTGGAGGTGCAGAATTGAAAAGGAGGGGGGGGGGGGGGGGGGTTGAGGAAGTCGAATGAGATGAAGGCATTAGTCTCCATATCTCCACATAGAAATGACAGCTTGAGTGTCGGATGTTTCCATATTAGAACAAAGAGTGGTTGTTTCTCTGTATTGTTCAATCATTTGAACTGCCTGAGTGTTTATGTTGCTACATGTGTTAGTTAACATGCTGCCAGTAAGGAGCTGGCAGTGATATCAATGCTAACAGAGGATACCTCTCTTCTCCTCAGCTGTGCGTTTTGGGCGTATTCCCAAGCGGGAGAAGCAGAGACTCTTGGACGAGATGCAGAGTTACATGAACAGTCTCAATGAATCAGCTTCCATGGAAATGGAGGTGTCGCCTCCATCCGACGCCGCCTGCAGTCCACACAACCAGACGAATGAGGGAGTGGGCTCCATATCGCAGTCTTACCACAGCAACTTAATGAACAGAGACGAGAAGCCGCCCAAGATGGCCGTTGGCAACAGCAACATTGGCACTTCCTCTTTCCACAACAACTCAGCGCAGCAGCAGCCGTCACTGTCACACTCAGCCACCCAGACTCACCACACAGTCCACGGGGAGCAGGCGAGCTACCACATCGCCACAGGCTGCCCTGTTTCCTCCACCAGCAATGACAACTCCGCCATTGTTGACAACGCCAAGTACACCTTCTCCTCCAATCAGAACCAGTGCCCCGTCAGCGGCCGCCTATCATCTCAATCCTACTCAGCCAATCACAACAGTTACCCAGCCAGTGATTCCCACAACCAAAGCCCCTGCCCCTGGAAGCTGAACGGAGGAGCCAAAGTGCTGGTGAGACTTTTTATTTATTTATTAAGTATATTTTAATATCTGTCAATTTAATATCAATAAAAAGTCCATAATACTTATTTTCCTCTCTTCTCCCTGTCTGTGTTGCAGGCATGTCCGCTCAACTCCTGTCCTGTGGCTCCGGCCAGTCGCTCCAGTCAGGAGGTGTGGGAGTCTTTCTCCCAGTGCTTCACCCCCGCTGTTAAAGAAGTAGTGGAGTTTGCAAAGAGCATCCCGGGCTTCCAGTCTCTCAGCCAGCATGATCAGGTCATGCTGCTCAAATCTGGCACTTTCCAGGTACATTCCAGCTCAAAATACTTTGTTGGTGGGACTGTGGGACTTTTTCTTTACTTCCTTTCTGTCGTTTGGAGGGGTTTTTCTGATGCTGATCGTGTCTGGTTCTGTCCACAGGTTCTGATGGTGAGATTCTGCTCACTGTTTGACCCAAAGGAGAGGACTGTGACCTTCCTTAATGGGCAGACATACTCGCTGGCATCACTCAGGGCTCTCGGCATGGGCTCCTTACTTGATGCCATGTTTGAATTCAGCGAGAAGCTGGGATCTTTGTGTCTGGAGCCAGACGAGATGGCTCTCTTCATGGCCGTCGTGCTGGTTTCTGCTGGTAAGCAGACATACTAATACATGTACACAGAGCACATACTGTATGCACACATTTCGTTGTGTCTAAACTCTATTTCTCTCCCCCACCTTTCTCCAGATCGCTCTGGTATCGTGGAGATGGCAGCAGTGGAGCAACTGCAGGAGAATCTAATAAAAGCTCTGCGCTCTCTCATCACCAGTCGCCGCCCAGATGATAGCACCCTCTTCCCAAAGCTGCTGCTCCGTCTGCCGGACCTGCGCACCCTGAACAACCACCACTCCGACAAGCTTTTAGCTTTCCGCATAGATCCTTGAGTTCAACGAGCAAAAAGCTTCCTGAGGTATCCGCTTTGGGGAGCCTCCCTGCTCCCCCAATGCGAGCCTGGCCTGCCACATACAGCCTACTGGCCTCTGCATGATGGACAGTTGTTGTGGGAGCTGTGCCCAGTCTGATGCCATAAGAGAGTGAACATTAAAAAAAAAAACACACACATCAGTGAAGGATGTGGGCACAGCAGGAAGGGGGGAGGCTCCTGAACTAATTCTTCCTCCAGTTCCAGGATTGCTAAAACAAACATTAAAAACACAGACTACGTTCTTCCTTGGGTGCTTCCGAGTCAACATCCAACCACCGAGTCACCACCTCTCCCTCAGCGAGTTTGTGCTGAAGACCAAAAAGAAGCGAGAGCCTGTTGTTCCTCACCAGACTTTGTCCTTGTATTCCAGCACACAAAGCTAACACGAGGGAAGCACACACTTTCGCCCAGAGAAAAAGGAACATGTACAAACCTTCACCGACGATGATTTCTTACTGTACATTCATGCTACGATGTGTAAAGGGCACTTTCCATACATTAAGAAGTTCTCATAAATCCATATATAACATAGCAATAGAAATGTCTAATACACGGTTGGGAGGGTGCCCCGTTGATATGACTTAAGCTATTTTCACAACATGTCGCCATGTGGGAAATCTTTATGAAAATCACCCATTTGTGATTGAGAAATGTATAACATTTTTAAGAAATGAGAGTAAATGCATTGTATTTGTATGCGGTAATCAGGGAGAAATTATTGGTCATTTTAGACCGTGTCTGATGGGATATATGTTGAGGCGTTTCCTTGTAAATTTTGTACATAACCTTTATTCTTGGTCCT
Organism: Cebidichthys violaceus; assembly: GCF_023349555.1. Classification (NCBI taxonomy): domain Eukaryota; kingdom Metazoa; phylum Chordata; class Actinopteri; order Perciformes; family Stichaeidae; genus Cebidichthys; species Cebidichthys violaceus. The sequence goes on from NW_027176428.1 coordinate 6,722,749, forward strand.
TGTTAGTTTGCAGATTCTTGGATATGTAAATGAAGCTAGTATTGAATTATCGTATGTATATCACACATAATAGATTGCTCTACAGACTGCAAAAGAGAAATCAGCATTTGAACCTGACAGAGTATAAACTTTTTATTTGAAAGATATATAATTGAAATAAATGTGTTGTCGACTGACTGCATCACCTTGTGAATATTTTGTAAATGTTTTATGGTTGCACCATAGAGTATCATTATTAAATAATGTTATATAGCATTTTTCCTTCCTCATCTTTTTTTCACTTTAATGTGACGCCACCATCTGTATTATTACAAAGGCATACCGTGGAGCCGTTGCCTAGCAACAGAGGCAATCAGCCAATCACGCTGCAGGTCTGAGAGCTGCAGCGTAGGGGCTTTATTACAAACAAGAAACGCCACTTTATATTTGAGTGTGTGATAACGGGTCAAAGCAGTCTCAAAGAATGTCACACTAAATACAAGGTGGTGTTTTTCGACTTTTTGAGCAAAGACAAAAAGTCTCCAGGGAGGGAGACGATCCACTAAGATGGTGTCTGTTTAGTGATCGATGCAAATATAATATAAAGGCGCTGACAAGACAATTTTACTGGAGGTTGATTCAAGATGAGAGTATAAAAATGCTGCAGACAGCACAAGGAGAAGATGTCACCACTGCGATCACTACAGTCCGCTTGAAGACCTAAGAAAAAACATATTAGTATAAATGTTTGGGAACATTTTGAGTCATTGTTTGTTATGAGATGGACTGACGTCAGATCCGAGATCTATACATAGATGCCTTAAATTACGGCTAAAATCACACAAATACATTACCATTTGTAATAGTAGGGATTCATGCTCAAACAAATATTCGCTCCTCTGTAATTATATTGATTAAGATTCAGGAGAACATGTGACTCATCATATGAATATCAGGAGACATATCCACCAGCATATTTATTTTAATTCACCAATAAGCAATAAATCACCTCCGCATCAGGTGATTCTCTGGCAGTAAAACTAACTAACTCTAAGCAATAGCACCATATGAGTAGCCCTCGGCTCACTGCCCTTAATTCATTTCAACACAGTCAAACTTGTATTCTCAATGCTGCTTTAGAAGAATAGAAAAAAACACTGAAAGGCTTCTACAGTACAAAATCTCAGCTGGAGCTGTGACCAAACCAGTGTTCCAGTCATTTCGGTGTTGACATGTGTCGAGGTCTTCATGTGCCACCTACTGGATAGGATTATAACTACAAGAGCACATATTGGCCATGACATTATTTTGTTATTAGTAGACACAGGGACACTATGAGTGAAACCAAAAGTCCATTCTGTCAATCAATATCTCCCATTATCGCACAACAAACATAATGACAACAATGAGTCAGCATCTCCGCGGTGTATCAAAGTGTATCTCAAAGGACTTAGACCAGGACCCGCATACCTGAGGTTTTAAAGTTCATTCTCAGCTGAGACAAAACAATCACATGGTCCATTAAGTAGCTGATCTGGAGCTTTTGATTATATCACATGAGCAGACAGAGTTTGAGCAGTCATTATTGAATTGCAAATCTTCTAATTTCCATTTTTACAGGAATTTCGTTGTATTATTAGGGAGCAACATCATTTCTCGGAAGTGAGTGTGGCTTATGTATTGTCACCAAACATTCTTTTGCTCCGCTATGAGAAGTAAAAGAGACAGAAGACATTTTGCTATGAGAGGGTTGTATCCCTCTGGTCCACTGGTCTGCTTACTTTCCCCCAGTAAAAAACCAAAGGACAAAGGTATTTAAGTACGAAAGTTCATGCCTATGTGTCTGACACACGTTCCTTCTTGCGGCGAACACTAATCAATATACTCTTGTCTGCTGGTGCCATCTAGTGGCTACAAGAAGGAAGTGGCAGTGAGAGTTTTATGGACTGAGGATTGGAGGAAATGTACTAAGCTATCTGCATATTCTTTAGCAATGGAATAAAAGTCAGTCTGTCTGAATGCATTAATGAATTATTGAATTATTGAATGGATGGAAACCCAGACATTGGTTTCAAAAAATCTTTTGCCAGAGTAAAAGATTGTTATGTCCCGCTAAACATCAAAGGAGAGGTATTGAAAATTCAGAGCATTAATATAGCAGCAAACAACTAGTGTCTATGTAAAGCTATAGTGGAGTAATGTCTACATGCATGCATGCATGGCTCTCATACGGCAGTTGTAGCTCAGTCAGCACTCACTCAGTCACTGTAGTTTGCACTGTTAGCGTCATTAGCGCTGTTAGAACCAGTAGCTATGAGCTGCCAAGCCGTCAACATGTTGAGAGCCGATGAGAGGCATCAGAAATGTTCTCAATCTCGGATCTGGCACCTTTAAGTATCCATCATCAATTGTTAAGCAGACATTGTATCATCATGGATATAACTGCACTGTATCACTATACAGCACACTTTTCACATTCATTTTTATTGGCTGTCAATGAAATGTGATCAGTGGTTGTCTGATGTGGGTCCTCGCTCTTTGATCTACACTGAGACAAAACTAATTATGAAATATCCCATTTCGTCAGAGCCCTGTATCGTGTCAGGGTTGTTTCTAATTGTCTTCTTGGCAAAGCAGAAAAAACATCAAATCGATGAGTAAAAGTAGGTCAAAGATGGCCGGATGGTAAATCTCATTATTTGTAAAGGCTGTGTTTGCTCCATAATGGCCTTAACTTCAATCTCATTAGTCTGATGTGCCTGTTACAAAACTCTCACACAAAAACATGATGTCACACAGTAAGTTCAAGAGATCATTGTTGTGTTGCTAAAAGTCAGTCAACATGTTAGTGTATTTAAGCATCACATGTGCTTGTGGTTGGGTTGTTGGTTTTGTTTTGATATTATATTCCTACACAATATGAATATATGCAGATTATCAAATATTATCTATGTCTCTGCCCCTCATTTTCCCCCCTCAAGTGGAGAAAAATAGTTATGTAATGCATATGTAATTCAGATATATAAGTCCTGTGAGTCTTATAGGATGACTAACTGTCCTGGTACACTGTTGAGGAGGTTTGTGCCAGCAATTGGAGACATAAACAACACCCCCGTTTAGCAACAGTAGTGGTACGGTCTGGCTTCATTTCAATGTTTTGGGACTACCTGAACATTTCTAGAGCAACCTCACTGGTCCACGGATAGGGGTGGCGTGGGATCAGGGTTAGAGAGAGATTAACCGCATGGAGACCTATAAAGCCTCAGTGTAATCCGCACACTGGAGACAAATTCAGAGCAACAACTAATCTATAAACAACCTTTTATGGTTGCAGCTCGCAGTGTTTTGGACCACACAAACCCTATTAAACTGAGATTTGCTCATATTTTTGGATTTGAAAGACAAGAAAACTATTTTACTCGTGACTAATCTTCCTCATCATCAGCAACTCAAAGGTGTAAAAGGGAAAAATCATGAAGAAGGGAAAGGTATGTTTTTAACTTTCTGGCTTTACAGTTATACTACAGCTTTGTAATACTTATATATAGTGATTGTTTACAAAGAACAATTACATTTTAAAATGCATTGAAATGTAATTGTTCTGTTAAGTTTGTTTGGCACAAATTATAAAGTCGTGGCTTTGAGTCAGGATAGTGGAGATATAATTCGAAAGAGCGTTGATTAATTTGGGCTCTGTACCTACACTGTAGTGTTATCTATGCCGGCTACGAAAACATGGAGGCCCATCAACTCCATCCTAATCCTTTGAACTAATCAAACATGGAGGCTGTTTTGTTGACAAATCCGTTATAGAAAATTGCCTGCTGGAAGCTTTAACAAAATTAAATGTGTTATAGACTTCAGTTAAACAAACAAATGGTTTGTGTGTGTGTGAGAGTACACATTTATGTTGAACTGTACAGTGAATGCAAAGGCCGTTATGCTTATTATGCATCTGATTAAAAATTGTAACAAAGCTACAAAGTGTATTTCTATGCCAGCAGGTGAGTGATGATAATGAGCCCCCCAGCTATCAGGAGGCGACTGCAGGTAAAAACTGATCTCTTTACTCACTTCCACCACTTACTACATACAGTATATGCATGTTTGAGTCAAAGTATTCTTCTTTTACTATCATTACATTTACTGTTTCATTTCCAATTTGTAATCTTGACTATTAATCCTAATAACATTGCACTTGTTCAAGTTTAAAAGTTGTGAGAAGTTAGTATAAGTAGAAGTCAAACCTGCCTTCTGCATAGGGACTTCATTTGTCCGACTAATACTGCAGTATAATTTTAAGGAACCTGTGATTACTTCTCATGTTGCTACAAAGATAATCCCTCCCACGTCTCTTCCTTACCTCTTTCTTCAGGCTATGGGGAGATGGAGGCCCAGTTTGCGTGGGACGACAAGAACATCCGGCGGACCTTCATCCGGAAGGTAAACGAGTGACATCAGTACAGAACCAACATCATAGCTACTCTTCCATTGCTCTGACACTATGTGTGTGTCTCCCTGCAGGTCTACGCCATTCTCATGGTTCAGCTGTTAGTGACCGTGGCAATTGTTGCTCTCTTCTCATTTTGGTAACTACTCTTTCGGTAACTCAAATGTTTTACTTTCCACCACTTTGATTAATATATGAATTTAATACATTTGTTTGTCTCTACAGTGCACCCGTGAGGTTTTTTATCCAGACTCATCCAAGCTTGTACATGGCGTCTTAGTAAGTGAAAACACATCACAGCTCACATTATAGTCTTCTCTGACTTCATTTACTTCATCATCATCTTCATCATCTTCCCCTTTTCTGACAGTCTTGTTTTCTTTGCCACCTACATCGCTCTGTCCTGCTGTGGAGAGCTGAGGTAACGTGTCTTTGCAACATAACTGACAACCCAAATATTAATTAAAGCACATACATAATGTTGTGTGGATATGCATTCGCAAATTAAAGTGTTTTTTTTCTTTTTTCTACCTGAACAGGAGGCTATTTCCTTGGAATATCATTTTGTTAGTTCTCTTTGTGAGTATTCCTCAACATGAAAACAGAATAAGTTCTTCTTTATTCACACACTCAACACAACTGTGGTAATAATCTTCACTGTTTCCCTCAGACTTTGAGCATGGCCTTCATGATGGGGTTTGTGTCAAGGTAAATATTGTCGATGTCAGCGTGTGTTTTCCGTGGGTGTCTAAGACATTGAGTGCAACTCATCCGAGGCTTTCCAAAGTAAAAGGACTCCTTCTCTTCCTCCAGCTTTTACAACACCAAATCAGTGGTTCTGTGTCTGGGAATCACATCTCTGGTGTGTCTTTCTGTCACCATCTTCAGCTTCCAGAGCAAGGTGAGAAGAAACTGCTTCAACTACAATTCAAACTGCTGTCAGACGACCAAAACAAGCTAAATAAATCTATCATCCGTTTTTTTTTCTCTCTCACACCTGCTGCAGATTGACGTCACGTCCTGTCAGGGAGTGCTGTTCTCTCTGTGCATGGTCATGCTTCTCTGTGCCATCACCTTCTCCATTGTCGTCCCTTTTGGATACGTAAGTTCACGCACACCTTTCTAGAGGAAGTCTGACACAGCTGTGATATGTGATGAGTTAAACACCAGTTTGCAGGTTAATGCCGCAGGTCCTGCTGGCTGTATGTGAGCATTAACGAGAAGGGATTAGCCTCACAGATAATCTGCTCTGTTTTTCTTAAATTAGCATCCGGCTATCCTTCTTAACGGTGTTTTGTAATGCTTTTATTTTGCACCGCAGGTTCCCTGGTTACATGCCCTTTATGCCGTGCTAGGAGCCATCGTTTTTACTCTGGTGAGAATCACATTATGAAAACCTCATTATTGTCCATCTGAAGTTTGTACTATTACTTATCTACTCTACTTGTTTTCTCCATCCGTCTCTCTCTATGCCACAGTTCCTAGCCTTCGACACCCAGTTGTTGTTAGGAAACAAGCGCTACACGATAAGTCCGGAGGAATATGTTTTTGCCACGCTCAGCCTCTACCTGGACATCATCTACCTGTTCAGCTTCCTGCTCCAGATCGTGGGAGGAGGCCGCGAGTAAAGCATTTCTCCTCTGCTTTCCTCCTAGTGTGTATATACATACTGTATATGTCTCTCAGCTCAATCATGTCCATACAATCCGGCTGCTTTTGTCTCTTTTGTCACTTAAGTCACTGTGCTCTGGCTATTCCTGTGATGTTGTATCACTCTGGGGTCTACTGTGACCACACCATCCACCAATAAACAGTCAGTAGGCTCATAAGTGAACAGCACATCAAAAACAGAGTTGAGTATGATCAGCTTGTACGTTTATTCTTCGTTGGGCCAAAAAAAAAAGCTTCAACAAATCTGCACTTTTAGGTTGAGTTTCACAAGCTATGTACAGTAGATACTGTTTGTTTTTATACTGCTTATAATGCTTTTAATGCACATTAACATAGAGGATACGTTTGAAAATTTACTGTATGTGTCTATGATATTTCAGTACATTTTAGAATGGGTGTTGTGGAGGAAACACCTTAAGGATTTCAACTTAGACTTTGAAAGCTAAGATGCAACACCAACCACAAAGGGAACGTGTGTGTGTGTGTGTGTGTGTGTGTGTGTGTGGCATCAGATATACTTTAACAACATACTTCAGTTACTAGATATCAGTTGCAATTTATATTGTAACTCTAACGTGGCCTTTGTGATGTGATAGAAATGATTTAATGTAAACAGGTTGATGATGAGAACATTAGAGTATTAGAAATGTTCAGTGACCAAAACATGTTGCATGTTGATATTGTTTTTTTAAGAACAATGAGCTGTGTCCGTTTGATTCTGGAAATATTTAAATAAAAGTGACACATGAAAAGTACTGTGTCTTAAATGTGTAAGATGATGAATGGTGGTAATTATGATTAAGTATAATTATAGGATTTACGGATCTGTACTTGTCTGTGGGTCAAGTAACGGCTCCACACTACTCCATGCCACAGTTTTATTGACTTCATCCACAGTAAAACAGTAATACAAAAGCCATACTTCCAAATATCAAATATATGTTCTTTATCAAGTAACCTGAATCCTCATAAACAACAAGTTTACTCAAAATCAACCGATGGACGGGATGACGGAGAAGTGTTACAAACACAAACAGTCAGCTCCATTGCCTCAGTAAATGTGGAACGCTTGTGTCATCATGGACTACTGTCCAGACTGTTCTCCAGCCTGTGTGCAAATATGTACTGTGATGTCAGTTTATATATATATATATATAGCTCCAGCTGTCTTATTTATTAGGGGGAAAGGAAAATGTGTGTATCGCAATAACATATGAAGATATGAAGAAGGGAACATTTTTATGGTTTTCCTAAAAGGCAATAATTAAAATATTCCTTCAAAACTGAACAACCACACCAATGGTCACTGCTCCTCTGGATTTATATAAGTTAAAACTACAACTATTGTTTAAAGAACTACTCGATCTGCTTTCACAAAAAACTACAGACCAAACGAACGAGCACAGAAACATTCAACCTTATTATTTCCACTTACTTTCTGTCAATGTCTCATGATGAGGATATGAGGGTGTCACCAACCACAAATTAACAACATAGAGGCCTGTGGGCCAACGCAGAGCATACCTAACCATAAACTATTAATACATACAATACTGGCAGCCTATATATGATTCATGCAACTTACCAAGAAAAATCCTACATATGATTTTGTCTATGTCTGGTGCAAACACACTTCACACATCAAACACATGAAGTTAGATGGCTTCACAGTATACAGGTGAACTTCACAAAGGCAATTTTTAACAGCATCTGTGCTATGCTTAAAAAAATACTTAGTTAGAAACATTAAATTACAAAATGTGATGCACATTGGTAAATCACTGCATCACCGTGTAGTAGGCTAAATATGTTGGTGACTTTCTTTGATAAGTCATAATTTATCAAATTTAAATGACTGTAAAGTTACAGTAACTGGTACCTGTACCCCCTTCATTAGCTTTCCAATTAAATCAGCCACCAAAAAAGGAGACAACAAGCAAGCTGTCTTACCTTAAAACAGTTGTATATCTGGTCTTCCTCTCCATGCAGAACCTCCGCCACATAATGTTACAAATATCTAGGGCACAGCTCATCTTTTTCTTAAGATAGTTCATTGTTTCAGCCACAACTTGGAGAAGGAGTGCTCACAGTTGTACACAAGTGAGTTGCTTGCTGCTTTAGGGGCAGCTGTCACATTTGCAGGATTAGCTTAGCAGTTATTGAAATGCTAACTTTCTCACACTGTCTTGCTGTTTTCTTCCCACGATTTGGCCTCAAAAGCTGTACTTTCGCCGACTTCTTTGGTATTCTTGTTGTAGTTGTTTGTTACTTAAGTTTCTTTTCTTTTTTTTCAAGAAAGTTTTCAAGTTTCAAAGACATTTTTAAGCCCGTTTCTCCAGCCTTGGTGATGGCGGCTAATCAGTCATCCACCACTACAAGCACAATGTTCATTACGCCATGTTTGTACAGCAGCGCCCCCGTGTGGCGGGAAGAGCTACACAGAATAGCACAATAATATCAAGTCTTTCATTTTCTGCACAAAGTATCAGGACAGCTCTTTTATATATATTATATATAAAATCATATCATCATCATAGCTTGTGTAGTTTAATAAATTACACTCACTGAACCACAACGTGTACAATAGTAGTATCAATACATCCTGAGCGGAGATCAATTTTTCAACAATTCTTCATGGCAAGATAATCTATTGAGTGAATTAATGCAAACTTTGAAGAACCAAGCAGGAAGAGTCCAACATGAAAATGACAACACTATTGTTCAGAAATGTTGAAATGCCTCCTTACTTTTATCCATTTATTGTATTTATGTACTCATTGCTCCTACTGGACCGGGAGTCAGTGACAAGCTTTGATAGATTACAGCATGTGAGAGGACACTTGTCTCTCTGTCACATACTTGAGAATAAGCACTCATCTGTAGTGTCAAATAAAATTAAGTATACATTGTTACGGTGTCTGAACAAGCTGTTAGCAAAAAGGAAAAGGAAAAAAAGGAAAAAGGATCAACAGCTAGATATAGTGCAGATAAAAAAAAAAGTGTAAAAGTGGTACAAAATCAAAACTTACGCAATAAAGCACAAAAAGTGTCACATTAAGTGGAAGTATAAATTTGATTATGCATTATAAATCATACACTGAAGTTTTCTGATCAAAGTTTAAGAGTAAAATAAGTGTGAATATGCAAATAGACACAGGCTTTACAAATACTTGGATTCAATTTTAAATGCCTAATTATTAAAACTTAAAGGTACAGTGTGTAGCATTTAAGGGGATCTATTGGCAGAAAAGTAAAATAATATGATTAAGTATGTTTTCTTTAGTGGATGATCACCTGAACATAAGACTCGTAAATTGTGTTCAGAATATACTGTTTATTTCTGCAGCAGGTCCTCTTCACGAAGCCAGACGCCATAGTGGCCCAGAACGGACAAACCAAACACTGGCGATAGAGTCATCCGTGTTTTCGCTTCAGCCACTGTAGTTCTTGTACTCATTTGGCACACTGAAGAGGTTTCAGTTGGTTGCAATCTGCAACTTCACCACTAGATGCCGCCAGATACTACACACTAGAGCTTAAATCTAACTATGGTTGTTGTTGTGAGTTAACGCACAGGAGGTACTCCTCCAGCACTCTAGGGTGTAGATTTGGTTTCAGAAAAAGAATATATGTGAACGCTATCTCCTGCACTTTATATATAAAGTATATTTATATCAATCTGGCAAATAGCACATTGTTTTGAAATTGGGCTTTCCAAATGAATCATTACATTTCTTTTATTTCAAAAATGTTGTGTAAATTGCTGTGATATTTATATTATTATTGATAAAAGAATGTCACTTTGCATTTACCTTTTGTCGATACAGCCCTCATACTGTATAGCTGATAAATTAACTAAATTAAAATAAAAAAATATAATTAGCATCTTTACTCAGCACAGTCCTTTACTGCCTTATCTTTGACAAAAAAAAAAATTCTTCTAAAACTTAAAATGTGCAGACAAGTTTGCAGTATTTTCCTCTGAGAGGAATTTTCCACCTTTGGACTTCAGCTCCTCACAATCCGTAACAAAAGGTGGATTTAGAAAATGGACAAGTCAGCTTTGACCTATTGAGATACACATGCCCCCTGAGTTATGATGACACATGCCAGCACAGTAACTATCAATACAGCTGAAGCAACAACAGCAGGTAATGACCCAGATGATGTCAGTCATGCATCCCACCCAATCTTACAGTTACCGTACAGCAAAAACACAGTTCACCGAATCACTGAAACAAGATTTTTATTTAAAAAAAAGGGAAAATGACATATTCAAATTCAAAGAGAAAACCAAAAGGGAAGGACAATCTTATCTCAATCAATAAAAAAACACAAGTTACAGACAATTTAGCAACTCTGGCACAGGAAGACAAAAGTAGCCAAGTGGCATTGCAAAATAACCAAATATCAAAACCTATTTCCTCTTAACAAAACTGTACAAAATGAGTTCTTGTATAAATAAGAAAACTGTTCACAAGCAGGGAGCGAGATGAGCCCGTCAGATTCTCAAAATGTCTGGTATTCACACGAACATGGTTCATACAGTGTGGAGCAACACGTTTTTACTATTTTGTATTAAAAAATGTCACCATAAGACAACATTCATGAGTTTTAATAATGTAAAATACAACTTTAACTGCTCATTAGTAAAACAGAATTAAAATCATGAAGTTATGACTGAAAATCAAACAAATTAGGGATACTCTATATTAACCAAATTAAAATTAAAAAGGGACATTTTTAAAATTCTGAGTGGGCAACATCAAACCACCTGTTTGGAAATCCTTTTTTTAGCAGCAAAACATTTTGAAGCTATGAAATAAGACATCAAATCTACATTAAAATGGACAAAGAGCATTTTCAAATTGGTGTGGACTAAAAATAATAAGTGCAACTAGATTTTTCTATTTTCAAATATTGTGTGTAGAGCACACCATTGATCTCAGTATTTCTACAGTTTAACTGTAACGTAAGGTTCTATACTTTTCATGATTCTAATAAATTTTGGAGCATCATGACCTCCTGTAATATTATCTTAGCTGACAAGTTTGTAAAAAAATTAGAAATAAAATAAATAAACACGTCATTGTAACAAGTGGTCATTTCATAGTTTCAAAATCCTGTTTTTGTATTAAAGTGATGGCTAATACATGGAATATCATTTCTCTGAACATATAAACAACATCCATGACATTTCCTTCATGGGGCACTGAATCTGAAAACCTTGCAAGTCACTGTGTTATCTGGACAGGCTATAAATCATTAAAAAAAAAAACACACACACACAAAGAAACAAACAAGAAAGTGGAAGGGGGAAAAAAAAGACTATTTACAAAATTAGCTCTCGTGTCTGAAAACTGTCACCATCGTAAAAGCTCTGGAGATCTCCTGGGTGTCTGCAGCGGCCAATAAAGTTCATAATGAGTCTGTTTACATACGCACCAACACTCCATTACGTACACTGAGGGAAACTCAGCTTAATTAACTCATGTCAACAAAAACAGATCATTTACATGTACTTTACTATATGACAGATAGAGTAGTGGCAAAAAGTTCTCACAAAACCTTAAACTGTGGTCTTAATGTGGAAAATCGTGTGCACGTCACCACCCTCATTGTGATATTTCCCTTTCTGAATCTGTCGGAAGCAGAAAAAAAGGGCCTTTCATCCAGCAACACACGACACATGATCGTCTACAAATAAGAGCAGTTTAACTGTGACAGAGAGCTAAAAGACGGGTGGCTACAACATCTTTGGTTGCGGAAATAAACAATAGAAACACACAGCAAAAAGTTGACATGTGGAAAAAAAAAAAAAAGAGAAACAGAATCATCAAACTGCGAGCCTTAAGAAAGACATTTTCACACTGTGTTTATCACTGGACTCAAACATGGATGGTTGAAGAGTGGGAAGAAAAGCTCCTCGTAACCCTACAGCTAACTCGACTGACGTGACGACGAACTCGATGGCATTCAAACAAGCCTATTGCCATTTCTGTAGTATATACAACTTAGTGTCAATCCTATGAGAGGTCAGGCAGTTCATCCAGAGAAAAAAATTAAGGCATAGCTAAAACTTGTTTTTGCAGAATTTTGGATCACTCCTAAATTCATGCAGGCTGTCTCACTAAAGGCTGTAAGAATCGTCTTTAATGGCACTTCCATGGTCTAGTGAGCAGTCCTTTGTTAAACCATTATTTCTATTATCTACATATCTACAGTTTTTGATGTCTGCATAAATTAAAGTTCAACATATTTGGATGCACTGTGACATGAGCTCCACTTGATAAACTGAAACATATCCGGGGCTTGTGTGCACGAAGCCTCTTTGAGCATCACCACTGATGCAGCATCAGTTTGAATCTTTTGGATCGGCACGATATGAAGTTATTGTTTGGTTCAACTCTCCACTCTGAAAGGCTTTCGACAAACAGGCCTGACACAATATGAGGACAGACGACACAAGGTTTGGAACGGAAATTCGAGTGAAAACAAAAACAAGAGAAAAAGTGATAACAAGAAAAACAGCATCAATCCCTACGCAGAGAAAAAAGAAACTAACGTCTACTCTGTAAAAAGCTAAAAATCTACAGCTAAAATCTAATCTACTTCAAAGATAAATTCATCAAAAATTAGGCAAATTAGCTCAAAAAGTTTTCAAGTGACAGACAAAAGAAAAACAGAAACATTTAACTTTCTACAAACTAAAAATCACAGATAGATAATCAAACTCAGGTGACAACAGCAGCATTGAAAAAAGACTTACAGCTCCCTCTCCTTCCAAACTAATTATTCTCAGGGGTCGTGTTAGTCTCCTATTTGATTTCCCTCATTGCTTTTGCTAAACTATATCTTAATTTAGTAACTGCATTGTTCTTTGTACACATAATCTTTCAGTAATCTAACTGCTCAGATCTAAAGCAGGTTCCTTTCATTCCTTCGACAGAGGATGAACTTTATGATACCTGAAGGATTGCCAAAGCAAAACCGCTTAAAACCACTTCTCATGGACACGGACGTAACATGGAGTTACATTATAACAAAACAAGATGACTATTAGTATGAACACGTAATGGTGCATACAGGACTTGAACTGAATTGAAAGTCATCAAAGCATCAAAACTGCTAATGAGCCGAATATTAGAGCTCATCTTTAATGCGCAGGGTTAAGTCAGTTTCACCATGTCTTTACAGACTACAGTATTAAATAAGTTATTTTCAAGAAATGTTTGTTCCAATGATCTAAAAACTCTCAAAAGAAAGAAATAGCACTATAATTCAAATATAAATAGAAATAATTGATTGTCTTTTGTTCACTTATGGAAGAATGTAAAAAAAAATAAAAAATAAAAAAAAATTAAGATTTAGAATAAACTATAAACATTGTTATTATCATCTGTGCGTTAATAGAAATCTCTGCAGCAGTTACAGGAAGAAGTAGCTTTAAACGGTTTGCCTCCGACACATCAGACCAGCAAAAATGTTTTTTTAAGTTTTTGAATCTGTACAAATGGATTCCTCTGCTGCTGCAAATAGAACGTCAAACAACAGACACCAGGAAATAAAAATAAAAGTTTGCATATTTTACAAAAAAATAAAAGACACATTGTATTTCAACTCTTCTTTGAATCACCCTGAAATGTCCAGAATGCTTTTTTATGTTAAAAATAAGAAATTGTTATATTACGTGCACAAAAATAATGCTCTGTGTCTTTCCTCCTCTCTTAAGTTTTTATTTTCTTAGTTTTCTTTTTAACTTCTTGTTATATTCCTTTTTTTCAGATATCAAAATAGATCAAAGCTTCTGTAAAGAAGATTCCCACTTTTGGTTGATCAACTCTTGAGGATGTGACACACACACACACACACACACACACACACACGCACACACACACACAAACAAACACAGACACACACACATGTTCCTTTTGTTATCCATGTTCAAGTCCGGGTGTTTGGTGATGTATGGAGCACAATTCAGCTGAATCCTGTTTGGTTGGATTCATCTTGTGCTCTCGGCCCCACCCTGCTGGGAGCTGCAAAACACACACAACTCAGTACTGATACACTGAACCTGCCCAACCGTGTTCAGATGTAGTTACACCACAGTAATGTTGCTTTCTACACACACACACACACACACACACACACACACACACACACACACACACACACACACACACACACACGCACAGAGTGAGCAATTAATTACAACAGACCATTCGAAACCATTGTTTGGTGTTTCCTCAGTTTGTGCAATAATACAATTAAATGCATTTTGTTACTGGATTAAGTTGTACTTGTGTATGTTTTTCACTAAATCTGTTATTGACTCTTACAATAAAGCAGCCGTGGCCATTTTAAGCAAATAGTTTGACATTTTGCTAATTCGCTTTCCATCGTTGGATTAAAAAATCCATATCACTCTCATGACTTCTATATGAAGTTCTGTATGAAGCTCTATATGAAGTTATGTATGAAGTTCTGTATGAAGTTCTGTATGACGTTCTATATGAAGTTCTGTATGAAGTTCTATATATAGTTCTGTATGAAGTTCTATATGACGTTCTGTATGACGTTCTATATGAAGTTCTGTATGAAGTTCTGTATGAAGTTCTATATGAAGTTCTGTATGAAGTTCTGTATGAAGTTCTATATGAAGTTATGTATGAAGTTCTGTATGAAGTTCTATATGAAGTTCTGTATGAAGTTCTATATGAAGTTCTATATGAAGTTCTGTATGAAGTTCTGTATGAAGTTCTGTATGAAGTTCTATATGAAGTTCTGTATGAAGTTCTATATGAAGTTCTGTATGAAAGTCTATATGAAGTTCTGTATGAAGTTCTATATGAAGTTCTATATGAAGTTATGTATGAAATTCTATATTAAGTTCTGTATGAAGTTCTATATGAAGTTCTGTATGAAGCTCTATATGAAGTTCTGTATGAAGTTCTATATGAAGTTCTATATGAAGTTCTGTATGAAGGTCTATATGAAGTTCTGTATGAAGTTCTGTATGAAGTTCTATATGAAGTTATGTATGAAATTCTATATTAAGTTCTGTATGAAGTTCTATATGAAGTTCTGTATGAAGTTCTGTATGACGTTCTGTATGAAGTTCTGTATGAAGTTCTGTATGAAGTTCTGTATGAAGTTCTAAATGAAGTTATGTATGAAGTTCTATATGAAGTTCTGTATGAAGTTCTGTATGAAGTTCTATATGAAGTTGTATATGAAGTTCTGTATGAAGTTCTGTATGAAGCTCTATATGAAGTTCTGTATGAAGTTCTATATGAAGTTGTATATGAAGTTCTGTATGAAGTTCTGTATGAAGTTCTGTATGAAGCTCTATATGAAGTTATGTATGAAGTTCTGTATGAAGTTCTGTATGACGTTCTATATGAAGTTCTGTATGAAGTTCTATATATAGTTCTGTATGAAGTTCTATATGACGTTCTGTATGACGTTCTATATGAAGTTCTGTATGATGTTCTGTATGAAGTTCTATATGAAGTTATGTATGAAGTTCTGTATGAAGTTCTATATGAAGTTCTGTATGAAGTTCTGTATGAAGTTCTATATGAAGTTCTGTATGAAGTTCTATATGAAGTTCTGTATGAAAGTCTATATGAAGTTCTGTATGAAGTTCTATATGAAGTTCTATATGAAGTTATGTATGAAATTCTATATTAAGTTCTGTATGAAGTTCTATATGAAGTTCTGTATGAAGCTCTATATGAAGTTCTGTATGAAGTTCTATATGAAGTTCTATATGAAGTTCTGTATGAAGGTCTATATGAAGTTCTGTATGAAGTTCTGTATGAAGTTCTATATGAAGTTATGTATGAAATTCTATATTAAGTTCTGTATGAAGTTCTATATGAAGTTCTGTATGAAGTTCTGTATGACGTTCTATATGAAGTTCTGTATGAAGTTCTGTATGAAGTTCTAAATGAAGTTATGTATGAAGTTCTATATGAAGTTCTATATGAAGTTCTGTATGAAGTTCTGTATGAAGTTCTATATGAAGTTGTATATGAAGTTGTATATGAAGTTCTGTATGAAGTTCTGTATGAAGCTCTATATGAAGTTCTGTATGAAGTTCTATATGAAGTTGTATATGAAGTTCTGTATGAAGTTCTGTATGAAGCTCTATATGAAGTTCTGTATGAAGTTCTATATGAAGTTGTATATGAAGTTCTGTATGAAGTTCTGTATGAAGTTCTGTATGAAGTTCTATATGAAGTTCTGTATGAAGCTCTATATGAAGTTCTGTATGAAGTTCTGTATGAAGTTCTATATGAAGTTCTGTATGAAGTTCTATATGAAGTTCTGTATGAAGTTCTATATGAAGTTCTATATGAAGTTCTGTATGAAGCTGGAGCTATCGGCCAGTTAGCTTAGCTTTGCATAAAGACTAAAACAAGTGATAACAGCTAGCCTGGCTCTAGTCTAGCCAAACAAAATCTCTGCAAGAAGGTGAATAAGCAGTTTAACTATTCCTTTAACAAATTTAATTTATCCGTTTGAAACAATTGTGCCTTTGTGTGCGATCGGGCATACACACACACACACCCACACATCCACGTTATTTTACCGTAATATCACTTTGCAGTTTAGATACAAAACATCAGCCTACATTTGTGTGATTAGCAGCACAGAGAAACCGTTGATGTCCTACCTTAGCTTCACTTGGTGTGTTGGTACGAGTAGTTTGTGTGTTCTGCGGGAGACTCCATAGCAACCTGTTGCTGTTGACCACCATTCTCCTAAAAAAAGAGGACAGGTCTTTAGAAGAATACTCTACTTGATGGTTAATAAATAATATAATAATGAGTCAATTAAACAGATTTCTATCAAAGACACAAAGAAGAAGACAGCCTGTATTTTCCACTGCCCTCCCCACCGTTAAAGACTTTATATGTCTTTAAGTGGATGAACCGAAGAACAACATCCAGACTTTACAGGTCTCTTAAAAGCCAGTGAATACTGCAGGACGTATTTACTAAAACAAATGCTTAACATTGACCCAATTCTACCCATCACTCTACTCCACCGTCTCTTCTCCTCTCCCACTTGATCTCATCCATCCAATCACAGCTAGACTTCCCGGCTTACTACTGGGCCTCTTCCCATTCATAAACGTGCCCTTTTTTTCTCATTCACTGTCTTGCTCATCCTGTAGGCTCCCACCACTATCACAGAGCTCCACCTTCCAACAAATGAGTCAGGACTCCCTGTAGGCTCAGCAGCCCTCCTGCAGAGCGCTCAGTCAGGAACCTGCTTCAGCACTAAAGCACACAGGCTGTGGAGCCAAACGTCTCTATGAAATGATTGGGACTCTCATTCATGAGTGGCAAGGGCTCTTCTAGCTGAATAATGGAGGAGCTAATTGAGATCTATTATTTGAACAGCACACTGCTATTTGACAAGAGTAAAATTACATGAGGAAAATGTTAGTAACATTGATACATTTGTAATTAATAGATTATCATAAATTATTTAAAGAAGAAGTGAGAATGACAAAGATACATTCTTAAAACAATTCAATACAGCAGGTGCTGAAGTACCATTTGCAGTTTGCAGTGAGAAACTTTCTATCATACAAATATTTGAATAATATAGTGTTATTTGAATGTTTTCTGAAAACGGCGCCTTCTATTACAGTAAAGAAAAAAGCAAATTAAAAAATATGTAAGTCTGCTAGAATGTTAAGGAAGGCCTACTCTACCTCATTGACTTTTCATGAAGTAATTGTGTCAGTAAGAATTATAACGGGTGAATCTGACAGAGGATTAGATGGATGGTGAGAAGGTCATCAATTTAACAATAACAACAAATGAGAAAATACATAATGTTTTTAGAAAATCTGTCCGAGAGCCTGTCCAATGAAGTTTCTGCGAGGACAAACATGGGAGTGGCGTGACTCTTCCTCGTACTACTTTTGCTCTTTCATCTAACCAAATTATAAGATGAATAGTTTTTACACCACATCACTGTCTGGCATCTGAAGAAAAAAAAATCATATACTTTGATGTAATATTAGTTTTGTATTCATAGAATACTACAGGAATCATCAATGCCACTACTCCAGCATCTATCTGTCATGAAATACCACACACACCTCCAAGGCAAATGGATACTGTCCAGCTCAGTAAATCAGTCAGTTGGCAGATTGAATAGTCACCTCCCCTTCATTTGTGCCTTTACTCTGCCACTCCTTAAAATACATACTAATGAGACCTGGCGTGCTAAAAGCAGAAGCTTTTTTAAGCACAAAGATATGTCAAGTTTTAGCAAATAAGTCCCTATGAGAGTTAAATATTATTCATCCCCTTCATGGAAATATAGACTATAACCATCTGAGGTTGAGGCTAGCTTCATACCTCTACTGGGACACTGGAGGGAGGCACTGGGGTGTACTGGGGGATGTAGGTCCCCTGCATAGTTGTGTTGGCCGGAATATACTGTAGGGAAGGCAGAGAGGAAAACACAAATTGCGTGTAGTATTTGACATGAATAATAAATCTCGTAAATTTCACGACAGTTAGCTATGGGGATAATGTTCTGCCTTGCGCATCGTGTGTGTGTGTGTGTGTGTGTGTGTGTGTGTGTGTGTGTGTGTGTGTGTGTGTGTGTGAGATTAGTACTGACTGTGCCCGTGCTGCCCATGGACAGGTGGCTTAGCTGCTGGGCGAGAGGTCCCATCATGGACGTAGGCTGAATGGACATGGCGTGATCCATTGTTGGGGTAAGAACTGTACCCTGTGGGTGCATAGAGACACACACAAGAGAGACACAGAGTCTGAATCACTATCACTAATGGAAGGTGTTCCATATGACAAATAAGTCAGGAACTCAGTCAGTTTGGCTATCTCAACAACAGGTTAACATCTCAACAATTGGCTCGAATTCAATTCAGACCACCTCCCAAGGTCTTGCATGCTTCATGAATGGATAGCTATCCCATCCTCCCAAGGTACATGGAGTGGTTAATCGGGTATATGAGGGGAGGAGATGGGGGTGAAGAAGGTTTACTCACAGCTGGCTGCATGAGGTATGACTGATGGTGCATCCAGGACGGGCTGTGTACCTATAGATCAGGAAACATGTTATCAAACTCATTTGTAAAGAGTTGCTGCAGCTTGTACAGTCCCATCAGAGCCCTTATTATGTAAGTTTGCAGAGAGAGAACCTGAAGGAATATTATCAGTACTGTGGTTCTCCCTAAGTGTCTGTTAACTTACATAATGAAGTCTTGGCATGAAGGCAGTTTTTAAAAAGTCAGCATTTGAATTGTAAACACAATGAAATGCCCCACCTGGTAGGATGAGACAGGAGAATGCATGTAGGGTGAGAGAGAAGTCTGGGCGATCATTCGGTTTGGAGCCAGACTGTAGGGGGAGGAGTAGAAGCTGCCGAACAGACGGAGAATAGCAAGACACAAACATGAAGACAATCTCCAGCAGCATTTCTGTGTTCCTGCAATGCCCAGCAGAAGGCAGCACTTCACTACAGTTTGAGTACGACTCTTGTTTTACTGGAGGGTTGGGACTGTTTTCAGTCAGTCCACGCATAACACTCACCCATTTTGTAAGGCTGTGGGGTCATACGCAAGCGTCATTCCTCCCTGGGAAAACAATACATAGGATTCAGAAACAGTGAAGTCATGCAAACACCGGTGCAGTCTGTGCAAAAACAGTCATCTAGCGCAGCGCGAGAGTGACGTTGTTGCTTTAATTTCCAACAGGAAATGTAACATATGAACACAGGAAGTTCCCTTTAAAAATGATGAGTTAAAAGTGGCCTTCTTACTGTATCTCCATCTCTAGCCCAAGGCCTTCCATTGTGGAGATATTTCCCCTGGTTCTGCCTCTTCTTCTGACCTCCATCTGCAAACTTACATAATAAGGGCTCTGTGGGCACTGTGGAAGCAACAGATCAAACAAGAGAGTGAGTTCAATGGTCACAAAAACACTGAGCTCTGGCACCAACAACAACAATATCAGGTTCCTTTAATGCCAAACAAACATTCCACGCACCAGGCACTCCCGGTGGAGGCTTGATGAATTTGCCATTGAAATGCTGAATTATGGCCTCGCACTTCTCCGTGGATTCCATTCTGAAATACAGTCAAAAGGCAAATGTAATCCTGCTTGTGGAGTGCTGTTTATATTAGGATTGGACACAGAGTACTTTTTATTTACAGCACAAACTGTACACCACCATAGGGTAGTGTATTATGTCTGACCTGGCAAAGCCCACACCGCGGCTGGTCCCGTTAGCATCTCTGAGGATGCGTGTGGAAATGACCTGGCCAAAGGACTTGAGCATGCTCTCCAGCTCTTGTTCATCCATAGACACTGGCAGGTTAGAGATGTAGAGGTTGGTGGGGTCCTGCTCTTGTTGCTGTACAGGAAGTGGACATGAAAGCCAGTTCACAAACATATCTTTTTTGGACTTACATGAAGAGATGTTGTTGTTTGAGGTTGTTTTTGTTTCATTGCCAAAATTGCTATTCATACCAATATTTGTTGGTGCAAAAGACATCTGAAACCATTGCTTTATTAATAGCTACTCTTGTTTACAACTTCACTGCTTTCAGGCGTGTCACTGGAAGATATGAGCCCAAAGTACTTTAATCAATAAAGTACTTTAACTAACTTTTTTCTTTTTAAAGGCGTAATATCTCATTTAGCATAACACTATCAAACATCTTTGCTGATGTAGTTGCATTTGCAAATGGATTTTTTTTTTTTGTATCACATTCAAAATCTTTTTCAAAGATTATGTCAGATATTTGGGAGGAATGTTGCCTAATTAAGAGATCTGGATAGCAGCAAGTAATGAGATAATTCAGAGACTTATTTTGTGGCACTAGCTTGAAAGTGAAACCTTGTGTGACTGTACAGAAGCAGACAGGAAGTCAGCCATGAAGTTAAGAATATCAGAGAGCAACAGGAGCCTGGCAACTGGGAGAAAAGAGGCTGGGCTACAAAGAGGGGAAGGGAAAACAGAGAGTGAAGGAAGAGGATAGAGCAGAGGGAGGGTGGGAAAAATGAGCAGCTTAAAAGGCTGATATTTTGTACAGAATAAGGGAACTGACAAGATAGGAAGTAGTGGGAGTCTCGAGTAATTTGGGTAATAAAAGAGGATGACGACAGAAAAGAGGATAAATGAGTGCCTGCTGATTAACAGGCTCTTCTCTTTCATCAAAATATCTGTTATTGCTATCATTTTCCATTTTGTCCCTTCTTCCTAACACTCACTGCTATCAGAGAGCTCCGCAAACCAGTTTGTCACTTGTGCATGAAATTAACTGTCAGACGTAAGTCAAAGAGCTTTCTCAAATGAAGATTTACTGCCTTCATGAGTAGCCTCTGTCCTCAGCCGTGAGCCACCTGGCAAAGAGATTTTCTGCGATTGTCGTCATTTTGGGTGCGGCAATACATCCATTATGTAACACAGTGGCACAGTGCAGGAGGTCAAGGGCCAGATGAAGCTAATGGAGTTAAAGGCTGCATGACAGGAAAAACTCACTCCCTTTTTATCCTTATATTTACCCACAACCTCAGCTAGTACACATGAGATCTCATTTCATATTCAAGCAAATATTCACATCACTGTGGTAGTGGATATTAAAATGCTGTTGGACCGAGACCAGGCACATGTGAATGGGATTTGCTGAGGCGTCATAGTGCTATCTTTCTATGCCAAGCCCCATGTCTGTTGAGGTGTGTCTCTGTGTATTTTCCTGCTTGTATGTTGTGCTGACGTCTGAGTTGGAACAGGGAGGTGCTGGGAAATAAGAAGCAATCTATTTATAACTCTGCCATGGTTCTCCTACCCCGTGTGCACTCCTCTGGGCCCGCAGCCTCAGGGCTGGGGTGGCCCATTCGGGGACTGAGCATACTCTGAGGACGGCCAGTGCGAGGTGTGGCTGATTCTGTTTGTGAACAACACTCGGCAGCAGCCATGGTGAGGGTGCAAACAGGAGAAACTGCACTAGAGAGTTTGATATTAAGCTAATTTTAGACTAAATTCTTGTTTTTTTCTAACCTGATGTGACCCAGTGACTCTGAAGCAGCTGTGTATATTTAGGTTTTTATAGTGGTTATCAACACCTCTGACTGAGCCCATGTTGTCTGGGTGAGTCAAGTCTTGGTGTCCAGTTGCACTTGTCGGGTATTGAGATACACAGGATTGTGTGGCACTTTTACAGAGGAGGTGCAGAGAACTTAGACTCCGGGTTTAGTTGCACTGGACCGGCTCAGGTCAGCTGGCAGCAGGGATCTGTTACAGTTTTCCGGGGCCGGGCTTAGGAAGACCCTGGTGTTACATTGCAGTGGGTCTGTTTGGGTGCAGGACAGGGGAGGAGGGCAGGGACACTGGTGGTGGAGTGTATTAAGTGCTGGTGTCAGCCCCAGGCCTAGGTCCAGACGATGGACAATGCCAGCCCATTGTGCCTGTCCCATTGACAGTGGGTGTAGTGGCACCCTCCCCTGGGTTCCCTCAATGGGGAGCCTGAGAGCCAGAGGGATCAGCTTAATGGGCCGACAAGAGTTGCTTTGACTGCAGACACTTGGACAAAGACCTCAGAACAAGCGCTACAGCGGGAGCAGGTTAGCAACATACACAAGGACGAGGGTGTGAGGGGAGAAGAGAGAAAAGGTGGTGAGGAGGGCAATGAAGAAAGAGGAGACGAAATTAGGGATGAAAGGGAAGGCCGTAAAGGATTAACAAAGCAGCAAGAGTAGTGAAATAACAGATACTGAAAAAGGGAGTCATTTTGAGTTTAACAAAAGTAGTCTTCAATCAAGCCAGACCTTATCCTTCCATCAACTGTTGATTATTGGCACAGGTTCACACAACGAACACACGCCTCCCTATAAAGAGTTTATCTTGCACCCTTGCCAACAGGACACCCGCTGCCAATCTGGCCACTGCATGTAACCTTTTACATGACAGAGAGGGAGAAAGAGACTATGACTCTCGTTGGTCAAAGTATAGCACGTGGCTCTTTGGAAATCAATACAGTTTTGAGAAGTGCTTGACAAGTTTAACCTAATGGTGATTGGTTAATTTGGGGGCAAAATCGAATGTAACAAAGCTGACTAATTCTTACTTTGGCCATCTGAGCCTGGACCCCACTGGACTTCAGAGCTGTAACAGCTTTCTGTGCTGCTGCTGGACTGTCAAAGTCCACAAAGCCATATCCTGTAAAACAGACAAAAACATATTAAAATAGCTTGTTTTTGTTTTGGAATTCTGTGCTCCATACCACTGTCATATACGTCTATTAAATATGAAGCTGAAGCCAGACAGTTAGCTTGGGGTTAAGCCGACTCTGTCCAAAGATTTTTGTATGGATTAAACAAACGCAATACCACATGTTAATGTAATAGCTTTTGAGGTGCTGGTGGGCACATTTTTTGTAACTTTTGACAGAGCTAGGTTAGCTGTTTTGCCTCATTACCAGTTTTGGAGCTAAACTAAGCTAACCTTTGAGGGCTGTAGCTTCATAGTTAGCATCATATATGAGAAAACAATCTTCTCATCGAGAAAGTTAAGAAATGCATTTGCCAAATACATGTTGAAATACTCCTTTAATAACCAAACATCCCAAACCACGGGGATAAATGATGCCAACAGTCATGAAAAATCATGATCTCAACTCTCAATAAAAAATAGTTAAAACGACAATTTAACTCACCTTTACATTTGTTGGTGGTTTTATCCAAGATAGCCTTGGTCGACACAATCTTGCCATACCTGCAGAGATGACAGACAGGAAGAACAGACAGACAAGAAGAACAGACAGAAAACAGGGTCAACGACAGATGAGGTAACTGTAGGGCAACAGGAGGAATCTGCTCATTCCTCTGCATACCAATCCTGCCACACTTCCTCAGGCTGACTGACTACAGGTGTAAACATGAACACATACTCCTTCGTGTGATCAAGTGTGTCTTTTTAACGCGATCCTGAGTGTCACAGAATACTTTGTCTGCCTCCACCCTTCTGTCTTTGTCCGCTGCTGGTGAAGGATATACACTAACCCTGCTCCCTGGTGTTGTTTTCGACAGACAGTAGACAGCATCCTAGGGCTAAAAAATATTTGGGCTGGGCTTGTCTTTACCACACACACACACACACACACACACACACACACACACACATACACACACACACACACACACACACACATACACACACACACACACACACACATACAAACAAACACCTCTCTACTAAATTCATCTCTGCTCTCGCTTATTTTGGGCTCAAATTAGGCTTTAAAGTGTTGTCACTAGCAATGTCTGACTCGCAAATAGAAATATTGACTTTCAATAGAACAGAATGTATGCTTGATCCATTTAACACACAGAAGAAGTCAAAAGGGTGTATGAGACATAAGCCAGTGTCTTAACCTGTTATTTCGGTCCATGATTGTCAATAGAAAAACATGACAAAGACCAATCAGTAAAAGGGGAGTTTAAATTAAAGCTATATCAAAAGAAGTGTATGAGAAGTGCTCATAAGATGTGGAGACTAATAGAATGCAGTGTTATAAGTGGGTGCATCAGCTCTACAGTATAATAGACCTGCCCTTGTCTGGTGAATTTAGCCAGTGAGTTGCTCTGTTTGGGCGACATGGCGTCTGGGCGGAATGTACACTGTAACCTGATGCTTCACCCGTCCGCTTGCCTTCCTTCCCCCCACATCCCGCTCCCTCTCTCTGTTTTTCCACCCTCACATTGCAGCGTACCGCTGGGTCCTACACTCCCGCCTAGTTTCAGTGTACATCTGCCCAGATGACTCAGTCCTGACTGGACGGTCATGGCAGAAACCTGTGTAACGACTGACACCGGAGTCTTAACTGTTAAAGCTAAAATGTTGAAGCCTTTCCTCTTCCAGGTCTGTAAAATGTACATATACATTCAGACCATGCATGTTTTGGGGAAAGAAAAATAGTAGCAGATGTATATGTGAACAGCAATCTTGATATCAGCTTTAACAAAACGCCACAGCTAGATTTGTGCATTAATAATTTGTAGGAAGTTAGCACTTGGGTATTTACTGAGTTATTCTATATCGTAGAACAGAAAGTTAAAATCTCTTAAGCTCGTGTTAACCACATACCTTATTTCAGGCTTTTAACCAAAAACCCATGAAAAAAACCCATAAATTTAAAGACAAGGGAAGCGGAAGTGCAAAACTAATTTCCATGTTTTAGGACTCATTCCTGCAGCTCCCTATTACCATCAGGACAGATACATTAAAAAGGACACAAATTAATAATTCATCATCCGCTGCCACATAGCCAGATGACCTTTCCATAAGCTATGGTTATAGTTTCCCACTGCCATATAAACAAGCTTCATGTAATTTAACCCATTCAAGCCCAACTGACATTTTACATATCTCTGAGCTTCTTGAGCACACATGTAGAAACATCCATACAAAATGTACTGTTTACTGTTCAAAAAATGTAAAAAAATTTACAAAGTCTTGTAGTTAAGACAAAGTAATATAATATTCACATGTTTGGGAATCAAACAGTGATAAACCATATCAAAATACATTCCTCTTAACTAATATGAGGCATACATTATGTGAAACTGACTTGCACAACTTTGCTAGCAGAGCATTTCAGGAATAATAATAATAATATATAATAATAACTGTCAGGGGCGTTTCTAGGATTCAAAGAAAGGGGGGGGCTTAGCCCCAAGGGGAGGGGCATGTTTGCGCGCACAGCGTGCAGCGATTTTTTTTGGGGCCGCGGATATCCATTGTTTCAGACAGTTCATAGATTGGTTCCATCAGAAAGAGTGTGATTTTGCTCTGTAGTTTTGCTTGCATTCAGTATATGATAACACAAGAGACAGAATTTCAGGGTCATAGTGAAATTTGACAACACAAATATGAACTTTTCTCAAATAAAGAGAGAGAAATAATTTTCCTGCTTGTAAAGGAAAGACGGATAAACTAGCTTTCATATCCGCGTCACTCCCAAATCCGAATTCTTAAAGGGACCGCACACAATGGATGGAGAATGGACCTGACAGTGTCCATTTTCGCCCCTGATAACTGATATTAAACCTCAGAACGCACTCATTTGAAAGATCTTGTATTGTACAATGATTTTCTCTATTTTTAGAGACACTGTTCCTTCAAGACCTATCACTTAATGTACTTTGATGAGAAAATTGGCAGAATCTAAAAAAATAAAGAAACAAAGGGGCCACCTTGGTAGCCTTATGGTTACATCACATGCCATATACCCAATTATGGCCTTGGGACCTTTTTCGCATGTTTTGCTCTTCCCCCATTTGTATGCTTTCCTATGTTAAATAAAGGCAAAAATATGATAAAATAGATCTTCAGAAAGAGATCTTAGAAAGAAAATATATCTCGTCAAAAAACAAATGTATATCAAAACAGAAGTTTGGCCCGCTGATTTTTCTCAATTTAGGCTCATATCATCAGATTGAAAAACACTGAAGTCCTATTGATCAGTTTGACTGATTAGAAGCATGACAAAGAAAAACAGAAGCGGCGTTTCATGATTTACCCAATCGAGACACCAGGAGGGTTCACAGGTCTGATGGCAGCGACTACGTGACCTTTCGCTTACCTCAGTCCCTCTGCAGCAGAACAGCAGCCCACCTCACTGTGGAGGCCGCAGAGACTTAAAAGACAGCTCTGACCCATATACGGCTGTCTGACATTCTTTCCCAGCAGACCGTGCTACTCTTCCCAGAGGTAGCCCTCCCACTCGCCCTTAAAGCCTCCGTCCTCTCTCATCTTCTCTCTCAGCCCCACAATGACTTCTCTGTCAGTCCTCTGCTTTTACTCTCAAATCGCTGAGGTTCACATACCAACCGCAAAGTTCAGATTTTCTTTTGATTGTTCCGGCTTTGACAATGTGTGTGTACACTCCAATATTAACAGGATTATCAGATGCAAGCGGTGTACATTTGCGCTGTAGATTTGAGGTTTCTGAGGCTTCCATATGTAGGGTCAGAGTGGCTAAACTGGAGAATGACACAAAAAACCTCAGAGAGAGGGGCTGTGGTGTTTGTTCTAGTGCTTGTTCAGGGAGGCGTGTAGTATGTGAATGACCCGTGGAGATGACGGATGTATGGCTAAAGTTCACAAATCCCTTCTGTGACATACAGCATAGCCCTGACCTGCGGCAGGCCAAACCAGTTTGTTTGCTTTATTGCTGGGTTTTATCAGTGTGTGCGCATGTGGGCCGACATACTATAGAGGGTTGACTGTTTGTCTAGGGGTAAGTAAGTCTTAGTTCACTGCTGTGGAGCCAATTCAGCCTGAAAGGTTAGATCAGGACATGCTGTTCTTTACCCCGTCCTGTCCTTTTCCCAACTCTCTGCATTCGTTCCCTCTTTCTTCTAATTCCCTCTAAGGCTCTAACATTTTGCTGTCAATTTTGAGTGTTTCCTGGGAATGTTAGGATTTAATCAAACAGACTTCAGTTGTGGTAATTCAGCATCCTTATACAGATACCACTTTTCCTTTCTTCCTGCCTAAACGGCTCCTTTTTTTGAACATCAAATTATGTCCTTAAACAATTTAATTTCATGTGTCCAACAGATGAAGAGCATGCCCCAGACAGCACAGATGGTGTCTGCTCACAAGAGGTCAAGTTTCTACATGACTCTTTCTACAATTTAGCGTCAAAGATATGTAACTACCGAAAACTTGTTCCAGTTATGGTGGACTAAAAAGTACTACCAGCTATAGTCAGACTTTACTCAGACAATAATAAGGGATAATAACTTACAGTAGGGCTAATACTTTTGTGGCTCAACCTGCAGCGCGTAAAATACGCTGTGTGATCTTAACGTTACACACTGTGACGTTGCGCTGTGTGACGTTGATGTTGTGCTGTGTGACGTTGCGCTGTGTGAAGTTGCACTGTGTGAAGTTGCGCTGTGTGACGTTGCGCTGTGTAACGTTGCGCTGTGTAACGTTGCGCTGTGTAACGTTGCGCTGTGTGACGTTGACATTCTGCTGTGTGACGTTTTGCTGTGTGACGTTGACGTTCTGCTGGGTGACGTTGACGTTCTGCTGTGTGATGTTGCGCTGTGTGACGTTGAAGTTGTGCTGTGTGACGTGCTGTGTGACATTGACGTTTTGCTGTGTGACGTTGTGCTGTGTGACGTTGTGCTGTGTGACGTTGTGCTGTGTGACGTGCTCTGTGACGCTGACGTTCTGCTGGGTGACGTTGACATTCTGCTGTGTGATGTTGCGCTGTGTGATGTTGCGCTGTGTGATGTTGCGCTGTGTGAAGTTGCGCTGTGTGACGTTGACGTTCTGCTGTGTGACGTTGTGCTGTGTGAAGTTGCGCTGTGTGAAGTTGCGCTGTGTGACGTTGCGCTGTGTGACGTTGCGTTGTGTGACGTTGCGCTGTGTGACGTTGCGCTGTGTGACGTTGCGCTGTGTGACGTTGCGCTGTGTGATATTGACGTTCTGCTGTGTGATGTTGACGTTCTGCTGTGTGACGTTGCGCTGTGTGACGTTGCGCTGTGTGACGTTGCGCTGTGTGATGTTGACGTTCTGTGTGACCTTGCGCTGTGTGACGTTGCGCTGTGTGACGTTGCGCTGTGTGACGTTGCGCTGTGTGACGTTGACGTTCTGCTGGGTGACGTTGATGTTCTGCTGTGTGATGTTGCGCTGTGTGAAGTTGCGCTGTGTGACGTTGACGTTGCGCTGTGTGACATTGACGTTCTGCTGTGTGACGTTGTGCTGTGTGACGTTGCGCTGTGTGAAGTTGCGCTGTGTGACGTTGCGCTGTGTGACGTTGCGCTGTGTGACGTTGCGCTGTGTGACGTTGCGCTGTGTGACGTTGCGCTGTGTGAAGCTGCGCTGTGTGAAGTTGTGCTGTGTGACGTTGACGTTGCGCTGGGCGACGTTGCGCTGGGCGACATTGCACTGGGCGATGTTGCACTGTGTGATGACTCATGACTCACTCCCAACCTGGCCTCAGACTTGGAGGTCCAGTCTTTGTGCTAAGATAATTGTCTCCTGGCTCTATCTTCATGCACAGACATGAGAGTGACACAGATTTTCTTATATAACTCTCTGCAAGAGAGCAAATAAGCATATTTCCCAAAATGTTCCACTAATCATTTCTAAATTAGACTCATGATGTGGAATTCTTGAGGCTCAATCAATATAATGTAACACATCTGTGTGACGTTAGGTCTGTGTGACATTACATCCTTTCCAATTTCAATAATTTTTATTAAAAATAACTCACGGTTGGCAGAGCTTGACCAGGTCTTGGTCCGTGGTCCCAGGATGAAGGCCGCGGATGTACAGGTTAGTTTTACTCAGCTGTTCCCCTCCCCCACTGCTGTTGCTGCTACTGTTGGTGTTGGGACTTGGGGGCGCCATCTGATGGCCGGAGGACACATAGGTCTGCTGCAATAAGAAAGAAGCCAAATTAGTTGACCGTGTGCGTACACACAAAAGAAGTAATTGTGAAAATACCTAAAATTCTTTAAACACCAACATTTGGACAAGCACAGCATTGGAAAAGCGTGAAAACTCAAAGGAGTGTTTAGATATTTTAAGACATGGAAAGTAGTCCTGCACAAGACTGATGGTTTTGTTGGAGCTGTGAAAAATAATGTCATACAGCCCTCATGTGAACACTCACCAATAGTGCTTTCTGAGGGGAATGTGGGGCCTCTTGGCTGCCTACTCCATATAGTGAAAAGAGGCCTCTTATGCTATCTCTGTGTTGAGTAACTTCTTTTTTACATTTGGAACCACAAAACAATCTTGCAGTGCAAATCAAAACCAAAGCTCCAAAGACATAAAACTAACATTTAGTCAGTCTGATGATGCAGAATTAAATATAGAGACTGGATGTGACCACGTTTTATACTCAAGCGACGGCTCTCATATTATTTTTTTTTACTTATAAAAACAGGTATTTATAAATTCCTTTGATCAAGCTTGAATTTCAATCGTCCTAAACGCAGAAGAAGGTTCAATACTGTCCTTCTGACACTTCCCTCTCAAACAGTACCTGAGGTTAACAGCTAACAAGATCACGAGTAGCACGATGGAAAAACAGGGGTCAGTTCAGTCCACATACAAAGTCCATTAATCAAAACAAGGAGAAATTCAAAGAGATGTGTGACGAAAGCAAACCAGTACTTTGTTACTCCTACTTTGTTATGACAATACATAGTAACATGCTCATGTTGTGACCATCTGTCATGATCTGAGAAGAACCTTCTTCTCATTTTTTATTTCAGGTTGTTTAGTTTCAGCAGCCCACAAGGACTTAGCGCCGGTGAATACTAGTCGTAAACTATGGCGGTCAACTAATCGATGACTCACCGCTAGGAACATGAAAGACTGTTGCGCAACAACCTCCTCTCACAATGGGATTGTGTCTCTGTTTGGAGAAATCAAAGAAAAGGTTGTGTAACCATGCAGAGGAATATTTTTTTTTAATGGGATAAATGAAAATGTATCTTTCCAGGATTAGATCTACTGGCTGTTTTCCAAAAAAAGACTGAGGCAATAAATAGCAGGCTTGCCAGAACTTGGCTTGAATCACATTATTCTAACGTTTTCATTCAGTGTTGCACATGAAGGAATAAGAATAAATATATCTGTATAGACGTGAGGACGGAACGTCTCATCTGAGAGAGTGATTGGACGGAGGACAGAAGAGGACAATGGGTTCATTTCAGGGGAGAGGAGCGGGTCACTGAGCAGACTGGTGGTGTTTAGGAAAAGCCCCGCAGGAAGTCAAGGTCACACCAGGACCACCAGCAACGTCAACCAATCCCGCTAATTAGACGCCATCTATAAGGCAGGGAGCCCCTCTCACACAGCTCCTCTGACCTCCAGCAGCCACTTCAACAACGAGGCTCATTTCTCTAAAGATAATCCCCTCTTCCTCTATATGTGTTTGTTTGTGTTAAGTAAGATGGAGACACCATGAGGAGAGGATATATATATATATATATATATATATATATATATATATATATGTGTGTGTGTGTGTGTGTGTTTATACATAATGGTAATGGTTGGATGGATGGAAACACAACAAACTATAGCATTAAAATCAACATCAACAATTGAGCTGCATTATTTTGTACAAATGTTTCTTCTATTATGTCAGTTGTCCTGTAAATTTGAATGATAAATAAGGCGCCATCTCTGTCAGACCAGAACATTTTCAGGGCCACTGCACAAGCCTGCCAATAAGAGTTTATTTATCTTGTTGCACGACGAGTACATTTTTGGAGGAAGCTAATTTGTGAATGAAAGAGCAGTCAGCGGGGACCTGTAATCTCTTTCACACACTCTTTACCAGAGTGCCAAGTCCCAATCAAGCTCCAGACTGTACCAGGAGCACACCATTGCAACATAACCCCTTAAATCACCAGTCTGCAACCACACACACACACACACACACACACACACACACACACAAACACATTCATGCATACACACTTGTAGCCTACTGCTGTAGAATGGTTGATTGATTGGCATAATATGCCAATAGTAAAATATATAATTTATGACTTTTAAACTGCTTACGAAATATAATCATAAACATCTCAAACTGAACAAACCAAGTAAAAAAATGTGAAACGGCCCTGCTGGTTTGTTATTACATGTAGGGCTACTTCAGTGTCCTTATGCATTTGATCTGCACGTGACACACCAAGTTCGTTTAGTTGATCAGTAGTTGCTGAGAGAGCAACAAGAGCTTTGAAACAAATAAATCAAGTATCTAATCTAGGACTGCAACAAACCTCTGGGAAATTATAATGGGCCAAGGTGATGTCTTCAAATTGATTGTTTGGTCCGACCAACAGTCCCAAATCCAAAAGATATTAAATGTACAGAGACAGAAACCACACAGTTCCTCACATTCGAGAAAATACAAACAGTGAAAGTTTGGCATCTTTGCTTAATAAATGACTTATTGACTGATCTAACAAACCACTAATGATTTAAGCACTAATCCTTTGAGCCTATTTACCAGATGTATAGATAATTAATCAAACATTCACTAACCTCTGAAATCCGTTGTAGCCAACTTCATCAAACGAAAAGTAAGAATAAATCAAATTAGTTCCATTAATTCTATATTCTAATGACAACTGATTAAGGACTTTCTAATATTAATAGATAGTCAAAGTATTACAATCAGGTATTTCCTACCACTGACCCATTTGAAACCTGAAGAGACAATATATGGGTTTTGATGGATTTGTAATTGTCCTCTGCTGAACCGCTCCAACTTCATAATAAAAGGCTAAATAACATCTAAGTGGATATTTTTAGGACCAAACTTAAGATAGAAATCAGGAACACTTCTATAAATAAAACCATTTCCTCTACCTTGATGTAAACTTACATCAATAATCTGAAGGTGCCAGGAAGTGTCTTTCTCAATTACAGCGTGTTGTGTTTTAATCTCTCAATACATCAAAAATGTGTTATAATTTTGTGTTAAAAGTTAAAATAAGCTATCAAGAGTAAGTCATTCATATGACCACTTTAAACGCCTGCTACTGTATCTCTGCACAAATCTGTTTAGCTGTCCAGGCCTCTTTTGAGTCTCACTCCACCTCTGTTTTTATCTCCCTCTCTGCCTGTGGGGGCTTCTCCCGTCGACCCTAGTTTGACCCACAGAATTCCATTGATTTCCTGGCTGTTGGGGGGTCTGCTTGCCTTCCCATGTCCTGGCTGCCTGTCTTCTCCTCAGGCAGAAAAAGAGCCATGGTTGTCTGACCAGCTGACATACTAATGCACAGATTTATAGCCCTGGCTGAATGAGGGTGCAGCTTCCGGCTTGGATAGAGTTACGACGCTGAGCTGCCGCTTTGCACCAGCTCCACTTTAGGACTGACAAGGAAAATGAGTCATGGGAAAAAGAGTTTGACACTTAAAATCTTAACTTCTGAAGCATCGACAAACATTTTGCAAAAGCTATTTGATTCTAAAACCACATCCTTTCCTGTTTGCCATATTGCTAAAAAAATTACACGGACAAAATAATATTTAAACAACTTATTTATCATACTACTAGATATTTATGGCAAAATGGAAAATAGTCTTTTTACATTAGCCGAGGGTTAGGTGAGGACTGTGTGTTTAGTAAAGCGGTAAGGCAGCAGGCAGGAAATCCTCTGTATCTGCTCCTGATCTTATCACACAGCCATCTGAATGAGGAGCTCTGCATTCCAACCAGGTGACAGGGACACCCAACTCACGTCCAGACTCGTTCCCAAATCCTCCTTCCTATCCGTCACTAACACTCCCCCTTCCTTTTGTCTTTTTATAGGCACTTTTTAAATCCTCAAACTGTCTGTCTCTTAATGTTGCTGATCACACGTCGATGCACATGCACAGCGCAAATGCACATGCATGCCTGGCTTTCAAGCTAGGTCAGGTGGCCAAAGCCGGGGAGCTTGGAAACGGATACCTACAAACAGTGTCCCTCAGCTCAGCTAGAGTTCTAACAAACTGTGAGGCACACCGAGTGTCTGGCACCACTGCAGTACTTGGCATCAGATTTCTGACAGCTGTGCTTTCTCCAAGGACTCTGACTCTCTCTCTCTACCTGTTCACCTTGGCCGGTGCATGCGGTTGGCACTGAAGTTTAGGGCCAACTCGAAACGTCTGACACATTAAACAAAAAGACAGATAAACAGATAACTGGCGGAGGGCCAGAAGGACAAATGTGACTGTACAGGAGAGTTTACTGAGGACAGAGTCACTGCAGCAGAACAGCTGGTTCAATACACACAAACGACAAAAAAGTAGCCCTGTAGACAGAAACTTGTGTGTGTTATGTATTTCCTGTTGTGAGTTGTTACAAGCATGCAATTATGACTTCAGTGCATTTCATACACAGCATTTCTCTTTGGCAAATAGAAAAATGTGACTTAAGCAAGATTATCATGTTGTTATTTCAGCCCGACCAATACTGGATATCTGAGGTGATATTTACTCCCTAGTACTCCAAAGTATAATATATATGGGGGTTTAAATC